>NC_143580.1:214270427-214611202 GCF_048544385.1 Mastigoproctus giganteus | reverse complement strand
TAGTGGAGTTGGGAGAACAGTAGAGGCAAGAGATGAATTTGACACAATGAGGTAGAGAGATTTTAAGCCAGAGAAGATCGAAAAGAGGAGATTCCAAATTACCAAGTCTCTGACAGGCAATATCGGAACGCACATAGGCACAAGTACCACCTTTGAGGCAAAAGGAATCATACAGCGAATAATTTGGGCAACTGAGATGAGCAGTAGTTGAATCAACCAATAACTGAGATTCTGTCAGAAAAAGTACAAGGAGTTTGGCAGACTGCAAGTGGAAATGGACATCGTTGAGATTAGAATTGAGACCACATATATTTGTGAAATGAAATAGGAAGTGTTTGGGAGGTTTAGATCTTTTCGCAGATAAGCTTACAATATTAGTTTGACAATTCATGATGTATTCAATAGTAAGAAAAATGGGGGGGGGGGGAACATGTTGTATGAAATAATGAAATTTTTGGATATGGCATACACATGGTAAGAAGATACCCAGATCCTTGACATAACGTGGCCTCGACAATGCCCCCCCCCACCCCGCATACACACTACTTGGATTCCCTCCAGTCACTGTCTGGCAGAGTAGAGTTAGCAAGATTATACACTAGCTGATCCGGAAGCTTCCTAAAGAGTTTCCAATAGGTTCAGCCCGGTGTACTAACTAGCAGCCCGCCTGCAAACACCGTTTTAGGGCTGTACCCTCGAAATGTAAAGAAGATTGGATCTCGCCATAATGTTCATCATAACCTCAAAAGTCATCAGTCATACTGCATGATGGAAGAAGTGGGGAACGGTTGACTGGAACTTAGCCTGGAGACTAAACATGGGTTCAACCACTTCAAGACTCCAATAAGCAAAGTGGTGGTATTGCACCGGTTGATGAGAGTCATCTTCCACCTAGCACTGCCTGATAACACAGAGGGGCGGCATTCCTCCATGTGGTGTGGGCGCCACACCTCGACCCCTGCTTACATTGGTTCACACTTGGGTGGTCACCTACAGTGTGCTTGTGCATGGAGGTTATACACAGGATTACTAACAGTCCCACCATCATGAAGGTGCAAGTGCAAGCAGAGGATTTGGCTATCACAGACTGTCCGGCCTTCACCGAAATTGGGTCCACTTGACTTGAATGTCACCCGAATATCAGTTCCATCAGCGTTTTAGACTCCCAGGTAGCAAGTACAGCTTGTCTGGCATATCGGAGAGAATGTCTGTGACAACTTCAAGGACCAAATGCTTTGTGATGCGTTATGAAAGCAATGTGACATACTGGAAGCATCTATCATCATCATGATGGAAAACATTTAAGAATTTCAAAAGCAATCTGAGAAGATCATGCCCAAGTTGAACTTTGACTAACAGGGTTCGTTGCTGTGCTATTTCATATGTCATGAAGCAGACTCATCATACGCACTTCAAGGTAATCTGTGATATACCATCAAAAAGATGCATGATCTCATAATGCAACACAGAACCTCTGTCTTATGAGAAATACTCAACTATCCTCTGTATCCTAGACTTGTCATCTTCTGACTTCCATGTTAAGGAGAGAGCAATCTGAAAAATGTAATCTAGCAAGAAGCCAGTTTCAGATGAAAATGACACAAAGAAAGCTGTCCTATAACAATGCAAGTGGCAACCAAAAGATTTATAAACCAGGGTATAAAAAAGTTACCATCTCACATGAATGCCTTTTGTATAAAACAGAAGATTGTGCCACTGGTGGGAAGGCACTATGGTGGATAAAAGGCTAAATGATAGTTGACAGTGGGTGGCTATAAATGGCATATTGCTCTAAGTGGACCAGAGTCTTTAGTGGAGTTTTAGAGGATTCAGTACTAGATATCCTGTTATTTCTGATATTTATTATATTACACTGATGAAGACATAACTAGTTCGTTATTGTTCGTTATTTGGTTTTTAGGAGCATTAGCAACTAAGGCCATATTGCTCCGGGATATGCGGTGGTCATTCCTTGACCTTTCCGCATACTCCGTATTTGGTGGTGACGGGCTCGAACCCCGGTCTAATCAAGAAGCATGTGCTACGCACTGCTGCTCCTTCCCACCTGGCTACGGAGGCGCCCACATAACTAGTATGATGTGAAAGTTTACTAATGTTATAAAGAGCTGGAGGGTGGTAAAGAAGAGTATGCTGCTTCAACAAAATCTAGATCAATTATTTATTTAATATGAGCAATGGCAATTAAAGTAAAATAATAGGAAATGTAAGGTTCTTCATTTGGGTGATAGTAATTCCACATTACCTTATTACTTGAGGAGCATCAAACTAAAGGTAGATGATAATGAAAAAAAAATTAAAGAGTAACTGCACAATCTAACCAAAAATTCTTTCAGGCTGCTGGTAAAACACATGGTATTTTTTCTGTGATGTACAGGAATTTTGCTAGTAAGGACAAAGTGATAATTCTTCCATTATATAACAGTTAGGCCATATGCTGAGTGCTTATATGGACTTGGAAGCCCCTCCTCCCCCATTACAAGAAGGATATGAATCTGTTAGAAAAGGTGCAAAATGCAACAAGATTAGTTATTTAATATAATGAAACATTACTTACAGAGAGAGAGAGAGAGAGAGAGAGAGAGAGACTTAAATTTTGGGTCACAAAATCTCAAAACAAGACATCTGAGTGGGGACTTGATTGAGGGATTTAAAGCTTTGAGAGGCAATAGCAAATTAAATAAATCTAACTAAATATAATAATTCAAACTTACAGCCTTACCTTGAGTACAAATGTCAGTGTTAATATAAGCCACAGCTGCATCACGCAGTTTATGAATATTTTCCTGAAATACAATTAAACAGAAATGAATAACATGTGTGTGTAAAAATTGTAAAATAACTTTAATAATGTTACCACAGGTATAAAACTTGAGTATTTTTAGAGCTTTTATTTTAAAATCACAGTCCTATTAATTACAAAGTTTATGTAATTTATTTGTAGAGCAGGAATAAAAACAAACACAAATGTCTCTTAAACATCTTCAACCTAGGTACACTAACAGCATAGAGATAACTGGTGAAAAGAAGACAAAGAAGAAATGTATTGACATTGATTTGTTCAACTTAATGACTTTAAGTATTATCATAAATTTTAGCCATATGCTTCTAGTTATCATGTGATAATTACAAAATGTTATAGAATTCTTTATAAAGATAATTCACCTCAAGGTGAATTATCTTTATAAAGAAGTCTAACATATTGACTTAGTATCATAAATAAATAATTATGGCTTATTAGTTTATAATGTTTTTAATTACTATTTAAATAAAAACATCATAAACTAATGTTTTATGTTTAAATGTTTTTAACTATTTAATGTGAAAAAATTAAACTGAAAAAAAAAATCAAAATTAAAATTAGCAGGCAACATGAAAACCTACCAGAATTACACCAAGTTATAACCGGAAACTAAAAGATTTTGTTGTAACTGAAGGAAGTGGAATAGAAATTGCAGAAGCTAAAGGCAAATAAAGCACTCAGGACAGATGGGATCTATCCAGTTATATTAAAAGAATCAGCAAAAAAGATAAGCAAACCCTTGGCCATAATTATGAGAGCATCCTTGAATTCAGGGAGCTTACAATAGATTGGAGATGTGCAAATATGTCTCCTATTCACAAATGGGGATCAAAGGGGCAGCATGAGCAACCTCCTGTAAGCTTGACCTCCGTTTCATGGAAGATAATAGAGTCAATAATTAAAGAAGTATTGCAGGATCATCTTAACAGGAAGGGAATTATGCAATCACATTAAGGGAGGATCCTGTCTAATCAATACGATTAGCTACTCTGATGCAGTAATAAAGGAACTGGATGCAAACAATAATTTTGACATCATATATTTAGATTTCAGTAAAGCTCTTGACATTGTTCCAAATGAAAGACTTCAGTGGTGTGGAATTAGGAGGAAAGTTACTGCTATGGATAAAGGGATGGTTGAGTGAAAGAAGACAGAGTTTGGTTATAAAAAAGTGCTATTCTTGGACAATTTTATTAGTGGAGTCCCTTGGTGTTCAGTGCTAGGCCCTTACTGTTTATAATATTTATTAATGATACCGATGATGGACAATATCAAACTTATTGTCTAAGTTGCAGATGATACAAAGGTTGGCAGGGTGGTTAATGCCAGGAACTGAAGCGTACTGCAGCAAGACCTACGGAAAATTATGCAAGTATGCTGAGAAGTTGCAATTGATTTAACATTGGTAAATGCCAAGTATTTCAAATGGGCAGCAGTAATCCCAGAATAACATACCAATTAGGTGGTACCACACTGAAGGTGGTGGAGAACAAAAGAGATTTAGGAGTAATTGTATAGTTTGACATGAAATTCTCTGAGCAATGCTGGCTGCTAAAGCAGCTTAAGGGGTTCTACAGGAACTTTGCAAACAGGACCATAAGGTGATTATCCCATTGTATAAGTTAATGGGTATGCTACATCTTGAGAACTGCATGTAGGTCTGGAGGCTGCATTATAAGAAAAATGTGGATCTCTTGGAATGGGTGCAGAGAAGAGCAACCAGATTAGTCAAGAACACAAAGAGGTAGTCTTACCACAAAAGACTTCAGTTGTGTAAATTGCAATGCTCAGAAACTAGGCACTTGAAAGGAGACCAGATTGAGATGTTAAAATTCTTACTCTTTTTCAGTCAACATGAAATGGGACATAAATTGAAAAAGGATTGCTGTAGGGTGGATGTGCATAAATTTTCTTTTGGCCAGAGAGTAATTGACTGTTGGAACAGGCTATTATTTGAGTTGCGGAGGCGGGTAGTTTGAATAAGTTTAATGAAGAATTAGACAATGTTAGAGGAGATGAAAATACGAGGCGGGTAGTGTTTTTTTATTTTATTTTGGTTCAAACATTAAGCATTTTACACCTATTAATTTCTTATATTTTTGTGAAATTTATGTAGTTTTTATTCCAATGCCAGATATATCTATCTTACATGTATGTTGTAAACCTTGACACGATATATAAAATAAAGACAAACACTATTACTCTATATAAATTCTGCATTACATCTGTTTTATACAGACCTCTACAAATTCATTGGAACCAAATAATCCAAACTCCTCTGCACCCCAACTAGCAAAAATCAAGCTTCGTCTTGGAGACCACCCTTCCTTATGAATACTACCTAGGACTCGAGTTACCTCCAACAGATGTGCCAATCCAGAAGATGCATCTACTGCCCCATATGTCCAAGCATCTCTGTGGTTCCCAACAAGTATATACCTATCTAAGGTAAAAAAATGCACAGAAATATAATTTTTTAATAGCCATTAATGAATGTTCAAAAATACGCATATTAAATCTAAGATATCAATACAAATATATTTTAAGTAAATTAAATATATTAGTCATTAGAAAAAAATTATATAGCATTATTATATAATTAATTATTTATACATATATACCCCATCTATGGGGGTGGGATGCATTGCTTCATGAGATCATGAATATGGAATTCAAGAACCTTAGACTTCACAATTCCAAGAAAAATAGGAGATTCATTCAGGATAATACCACTTCTTCCCATAAACAATTTAACTTGTATCATTAGTTTTGCTAATTTTTAATTTAAAAAGGACACCAACCTATTAATTCAGTATTTGTCAAACTGTGGGATGGGACCCAAAAGGGGAATTAATGTGATTAACAAATAATATGCTCTGTAATACAAAATATCAATCCGTGTTAAAATTGGTTTTTATAGTATACAATAAGAAGCATAACACACATTTTGTAGTGCAACTAAGATTTTTTTTTAAATCTATTTATTTAAACCCATAGATGAAGAGCTAGAAGAGTGTGCATATTTCGAATAACAGAAGCTTTGTATTTAAACATTACATACATACATAAAAAAAAAAAAGTTGCAACAGTTTGACAGTTTACATGTCTGTATTTTGAGGTACTGGGCTGCCATTGGTGAGTATGGTATCAATAACACATAAAAGCTTTTTGGTTTTTTTAGGAGTTAGTGATACAACCCAGTAAGAACATTTTGTAAGCAAGATGGGATAAGTAAAATGAAGCATGCTTGTACAGCATCAGCCAAAATAAATCTCTAACGTGTGGTATGTTTATGGGTTTTTTTTTATCAAATTGGAAGTTTTTTACAGTTCAGCACAAGTTTAAAGTGAGATTTGGTTATAGAAAAGAAAAGGCATATTGCCAACAAGATGGTGCAAGGTCCCATAGAGAAAATGCAGTTATTCATTTTCTGAAGGAGCATTTTAATGATAGGGTGATCGTTAATTGATATCCTGGACAACCTGGGATTGGATGGTCCATTTTACTTGCTGAATCCCTGTGCTTATTTCCTGTGGGGATTCCTAAAGAATATTCTTACAGAAATAATCCACATAACCTTGAAGAACTGAAAGATCAAATTGCAACTGCTGTGGAGAGCATCTCTAAAGAAATGCTGGCTACAGTTATGGTAAACTTCAACTGATGTCTGTGAATGGTCTCAGTTGCACAAGGATCACATATTGAATGTGATCCCTGTGCAACTTTTTATTTGAATAATAAACTCCCATGTCTTAAATATTTAATAGCACCAAACCTGCCAATGCTCACTGGCTAAACTGCCATATTAACAAGTCTACTAGTGCAGGGCGGGAGGGGAAAATAGGGATGGGACAGTATGAGCAGAAAAGTGGGGAGTCAGTTTGAATATTTTGTGAAGAAGGTGAAGAGGGACAGAATCTGAAATCTTTTGCCTCTGCCAATGGAGTGCAATACATCAAAGTATATAGGCATTCAAAACTGCTGCATATTTTCTTGATGACTCACTTGGTATGTAAATTCATTTAATAGAGGGGTTACATATATATTTACTATATCTCACAGTTTCCCAAACACCTGATGGCACAGATGTAGACCTAAATATCACTAAGGATGCAGCCTCAAGCTACACTACACATTATTTTATATTTTACAGGTCTTATAGGCCATTCTAGTTATAGGTTATAGAAGGGTACAGTTTTCTGTATCCACCACTGACCAATATACACTACCTACCATTAATATCTGGATACCTACATATATATAAATAAGCTTTTTTTTTTTAAATGAATTTATTTTTATTGTGTTCAAAAGAAACTTGTTACTTTTCTGAAATCACATGATGAGTGATTTCAACACTGAGACTTAACGTTATACTATTTAGATTAAGTACAACTGGTCTCTGACAACCCAAGCACAGGTTGAACCTCCATTCAACGTAAAATTTACTATATGTGGAATTAAATAAGTTTGGGCAAATTTCTTGAGCAAGAGTGTAAACTCCTTGAAACACAACATGAATTCCAAGGATTAGAATACAGTATACGTTTCGTCTTAGTGCTCAAAAATCTCAAGTTCTATACAGTAGACTTGGGGAGAAGGAAGACACACATCTGTAGTATAAAAAAAGTAAGAAAAAATTTGATTAAATAGAAAAACCAGTGTTACATTTTTCGCTGTGCATTGAAGGAAGACAAAATCCCATATGTACGGGCATAGACACCATTCAAGAAATAAACAAAACAAATAGGAAGTGTGTCAAAAATGGCTTTAACATTTGTACAGTTTATAGAATGCAGGATTATTTATACATGAACGTCTGCTATTTGAGGGAACAAAAAAACCCAGTCCTGTTTTGTGAAATTTCGCAATTTAAACCTTGATTCACTTGGACGACACCAGATGGTGTTCCATCTGTGTTGCTACAAAAGGTGTGCATGTCATTATAGTGCAGTCGGCTTCATCTCCCTTCGCCTTTTGTTAGGAGGCTGCAACGTTGTTCGTGCGAGACTGCATCATTTTTTACATCAAGGAAAACGTTGTCTGGGTATGGGTTGGTCCCTTCGCAAATGATTTCCATGTCTAGAATTGCTTGCTTTCTCTTTTCAAGAATCTCATCCATTGCCAGTCAACGATCCAGGGTTGCCAGGGTATGCATGTACTCCGTCGTGTTCAGACAATCTCTAGAAAAGAGGCAGGCTCTGAGTGCCACCATTTGGGGATTGGATTTCATCTCAGTTCTCCTTTGCCGCATGTACTTGGCGACCAGGACTCCGACCACTGTGGCCACGATATGTTATTTACAGAAAAACTAATAATGTGTAATGAAACCTTTAGTCTTTATGAAAGCTTCTCTTTTCTGTGGAACACTCTCCATCAGTTTTCTGTAAATGTTCTCCCATAGTTTCCAGCATTTGGCCTTCAAAATGGTGGCCAATTCAGCTCTGTTTTTTTTTAAGCAGTCTCTCCTCACATGCATCTGTCAATCCAATTCATCTCAGAGGCTCTCTATAGGATTGAGATCAGAGTACTGGGCTGGCCAGCCACTTTTAAATGTTCATGTCCTCAAACCACTAAACACAATGCAAGAATGTCACAATCAGCTTATCACAATGCAAGAATGTCACAATCAGTTTATCACAATGCAAGCAGTATGACATGGAGCATTGTCCTGCTGCTACAGGTATGGATCTTCCCTGACACACTGCGACGTAGGTAATGGATTATTGTCCAGGATGTCTAGATAGCCCTCAGCATTCATGGTTTTGTCCAAAACAACCAACAGTCCCAAGCCAAACCATAAAAAACAGCCCTAGTCCCTCATGCTGCCTCTGCCAAAACTTTATTGTCGGGACAGTAAAGTCCATCAGGTAGCTTTCTCTAGGCATCTTCCGCACCCAGGTATGACCTTCAAACTGGTAAACCATGTATTGCAACTTATCACTGCAAAGCACAGCTTTCCATTGGTCCACAATGCATTGCAGACACAAGTTCTAATTTCTCACTGAGGGCATGGGTGTGTGTGCATGTTGCAACGATATAGGAGTGCTAGGAGTCTGCTAGGAGTGCAGATCGATGTCGATCTGCACTCCTAGCAGACAATTCTTTATAGGGTTCTCCCATCATCATATTCTGTCAGCTTTGGAGGTTTTCTGGGTCATTTACTGATGGTTTCAGCACCAGTCCACTTCCATTTGTAGATCACATCACCAATTACTGACCTAGGGATCTTCAGTGCCATTGAAATGTCACATACAGACTAATTACTATGTGGCATTCTATTATCATTCCATGCTAGAAGTCTGTTAACTCCATCAATAATGGCAGCTTCCATTCACAATCATATTACTCTTTCCTTGAAGGCCTACAAGCATATTTATAGTTATGTCTGACATGTGGTGTTTGTGTAGGATGTGAAATGATGGAGATGCATTACCCATGCTTAAACAGCCTTATCAATGGACTGGTGTCCATATATTAATGGAAGAACAGTGTCTATTACTATAAAACTATATGTTATTATATGTTACTATAAAAGCCTACAATTTACCAATTTGTCTTGGTAAAAATCTGATCTTTTACCAAAGACTTTTCGTAAGATCTGAAATATCAATACACATATATATATACACATATATCAATACAAACAGAGTTTGAGGACGAGACTTTCCTGTGCGGACGTGCCTTTCTGCCGCTCTTGGAACAGAGAAGTTTTTTCTGATTTATTAGTTTAAATTGACATATTAACTTATTTCTAGAGTAGCTTTATATTCCTATTTACGGTACTTAAAGTTAAAGTAACTTAGATAGAGATTTGTAGGTATTACTTAGTATCGGAAAGGGTATCAAATCCACGTGTTTACCGTTCATAATAGGCCGCCATTGTTACGTGAAAATTAATCAGTAAAATCTATTAATCTTGTCGAACTTCATTGGCAATTAAATTGTACTTTTAACTATACATATAACCACTTAGGTTACGGAACATAAATAATTAGTAAAAATAAATAATTAATACATAACTTGATACGGAAGTTATATAAAGGAATTTCGTAGATAACACTCGTTACTGAAACGCGATACAGCATATCCGGAATTCGATAGCATTAGCTTTGTATAGTATAGTGCATAATATAATATTGTCAGTTAATCAGTAGATCTATTAATCTTGTTAAACTTCATTGTCAATTAAATTGTACTTTTAACTATATATATATATAACGACTTAGAGTACAAACGTAACAAATAATTAATACATACTTGATACAGAAGTTATATAAAGGGAACTCATAGATAACACTTGATACTGAAAAATAAATATAGCATTATAACTGTGTTAAGATACAAGTTTAAGGTTTTTAATTTTGTTCTTGAATTGTAATTTTATTGACATTTATATCGAAATCATGACTCTGACCAGAGCAGCAAAGCAAAAGGCTCAAGCTAATGGGAGTGCTGTGACTCAGGGGAGAACTGAGGGGGGCAGATGCCCTCTGAATCACAGCCTTTTAAGATGCACTGTTTGCTTGATGTTTGCGGAGCAATCGGGTACGGGACATGATACTGCCATGGGGGATGTCTTTGTGTGTGCACGATGCAAGGAGTGCAAGGAAATTAGGCAACAACTCGGCGTTGTTATGGGCCTATATGAGACCTTGAAGGACAGGGTGGATGCCCTCGAAGGAAATAAATTGAGGGGCCCATCAAGCTCTCAGCTGCCCACATCAACGCCAGAGCTTGCACTTGGTCATCTTGCAACACAGAGGCAGCCCCCAAGGCAGAATGCGCTGGTCCCACAGGAACTAGTAGTTGTTGGTGACTCTATTGTCAGGGAAACGGGGAACATGCTTTGTAAAAAGGATAGGTGGAACAGGACCAGGGTATGTCTGCCAGGGGCAAAGGTTGATGATGTTGTAGAGCAGATATCATCTTTTAAGGGCACAAAAGGTGATATAGTTGTACACGTTGGCACTAATGATATTAAGAGTAGGAGACCAGCGGAATTACTTAACAAGTACAGGTCACCGTTGAAAAAAAGCCGTGAAGTAGGGTTGAATTTGAAAGTGTCTGCAATTCTGCCCAGACACGATAGGAGGGAGTATATGATGAGAGCCTTGTCGATCAATTCAGCCCTGTGGAAAGATTGTGCAAGGCTCAAGGGGTAGAATTTTTTTCAGCCTGGAATGTACTTGTTAACAGGAGAGATTGCTTCTACAGGGATGGGATACACTTAAATAGAAAGGGTGCAAGAATATTTGCTGATGCTATCGAGGCAGTGTTAGGTGGGTCGGAAAACTGCTAGCTTGGGGGGAGACAAAGACCAATAGATTGACAGTAGCCACTGGCAGAGGTGAAAGAGATTCTTGCACTGCTTCTATTGGAATGAGCAGAAGCCTGAAAAACAAGATGCAGGATATTTCAGAGACTGCTGGAAGTCATTGTGGTACAAGTAAACACATGGGTTGTGTTAGGGTAGCTAATAGAAACAGGTGCATGTATACTTGCATGTACACCAATGCTAGGAGTTTAGTAAATAAATTTGATGAATTTGAGGTATTGCTCAAAACATCAAAGGCAGATATTGTTGGGATATCAGAGACGTGGTGTCACACAGATATAAGGAATGCAGAACTGGAATTTGGGGAGTACAATGTGTATAGAAAGGATAGACAGGACAGGAGGGGAGGAGGGGTTATGCTATTAGTTAAAAAACACATAAAATCCAAGGAAGTGAAGCCAGTCGACATTGATGGACAGGGCAGTGTCGAGTCAGTTTGGTGTGACATAAGCATAGGTAAATCAAAATTGAGAGTAGGAGTGTGCTATAGGCCTAATGACTCTGATGAGTATAATAAGATACTGTACAGGGAAATAGAATGGGCCAGTAAATCAGAGAGTCTTATAATGGGGGATTTTAATTTCCCAGATATTGACTGGAATTTGTGGGTTGGTCACTCACACACTAGCAAGGCTTTTGTGGATTTATTGGATGATTGTTTTCTACACCAGCATGTTCGGGAGGCAACTAGAGGGAGTAATACTCTTGATCTGATTATCAGTAGTGATTCTTCATGCATTAGGAATCTGCAGATAAAGGAACCACTGGGTGGCAGTGAACACAGTGTGCTGAAGTGGGATTTACTCAAGGAGGTAACTACCATCAGAGGTAAAGGGAAGGGTTTTTGCTTTCGTAAAGGCGACTATGATGGTCTGAGACAGTATTTAAATTCTATACAGTGGGACCAACTGATGATGTTACCAACAGCAAATTCAAAATGGGAAGCATTCAAGGAACTAATCTTGGAAGCTACCAGGCTTTACATACCAACCAAGAAATATTGTTCAAGGTTCAGGCCTAAATGGTTGTCAGATGAACTAATGAGACATATGGCAGAGAAGAAAAATGCATGGGATACATACAAATTAATGGGTGACATGGAAGCCTATGATAGATATAAGTTGGTCTGTAACCAAGTCACAAAGGAGATTAGGCAGGCAAAGGCAGATTATGAGAAATCCTTGGCAAAGGATGCAAAGAAAAACAGAAAAGAGTTCTTTACCTATTTAAACTCAAGAAGGAAAGGGATGAATCAGATTGGTCCACTGGATGTTGATGGTTCAACAGTTGAGGATCCAGCTCAGGTGGCTAACAATCTAAACAAGTATTTTGCATCTACATTCACACATGAGGAGTTATTCAGGAAGGGGAATGTCGTAGGTGAAGTAAACATTGGCAGTGAGCTAGATGATTTTCTAATAACTGAGAGGAAAGTGGAGGAGAAATTGTTGAGGATAAACATAAAAAAGGCACCCGGGGTGGATGGGATCTATCCAGTTATATTAAAGGAGGCAGCAAAGGAAGTAAGCAAACCCCTAGCCATAATTATGAGAGCTTCTTTGGACTCAGGGGAGGTACCCATGGACTGGAGTAGTGCAAATGTAACCCCAATTCACAAAGGAGGATCAAAGGCTGACACAAGTAATTATAGACCTGTTAGTTTAACTTTGGTTCCAGGAAAATTAATGGAGACACTGGTTAAAGAAGCACTGCAGGATCATCTGGACAAGAATTCAGTTATAGCTCAGACACAGCATGGTTTTGTTAAGGGCAGGTCTTGTCTGACCAATTTGATTGGATACTATGATGTAGTCACAAAAGAACTGGATGCAGGGAATAACTTTGATATTATATATTTGGATCTTAGAAAGGCTTTTGATACTGTTGCGCATGGAAGACTGCTGCACAAATTGGAGAAGTGCGGCATTGGAGGCAAATTGCTGCTATGGATAAAGGGATGGTTGAGTGGCAGAAGACAGAGAGTGGTAATCAATGGACACTGCTCAACGTGGACTAATGTTATTAGTGGAGTTCCTCAGGGTTCAGTGTTGGGTCCATTGTTGTTTTCTGTATTTATAAATGATATTGATGATGGTGTATCAGGCTTAATGTCCAAGTTTGCAGACGATACCAAGGTTGGCAGGGTTGTTAAGGACACTACTGATACTATGCTGCTGCAACAGGATCTGGAAAGGTTGAGCAGATGGGCTGAGAGGTGGCAAATGAAGTTTAACATTGACAAATGTAAAGTACTACATATGGGAAACAGTAACCCCAGATCACCGTATCAACTCTGTGGTACTACGCTGACAGTGGTAGAGAATGAAAAGGACCTGGGGTAATTGTGCAGGCAGATATGAAGTTCTCTGAGCAGTGCAGACGAGCTGCAAGAGTAGCTCATGGTGTCTTGTCAATGATATACAGGAATTTTTCTAGCAGGGACAGGGATGTGATTATTCCCTTGTATAAGGCATTGGTCAGGCCACACCTTGAGTACTGTATACAGGTCTGGAGGCCTCATTTCAAGAAGGATGTAGAGCTGCTGGAACGAGTACAGAGAAGGGCAACAAGATTAGTGAATGGAACAAAGGGTTGCTCTTACGAAGAAAGGCTTAAGTTTTGCAAATTACAGAGCCTGGAGACTAGGCATCGGCGAGGTGATCTGATAGAGGTGTATAAGGCTTTGAATGGCTTGAGCATGCTCAATGCCGATGGGATTCTTCCTCTGGCTTAGAATAATCACCTGAGAGGGCATAAATTCAAATTGAGGAAGGACGGATGTCGGATAGATGTGCGGAAATTTTCCTTTAGCCAGCGGGCAGTTGGTTTGTGGAATAGACTCCCATCGCTTGTTGTTGAAGTTGATAGCCTAAACAAATTTAAGGCTCAGCTGGACAGGTATTTCGAACGAACGGAGGGGTGAAATGGGAGTAGTGGTTGGTTTTTTTTTTTTTTTTTTTTGGCTGATGCTGAATAAGCTTGCTTTCTTGCATCATATGCCTCTACTAATGCTAATACTAATACACTTCACTTTATTTCAGATCATTACTGTTCTGATACACTATATCCTATCATTTAACAGTTCACGTTGGTCAAAGCTGATTTGATAATCACATTTGCAAATTATTTTCCATTATGACTGAAGTATTGTATATTAGGTGCTCTGAACATAGTGAATATGCTATCCAGGCAACCTTGTGGGGATAAGGAGGTGTATCTTCCCTTGTTTAAAAATTGGAAGAGTGAACGAAGCAAGAAATTATCAATGCTTCCCTTTTCACAATGTCTGATTATCACTTTTCCAATATTTAAACAAGGGCATAGGGAGGGATATTCATTATATTCAGAATATAGTGAATATGTTACCCAGGCAACATCGTGAAGATGGCAGATATATTCCCCCATGCCTGGATAACATATCCAAATGAAGTGAATCTCTTTATGATTTACGCTTCTATGATTTCTATGTTACTATTTCTACACTAGAATCTGTGAAGGAAACGTTCCTAAAAAAATAAACAACTTTTTTCTTATTTTAATCACCTTCATTATCCTTTTGTCAAAACAAACTTGTAAATGTAAGGGTTACCTAAAAATATACATCTAATTATAAAAGTTGTAAATAAAGTGAACTGCAAACTGGTAAATCCTATGAGTTACTTTATTTTTGGCTTTTACAGTAATATATATATAATTAAATTAATATTAATAATTTCCACTGTGTATCAATGCTTATATTTTTTCACTGTAATACCACATAAATCCTAACATTGACTGACTGACGAGTGAGTTAGTGGGTGGGTGGAGTATGTGTGTGTGTGTGTGTGTGTGTGTGTGTGCGTGTGCGTAAGTGAGTGAATGAGTAGTGATAGTACAGATGCTGACTGTTATGATCAACTGTGGCAAGGAATGACACCTAAGTTGGCACAGCCTTAGATATTATAGATATTTCAAAAACTCAATTTGGCTACTAGAAAACCCAGTATTTGACTTCTCCCTAGATAAATAAAGGGTTGAGTACCATATGTAGTGTAACTGGTAGCAGACATTTTTTTGGTGAATTGATCAGTTTTCTGCTCAGTGCAGTTTCTGGTTCTGAAAGAAACCATCTATATAACTGCATATTCAAAACTGGAAGATAGAAAATTACATTACCCATTGCCTATGTAAATAAACATATACACAATGAATTAAAATTAAACATAATGAATAAACTGTTTAAAAATTACAAAATTCCCAACAAGATCAGACATAATGAAAGTGTGTCTTGTCTGTGGGAATTTCTGGTGCACTGACTACTTGGACCAAAATCTGTCAGTTCTTCTAGTGCTGTAATTCATATGGTTTGTCACCATATGACTGCGTGTATTATGTTTATGCTATAACTAATTAGTAAACAACAAAACTGCAATTTGTTTATCGCTAACTCAACCTGTGTAGGCCTCCGTAGCCGAGTGGTCAGGAGCGGGAGTGCAGTAGCACACGCTCTTTGAGTAGACCGGGGTTCAAGCCCCTGACTGCTAAATACGGTCGATCTGCCAACCCGCACTGGACCAGCGTGGTAGATTATGGTCCATTTTCCTCAACATGAATTGTTGAGGAGGCTTCCATCCTGCAGTGGGTTGATAATGGCTGCAGTTTACCTTTACCTTTACCAACCTGTGTATACTAGATAAATTTATTTTTTTTACTTAGTTATAAGTGTTATCTTAGAAAAAAGAAAACATCTGAATAAATCTGAATTAATTTATTAAAATTAAGAAACTGAACTTTTATTTCATTATTCATTATTACCTTTAAGAAAATAGCTGTTTTTGTAAAAGTTGTTTTTCGATTAAGAAATCCATATGAAAACTGGAAAGGATATCTTTTATTAAAAAAGAACTTTGGACTGCATCAACTGTCTGAGCATAGTTGACAGTCATGCCAATAAATTAGCTGTAGTTATATTTGGTAAAAAGGGAACATCTATTGGTAGTGGTTCTTCCTTGTTTTTTTTTTAGGTACATTAATGAAAAGAAATATGGACAATTCACAAAATATGGAATATACGTGGAATATGCAAATTTGAGAGGCAAATTTGCATATTCCACTTATATGTGACTCACTGATATTCTAGCAGAATTTTCAGATGCTGAGCAGCGGTATATGAAATAATTTAATGTATATGCAAATTCATGAATATAGATACCACATTACCAGTACACTTTAAAATAAAAACAGTTTAATGTATCAATTAAATGTGAACAATACTAATGAGACCATGTGAATTGTTATCAAGTGAATTTTATGGCTGTTCCTAAGTTTACAGGGTTACTAACTATACCCTGTAAAACAGGAACTACTAACCAGAAAAGATAGTAGTTCCTGTAAAACAGGAACTACTATCTTTTCTGGTTAGGCCTAATTATAGAATTCAATATGGAATATGCAAAAATGTCACTAATTATTAAGTAGACTGTGTGGGAGTTTAGAATCTGATGTGATACTTTTTATACAACAAAATTCTTGATAATAATAATTCATGTGAATTAATTACTGTTATTGAGATTTAATTAATTCGTTATGAAGAACAACCACATTGTCGTCTGCACATTAGCTTACTGTATTATAATAAATATTTCACTTTAGAAATTATATTTAATTTGATAGATTAGAAGTACCTAACAACACACACAACCTGAAACAATCTCTATTGAGATTATCATATTACACTTTTAGTTATTCTTAAGTATTTTGTTCCAATAAGTTACTGAATTATATGATCATATGCATATTAGTAAGAGCTAGTATGCATCACATCACATCACATCACACACACATCACATCACATCACACACACTTATCAGATCACACAATAATAATTCCAAAAAAAAAGACAAAGTTCAAATAGCACACATATCATAAATCACTTCAAAGATATTTATATCGGCTTGAAAATAGTCTGATTTATTCACTTCACTTTTTTTTCATAAGAAAAGTGTTACCATAGAATACTTTCAAAATTAAAAACAAAAGAATTTGTTTTTCATTTTAGTCTTTTAAATTCATTTGGATTATGCTCTATATTTTGTCCCTGATTAGTATAACCATTAGTTTAAATATACTTACCTGGCTCAACTGCACCTTGCAAAGTAGCAATTACATTGTAAGACTCCACGGTTTTATACTCATTTCTTATTATTAACCGAAGTTTCCTAGAAAAAGAAAAACAACCAAGTTTATTTATCTTTTAAGAAAATTTAACGAAGAAAAGATTATGTTAGAAGAAGGAAAGATTATGTTAGTTATATAATTTTCATATCTAAAGCTTTGGCATGCTTAGCTATAACACAGAGGGGTCTATTATTCACACAAACTGTATTCCATTCAAAATGCAGGGATGCCTATCCTGATTTACAGTGATTTGAAATTATGTTGCCAGTTAATTATAGTACATAATTTACAGTATATTGCTTTTTACTGTAAATTATGTATATCATTAAAATATAACATTAAAATTAAGTTATCTGAGGCTAATGTCCTTTGACCTTTCTGTTGCCAACTTTCACAAAGTTAGCATTGCCAATTTAGCAATCCTGTCAATAGTATTAGTAACTTCATTGTTTATCCACTAACTTTTTGTAGCAATTTTAGATATTAATAAAATTTGGTGACTCTCTATTTGGCAAATTTAGTGACTTTTACCTTGATTCACACTAGGTCAGTACTGTTTTTGAGATGTGTTTGCCATTTCTTGCTCTAATGTGCAGGAAAGCATTTCTCAATGGTTGAAATTTATTTATGTGCTATTTTGATATTTTTGTTGCAGCTTTAAAAACAAACTTGACTTAAGCAATCCATTCACAAACAGAATATATATCAGCGGTTCCCAAAGTGTGCACCGCAGTGCCTCAGGATGCTGCAGCAAACTCACAGGGGCGCCATGAGATATTTTAAATTTTCAAGGGAAACACAGCGATACTCGACATGTCAGACACTACACAAACTACTAGCGCAAGGTAGTTCACGGTTTCAACATTACTTATTAAGTTGTTTGGATTTGTTTGTTGTTTGTTATTTGGTTTTTAGGAGCATTAGCAACTAAGGCCATATTGCTCCAGGATATGCGGTGGTCATTCCTGACCTTTCCGCATCCTCCGTATTTGGTGGTGACGGGCTCGAACCCCGGTCTAATCAAGAAGCGTGTGCTACGCACTGCTGCTCCTTCCCACCTGGCTACGGAGGCGCCCTAGTTGTTTGGACCTAACTACTTAATAAACGGAACTATTAGGTATTTCTTTTGGCCTAGGGGTGCCATGAAAAATTACTGAGACACTAAGAGTGTAGTGAATCGAGAAAGTTTGGGAACCTCTGATATATATAATTCCTTAATGACATCAAAATGGGACAATAGGACATTAATTCTAGTACTGATTTAGGACAATAGCCATGGTTACTATAAAGCTCTAGGTTAAAAATAGTACAGAATACAACAGTATGACTGTTTGATTTTCTTAAACAAATACATATTCAAAGAGGTACAGGATTAAGAACAAGTGCATACTATATCCTAAAAGAGGTACAGGTGTTGAATTATTTGTAAAGGTGACTACCTCGGGCAGAATTTTATTCTCTTGCCTTAGACAATAAAATATTTGCACAACTTCTGCAGATATTTTAGTAGTGCAAATTGGGTTTACACATACTTATGAGTAAGAGGTTGGTCCAGGTGATGCTCACTGTAAAGCTGCTTACATGACGCAAAAAAAAAATTAAGTGGGCTACTAAATGAGAGCTGCTTGTGAAGTTGTTACAGAAAGCAAATCATAGAAAGGAGGAGGGAGGGGAAGAGGAAGAGCATGCCATGTGGTAGCATGTAAAAATAAACAGTTCATAAATGGATCCCAAACAGAATTGAAGATCAAAGGAAAGAGGTTTAATGATATTCTTAACAGTATTATAAAAAATGAATTCCAGACTCGCTTCCAATGATGACAGACTCATTGGGACAATGTATCCTAAACAGTAGATTCCTAGGGGTCTCCAATTTTTTTTTTAAAAATATATTTATATGCATAATCATATTTAGGTTTTCCAGGTCATCTAGATTCATTTTACAGTAAAGAATATGCTGTCTGAGACAGTACAGTAACATTGAACAGTAAAGTGAACTGTGACATAAATGTCTCATCCTAATGCTTAAAAAAAAAGACATAAATGCTGTGTCACATTAAACAAATCTTTGTTTTACATACATTTTTTCATAACCTCTTGACAGCATACTTTTCCTTTTTGCATTAAATTTTATGGAAAAATGCTCCAGTTTATGTTGATTCAATTTATATTACTCTTTTCAGATTTATATTCTCTACATAAATTGAGATATGCCCATATTTCTGGAGCTTATGAATATGAAGTTTTTTTCCCTATACTACTTAAAGACATCCATATATTCTGATCACCAGAGTATGAGTTTAAAAAACCCCACAAATCTTCAATAATTCTATATTAGGAAATGCTTGCTTTCCAATTCACAACACAATTGTTTTAGCTTGTATGAACCTATATATTAAACACATATTTGTAAAATGCAAAATTTTCATTTATAATATTTGGTACTGAAAGTATTATCAGTTAATGAAATATATGAATAAATTTATAATTTATAAGAATATATTTATTTATATAAATAAATGCACAGAATCAATCATTACTTGTCTGCATTAGCCTCATCGAATCCTCGACCTAAGTGGTAGGTAATATTCAGCCCTCCAACCCAAGAAGAAGGAGCATTAACTCCACCAAGCTGGCTGTAAAAATAAGTACCACATATATCAAATAAAACATTTCACGTTATACTAGTATTTTGAAATAATTGGAATAATATCTACAAAGAAAATTACATTTTTTTTATTCACTGTGAATTGCATATTTTCCTTAGGATATTTTTTCCAAAATTGTGGAGGTGCCCATTTTATTCTGATTCTCTTACAAAAGTATGCATGTTTAGACTAATTAAATACTGGAGTGCACATGGACTGGCTGAAGCAACAGTTATATTTCTTGCTATTTTAAATTTGTGGTAAAGTTAGAGACTTTACTTATTTAATCAAGTAGGTATATTTATTTTTCTAAATGGACAAATAGTTCAAAAGTCAATTAAATTACACTTACAGTTGTTGCTAGTGGATTTACGTGCCATTTCAGTAATCAGCAAATACTATACAGGGTGTCTCAAAAATATTGGTACAAACGTTTAGGGGAGGTAGGTAACATCTAAAGGAATGTGAATTGCATAGGAACCCATAATCGGAAACGTCACCGTAAGTCGGTACACAATGCTGTTCATCAGTTCGCGAGAGGGAAAATTTCTGGTTTACTCATTCAAGCAGTAGTCGCCGCACAAAGAGCATGCATCGATATACGAACTGTGAGCTGGCAGACATGCACCTAGTGTATGGATTAGCAGAGGGCAATGGACGAGCCGCTGAATGAATTTATGGAGAACGCTTCCCAGACAAACATGTATCGGACCACCGTTTGCGGGTGTGCATCAAAATTTGTGTGATTATGGGTCATTTAGAGGAGTAGTGCGGGCACACCACGTTCGACGCAAACTCCCGCCATGGAAGAAAGTGTGTTGAATGCCGTCCAGAATAATCCTACTACCAGCACACGTGCTGTTGCCTCTGCCTTAGGAGTGTCTCGTTGCAGTGTACTACGTGTCTGGCATGACGATTCCTTACACCCCTTTCATTTCGAAAGGGTTCAGTTACTGCTCCCCCAAGATCATTCTGCACGTGTGGCTTTTGTGCAGTGGTTTCTCCAAGAAAGTGTTCAAGACTTGAATTTTCCAGCCCATGTTTTGGTCACGGATGAGGCTTATTTCACTCGGGAAGGCTTATTCAATCAGCATAATGCTCATGTGTGGGCTCACGACAACTCACACAGTGTGCGCCCCCATGTGGCACAACATCGCTTCGCAATAAATGTGTGGACAGGTATGGTCGGTGACTGCTTAGTCAGCCCATACCTGTTGCCATCCCGCATGAACTCCGCTAAATATCGGATCTTTCTTGAACAAGTTCTACCAGGGTTACTTGATGATGTTCCAACATTTGGTTTCAACATGATGGGGCGCCTGCCCATTATGGAAGGTGTGTTTGTGACCATTTGAACAGGCGTTTTGGGCGTCGATGGATTGGCCGTGGTGGACCCGTTGCCTGGTCCCCACACTCACCTGATTTATTGAGCCTTGATTTCTTTCTGTGGGGGCCCTAAAATCTATCATGTATGAATCGCCTGTGAAGACGGAAATGGATCTCGTGGCGAGACTCGTCTGCGCTGCTGCTATTGTCAAAGAAACTCCAGGGGTGTTCAACCATGTCCGCCAATCCATGCTGCGTCGGTGTCACACATACATCGCGTCTCATGGTGGAACCTTTGAGCATCTGTTGTAACATCATGAAATGCATCCATCTCGTACTCCATTGTTAATATTATGTCAAATAAATGTTTGCCACTAATTACTGTCTTGTGTCATTTCTGCTTCTTGTGTCTCTTCTACTACTTTCCCGTGACGTTTCCAGTTATGGGTTCCTATGCGATTCACATTCCTTTAGATGTTACCTACCTCCCCTAAACGTTTGTACCAATATTTTTGAGACACCCTGTATTTTATAAATCATAAGATGTACCCGAGTTTTAGATGGTAAATTTTGAAAAAAAATTTCATTATGTATACAAGATGACTAAAACTTATGTTTGGACATCTTAATATGCTGTATCCCAGAAATTTTATTGAGTAAACATGAACCAGAAAGAGCTTCAAATACATTAGATACATAGAAATTGGATGTTTTTTTTTTTTTTTGATTTGGTAGTTGTTGGCGCATCGGCTTCTGTGGCCATATTGCACCTCCCAAGGTTTATGCAGTATTTTGATCCAAGCCCGAGGCGGGAATCGAACCCGCGACCTTTGGGTTGCCGGGCAGGTACTTTACCCACTCGGCTAGCCCGGTCGGCTGAAATTGGATGTAATCCAGCAGTTATATATTGAAAATGAAAATGCCCCCCACCAACATGCATTATAGGACTTGAACTGTTTCTTAATAGCCTGACATATGGTAGTGCATGCATCAGCTGCAACTTTGCCTGCTTCCTGTTGAATTCCTGAGTTGAGGATATGTTGTTCAACATCCAACGATTGAAGACTTATTCCACGTTCTTCTTTTTCTGTTCTGTTTCCCAGACTTCTAATGATTGCAGGCCAATGACATTCTAAATTCTAATGACAGCAGATCTCCTAGTAAACTCTAGGCAGCTTTGTGTCACTTACTTTTCAAGCCATTATGTCATTTTTTTGTTAAATTTTTTTAAAAGAAAGAGCCTGATATATGTAGTTTGAATAGAACTGTCTCTAATGCAGCAATATGTTTTTTTTTTATCATTACATGTACCTGTGTCAGCATGTGTGACACAGGTGCATGTAATGATAAAAAAAATACATATTGCTGCATTAGAATAATAATACAAAATATGTTGACTCAAAATAATACAAAACATGTTGACTCAAAATAATACAAAATATGTTGACTCAAAATAATACAAAATATATTGACTCATATTTTGTGCTATTCAGTTTCTTGCCCTTGCAGATAGCATATTTTGTATTATTCAGCTTCTTTCCCTCACAGATAGTATATTGGTATAATCACAGTCTTTTCTACCACATATAGTAGAAAAGACCTGAGTTTGAATCCCATCAATGGCATAAGGAATTTTCATGATTCTCTTTTGCAGTGTTGCTGAGCAAGCTGGTCTTAGGTGAAGGTAGCACTGTTTATTGTTTTTTTACCTTGGAAACTCGGGTTTTTGTCCAGCAAACAGGCAATCAACCACAGAATGCACACAATTTACAGACATAATATATATATATATATATATGGTGCAATATGGTCTGAGTCAATGATGTGCCTAAAACTCTATAACAATCAATTCAGTTTTTTAATTAAATAAGTATAGGATCCATTATAATGAAAATGAGTCCACATGCATTAAAGTAATTATCCTTTTATATTCTTTTTCATTCATATCTTATTTCTGAACAAACATCCAGCATGACAAAGCAAAAAATCAGTTTTAGACAAATTAACAAAAATTAAAGCAAAATTGTTTAGGAGGTTTTGAATTATTCTGATTCAGCACCTCATGGGTTGCCCAGATCCTTCCAATCAAAGTTACCTCTGCTGAAAGAGATATATTTTGGATGTGTAGATGTGAGTAGTTTGCATTTGTCAAACTTCAACTGCCATTTCTCAGCCCATCTGCCCAATTTTTCTAGATCTTGTTGAAGTAGCTTAACTTGATTACTGTCATTAACCACCCTGCCAACCTATGTATCAAATAAAAACTTAGACATTAAGCCTGATATACCTTCAATATCATTAATAAATATAGAAAACAACAATGAGCAACAAACAACAACACTGAACCCGGGAAGATTCCATTAATAACATTAGTCCATTAGCCACATTGCTCCAGCTTGTACAGCAGTCTTCCATGTGCAACAGTATCAAAAGCCTTCCTGAAATTCAAGTATATGATATCAAAATTATTTTTTGCATCCAGTTCCTTTGTTACAGCATCATAGTATCCAATCAGATTAGTCAGATAAGATTGCCTCTTAACAAATCCATTCTGCAACTGCAGTATAGTTGCATTCCTGTCTAAATAGTCCTGCATTAGTTCTTTCTCTTTCCCTGGAACAGAAGTTAAGGTAACTGGTCTGTAATTACTCATGTCACCTTTTGATCCCCCTTTGTGAATTTAGGATATATTCACACATCTTCAGTCCATAGGGACCTCCTCTGAATCCAAAGATGCACTCATAACTGTGGCTAAAGGTTTGCTTACCTCCTTTGCAACCTCCCTTAATATAACTGGATAGATTCCATCCACCCTAGCACCTTTTTTATGTTCAGCTTCAATAATTTCTTTTCCAATTTTCTCTCAGTCATTACAAAATTATTTAGTTCCCTTTTAGAATTTGATAAACTTCTGGTATTCCTTTTCTTAAAGGGTTCCTCGTGTGCAAATGTAGATGCAAAATACCTATTCAGTTTGTCAGCAACCTGAGCAGGATCATCAACAGTTACACCATTAAGTAGACCAATGTGATACAACCTCTTCCTTCTACTGTTAATATACATTCATTGATCACTGAATTGTGACCACCTATCTAATACTGTGTTGGACCACTGTTTGCTTGGATAATAGCTGCTATTTGCCTAAGCATTGACTCTGCTAGATGTCTTTCCAGTGTCAGAATAGACAATGGCTGTATGTACATACACCTCACTTCCCATTCAAAAATATCCCACAGGTGTTCATGTGGATTGAGGTAAGGCGAATTTCAAGGCAAATAAAGATGGGTGATATCTTCCATGTGTTCCTCGACCACTCATGCACAGAACAGGCCCAATGTCATGGCATATTATCTTGGAAGATCCTGTTTCTCTCTGGGTAAAAATGCAACATAGCAAGATGTATATGGTCTCTTCAGAGCTGCCAATAGACCTCACCAATGAAACGTTGTCTATATGCACCAGGAATCCTAGTTCTTGCCAGCAAAAGAAGTCCTATATTAAGCAACCACTGCTAACTGCCTTGACAGGGAGCACCATACACATTGAGTTTTTGGACTAGTGTTGCTGGTGCGACACATGAAGGCATACATTAGCATGTTGCACCATGTATTTGGACTCATTCGACCAGTGTCCAACCAGCATGAGGTTGACACTGCAGCATTTGCCATCGATGATGATCAGCAGTGAGAAAGGGTGTCTCTTGGGTCATCTGCTGTGGAACCCCATACATCTGAGTGTGCAGCACATTGTTCATTTGGGATATTGTTCTTGCATTCCCCATATTGTATTGTTAGCATTAGAAAAGGCACATGATGCCAGAAAGCAAGCTTATATAGCATCAGCCAAAAAAAAAAAATCTCCTAATTTCACCCATCCACTCGCTCCAAATGCTTGTCTAGTTCTGCCTTGAATCTATTTAAGCTATCAACTTCTACAATGACAGATGGAAGTTTGTTCCAGAAATCAACCACACGCTGGCTAAAGGCAAACTTCCACACATCTATCCTATAACTCTCTTTCCTCAATTTGAATTTATGCCCTCTCAGGCGATTATTCTGAGCAAGAGGAAGAATCCCATCAGCATTGAGTATGCTCAAACCATTCAAGGCTTTATACACCTCAATCAGATCACCTCGACAGTGCCTAGTCTCCAGACACTGTAATTTGCAAAACCTAAGCCTTTCTTTGTAAGAGCAATTCTTTGTTCCATTCACTAATCTTGTTGCCCTTCTCTACATTCGCTCCAGCAGCTCTACATCCTTCCTAAAATTAGGCCTCCAGACCTGTATACAGTACTCAAAGTATGGCCTGACCATTGCCTTATACAAGGGGATAATCACCTCCTTATCCCTGCCAGAAAAATTCCTGTATATCAGTGAGAAGACACCATGAGCTACTCTTGCAGACCATCCGCACTGCTCAGAAAACTTCATATCTGCCTGCACAATTATTCCCAGGTCCTTTTCATTCTCTACTACAGAGTGGTAGAGAATGAAACGTGTGTGTGATGAATGAATGTGTCTGATGCCAACTGTTGCACAATGACCTGCCATTGAGCCTGTACAACACACTGCACCCTTCGCTCACCACACACATTCACCTTGTGTAACTTTTTACAATTCTGTCAGCGGGTAGTAGTTTGACCCTTAACCACAGAGAGCTGTGAGCAACCAACAAGACATGCCACTTCTGATATGGAAGCACCTGGTGCATGAGCTCCCACAATCATGCCCTTTTGAAACTCTGATATCTTTATCATGTTCCATAACTGCTACTTTTATCTTGTTGACTTGCACGACCAGATGCCAATTACTGCTGTTGTAGCATACAAAGCTATTTGGTTTTTTTTATATTGCGAGCTATGCAGCATAGTCCATTATGGATGGGATGGTCATAATTCAGTGATCACTGAGTGTAAGTCAAGAAGTCTTTGCTGTTTATCTTTGCATTCTTTGCCAAAAATTTCTCATAATCTGCCTTAGCTTGCTTAACCTCCTTTGTGACTTGATTACAGACTAGTTTATAGCTATCATAGGCTTCTGTATCACCTGATAATTTATATGCATCTCATGCATTTTTTTTTATTCTCTGCCACAGGGATCATCAGTTCATCTGACATCCATTAGGTCTAAACTTTGAACAGTATATCTTAGTTGTTACAAAAAGACTAGTAGCTTCTACAATTACTTCCCTGACTGCTTCCCATTTAGAATTTTCTGTTGGTAACATCATCAAATGGTCCCACTGCACAGAATTTAAAAACTTTGGAGACCATTGTAGTTACCCTTACGAAAGAAAAAGTCCTCTCCTTTACTTTTGACAATAGTTATATCTTTAAGTAAATCTTACATCAGTACACTGTGATCATTGACATTCAGTAGGTCTTTTACTTGCATATTCATAATGCACAAAGAATCACTGCTGATAATCAGACCAAGAGTGTTGCTTCCCCTTACTGCCTGTCTAACATGCTGCTGCTGCTGTAGAAAACAGTCATCCAATAAATCCACAAAAGCCTTGCTAGTGAATGAGTGGTCAACCTATGATTATAGTCAATATCTGGAAAGTTAAAATCCTCCATTATAAGACATTCTGATTTACTGGTCCCACTCCATTTCTCTGTATAGTTGTTTGTTATACTAATCACATTCATTAGGCCTATAACACACTCCTACTCTCATTTTCGTTTTCCCACTTCTTATGCCACACCAAACTGACTCAGCATTGCACTACTTCTGTCGACTCTATACACTGCCTTGAGTTTAACGTGTCCATTCTGTACACATTGTATTCCCCATATTTAAATTCTGCATCCTTTATGTCTGAGCGAAACTATGTCTCTGATATCCCTACAATGCATTTGATGACTTAATCAGTACTACAAATTCATCAAATTTATTTACTATGCTCCTAATATTAGTCCTTATTTTTTTTTACCAGCAAGGCTTTCTAGAGTGGCATATCTACATTTTCTGCAGGATAATTTGTTGGAACTACTCGAAGACATATCCCTTGAAAATCAGCAGAAGATGATGTGATTATGCTTGATGGTTGATGGTACATCCCACTTTTCCCCATGATGTTTCTGACTTTTTAAATGTGGAGTGCAATAACCAATGGACTGGTTGGAAAGGACTTGTACAATGGCCACCATGAACACCATAGTTTATTCTATGATGTTCATGGTGGTTCATGGTTTATTGCTAATATGTAAAACAAACTAAGAAATTGCATTTTGGATGCTACTGAAACTGTTCATCTGTGCTGACTGTTGCACTGAAGAATATGGAGGTTACCTTGAACAGCTGCTTTAGATATTTTCCTTTTAGAGGGTTATTTGTTTATTTCTATGTTTTGTTATGTTGTTGTTGTTATTTTGGTTTTTAGGAGCATTAGCAACTAAGGCCATATTTCTCCGGGAATATGCGGTGGTCATTCCCTGACCTTTCCACATCCTCCGTATTTGGTGGTGATGGGCTCAAACCCCGGTCTAATCAAGAAGTGTGTGCTACGCACTGCTGCTCCTGCCCACCTGGCTATGGAGGCACCATCTATGTTTTGTAATTTATGATTTAATATATTGAGAATAAAGACTTTTGACACATATGTTTATAGGAACTTTTTTCCTTATTTTTAGCTGAAGAATATGCTCCTATATTTGTTCTGTGCAATTTTGAAACATCCCATATATTGAAAATTAAATTATACTTACCTCAATATAGTTTCTGCATCTCTATATCCAATGGTCTGAATGGGAATTTTAGGAATTTTATCACTATCTTCCAAAGGATAACGAAATGCATCATCTGAATCAATACAGTGAAAAAATTATAATAAAACTGATTACCTTTCCAGTGCTACAAAATATAAAGTTAATTTATTATATGCAAAAAGATATTAAAGTATTTTTTTAAAAAAATGTTTGGCCAATGCTATCTCGAGGAATTTTAGGATTACAAGCAACTCAATTCAGGGAAGCTTTTAATATAAAGTAATGATTACTACTGACATTGCCCCATTTGCTATCAAGAGCAATACATGATTCAGTACCAACAGTGTGCAGATAATGCATTCATGCTAGGGAAACCCTCCAGTGAGTTGCTCAGTGACAATCCACTTGGCAGAGTAACCAACTAGTAAACTGCCAATTTTTCCCTGACTATTCTTGGATGGATATTTTACAAATCATAACATCTGTCACTTCTGAATATTCCCAATTTGAGATTCTTGTGTGAATTAACTACTCTTTGTCTCTTCTAATAAATGAACAAAATAACACTTAAAAGATAATAAATTATAGTATATTTGGAGAAATGTTTTTCTTAACTGCATATCTATGAATACTGTGAATGGTTATAGAGTTTATGACATATTTTTATTTCTTATTCATTGCCACCATTGTCATATATTTGAACCATATTGTGCTATTGCTGCCAGTTGTATTATTAGTATTTGTGCACATGGAATGAGTGCTACTTAGGAAATAAAACTTTCAGACATTCTTGTAGCCTTTATTCCTTTAATCAAATCTGTTCTGTTTGTTATTTCATAGTTACTTCTTGGAATCACGTGCTGTAAAAATATTACTTACTAATACTAACTTGCAAGACCTTTAAGAATCTGAATAAATTAGACAAAGATTACAGATAATTTTATGAAAATCAGCCACACAAAAACAAAAGTCTGGAGACAAGGAAAGTTCTGAGTGTACATTAAATAACTCATTGAAAAAGTTAGTAATATAATGCACCTATTGTCTATCTGTGTGCCCTTGAGTCCACATGTAACAATTTGACTCCCAGTGGACAGATTTTCACAAAATTTTATATTTTAAACTGTTAACAAAGATCTGTTAAGCTTTTCCAAATTTGATTAAAATTAGACCAATAGAAACCCAGCAATTATTATTATTATTATTTTTTTTTTTCATACATATCATATAAGCTATCCTATACCATATATTGTAGCTGAAGCACTGGATATTGTTTGTTGCCATGGGCTGGTTTTAGGAATGAATGTGCAATGTGGCAGATGCACAGAAACAAAATTTTCTTGGTTTGAACATAAAAGTTGTTGCTTTTTGCTCTTTTTTTGTTATAAATCATGAATTATTACAATTTGCTAATGCTCCTGAAATGTAATATACTGTGCACATCAACTAACTTATTTATACCTAGGAACACAGTTCAAATAAGATGAACAATTAGACATGGCAAATAAACAGCAGCATAAGTAAAGAAGGGTGCCTCCGTAGTCAGGTGGGCAGGAGCAGCAGTGCGTAGCACACTCTTCTTGATTAGACCGGGGTTCGAGCCCATGACCACCAAATACAGAGGATGCGGAAAAGTCAGGGAATGACCATCGCATATCCACGGAGCAATATGGCTTTAGTTGTTAATGCTCCTAAAAACCAAATAACAGTAAGTAAAGAAGGAAGTGAAGGAAGCCAGATGAAGAAATTTATCTGGTGCAAAAGTGAATTACCTATTAATAACACATTTTTGATGCTTATTTTAACCAGAGAGCTGAGAACTGGATAAGAAATAAAGGAATTGATTAAAAATTTGAATCTTATGAAATGGGGGCTTAAGAAAAATAAATGGGATGAAGAGATGGAAGTAATATTACAAATGAAAAAAACAGGCAAATTCTCTTGCAGTAAGTAACATCCAATCCCAAAAATACATCTTAAGAGTAAACTTAAGATGGTAAGGGCATATACAAAAGATAAGAGAAGTGAGAATAACTAATAGATATTCAAAGCAAAAATGGTTATTAATAGGCATGGGGACAGATCACTAATGGTATCAAACAAGTATTTGATAAAGGAAGGCTTACTTACTAAAACAGCTATAGATTTAAGAGGAAATAAGATAGCATGGTGGAAAATAGTGAATGGAAGTCTAATAATCCAGGAGGAGTACTTTTACTGTAATAGTGAAAGTTGTGCTCAGTGGATGTAACAGATGATAATGGATCACAGATTTGGTCATCACCGGGTATTGATACTCTTAAAATTAAACGAATATTGAAGTCCTTTGTAAGAAGGTAGTTATGTTTTAGAGAAATCTGAATTATAATAATCAGTCACATTTGGAATGGTGCTCATACATTAATTCCCTATCACTTAAGGATCAGAAAGAACCCCTTATATTTTCTACACAAATTAATTTTAAGAATTATAAATGAACTTGAATTGCTTTGCACTACAAATTTTAACTGCCCATTTTTTTGACTAGTCTTTTATTACTTAACATATTTATAATTATCTGATTAGTTTTATTATAGAGAGTGAGTCAGAATTATGTACAAATACCTTAAATAGCCATATTTTGTAGACATAATGACCAATTTGAATAAAAAGTTGTTCATTTTAAAGTTGAAATAAATAATTTTGTTTATTTAATAAGTTTTATTAAAAACCAAAACCATTATTTTGCTGATTAACTGGTGATCCATTCAGTATGGAGAATAATCAACTAACATCTGAAGAAAGAAAGTGCATTCTGAAATTATACTGGAGGTGTGAACAATGTCGTAAATAGAAAAAGCAGACCCGAATGCAAGGTTTAGTGTGGACCCCACTAAAAATATTTCTTTTGGTAAAAATCCTTAAAAATTTCACTGGAAGCAGCAGCAGCTATGAAAAAAATTATTGTGAAAAAATTGTTGTTTATAGACATAGTAAATTTTATCATAAACATAACTAAAAAACTTACATTTTTACTGTTTAATTTTTTTCTGTTTCGGGCAGGAGAGCAGTGGGTCCCCTTTTGGTCGTCGGCCCCAAAGCACTGCATTGGCATAGCTGCCACTGGGTGTGAAAAAATTAAAGATGTTCAGCATGTACCAGAAAGTCTACTGCAACAGGATATAGAAAAGTTGGGCAGATGGGCTGAGAAATGGCAACTGCAAGTGGAAATATCCATTTCCACTTGCAATCTGCCAAACCCCATGTATTTTTTCTGACAGAATCTCAGTTATCCGTTGATTCAACTACTGCTCATCTCAGATGCCCAAATTATTTGCTGTATGATTCCTTTCACCTGAAAGGTGGTACTTGTGCATATGTCCATTCTGATATTCCCTGTCAGAGACTTGGAAATTTGGAATCTCCTCTCTTTGATCTTCTCTGGCTTAAAATCTCTTTACCTCATTGTGTCAAATTCATCTGTTGTCTCTACCGTTCTCCCAACTCCACTAATCACTTGGAGCTCTTTGACTTCCTCTCTTTGCAACTTGACTTTCTCCAGTCCAACTTTCCTAACAGTGAGGTAATTTTCCTTGGTGATTTTAACGTTCACAACTCCAGCTGGCTTCCGTTTTCTAGTCACACCGACCCAGCAGGTCGAGATGCTGAGGCTTTTGCAATTACTAATGACCTAGCACAGATTGTTCATTTACCTACAAGAATTCCGGAAAATCCTAATCATACAGAAAATACGCTTGATCTTTTTCTCACAAACAACCCTTCTAAGTACACGGTTGAAGTAAGAGGTCCTTTAGGCACATCAGATCACAACTTGGTGATTGTCTCTTCTCCAATGGAAACTTTATCTCATGGTTATTCCCAACCTCGTGTTGTTTGGCATTACAAGAATGCAAAATGGGATGACCTGCGAGACTTCTTTTCTCCTTTTCCTTGGTCGGACTACTGTTTCAAAACTTCTGATGTCAACGTTTGTTCAGTTCATGTCAGTGAAATTATTCTTGCAGGAATGGAATCCTTTATCCCACACTCCAGTTTAAAATCTCGTCCTTTATCTAAACCTTGGTTTTCCAATAAATGTGCTAAGGCTGTTTAAGAGAAGAATGTTGCATATCGTAATTGGCTTGTTTCTAATTCTTCAGTTTCATTTTCTGCCTACACCAAAGCTCGCAACAATTGTAAAGCAGTTATTAATCAGTCCAAACTAGACTTTGAACAGGCTAAGAGTAGAAAACTTGCTTCTTGCCCTAATGGTAGCCGAGCATTCTGGTCTCTTGACAAAGCTATTGGCCGCAACTTTTGCCCATCTCTGCTCCCACCTCTGTCCAAACCAGATGGTTCTGTTGTCACTTCAGCCAAGGATAAAGCTGACCTGCTAGCATCCCATTTTTCTTCCAGCTCATGTATTAATGATCTTGGTAAAATACCTCCCACCATTCCCAACACGCTCCAGTCAATGCCTCCTGTGGTCTTCCGTCAAAAGGATATCAGAAGGATTTTGATGAATCTTGATGCTAAGAAAGCTCCAGGTCCTGATGGTATTTCTCCACTTGTTCTCAAAACCTGTGCTCCTGAACTTACTCCTATTCTTTGCCGCCTTTTTTCACTTTCTTATTCCAAAGGTGTTTTTCCTTCTGCTTGGAAATTTGCTCATATCCAGCCAGTTCCTAAAAAGGGTGACAAATCCCTCCCATCCAATTATCGTCCAATTGCAATTACTTCTACTCTTTCTAAAGTAAAGGAGAAATCAATTAACCGCCAACTCTTAAACTACCTAGAAACCTTCCGTCTGATCAACGATCGCCAGTATGGATTCCGTCAGTGTCGATCCACTGGTGATATCCTGGCTTATGTTACCCATTTATGGACTAATTCAATGGAAAGGTTCGGTGAAACACAAGTAGTTGCTCTTGACATCTCAAAGGCTTTTGATCGTGTTTGGCATAAAGGTCTTCTAAACAAGCTTCCATCTTATGGTTTGCCAACTGTTTTTAGTAATTGGTTATCCAGTTTTCTCTCAGATCGCTCACTGAGGGTGATGGTAGATGGCTCTCTGTCTTCTAACTTATCCACTAACGCCAGTGTCCCCCAAGGTTCAGTTTTTTCCCCCACTCTTTTCCTCTTGTACATTAATGACCTTCTTCCATTAACTGGAAATCCTAACCATAGTTTTGCTGATGATAGCAAGTTGCATTCCACGTTCCATTTTGAGAAACCTTGTCCTGCTCAATCAGCTTCAACTTCTCGAAAATCTGCTACCAATTCCTTAAATGCCGATCTTCAGGTAATTCTCCAGTGGGGCAAAGACAACTTAGTTGATTTCAACCCTTCTAAAACTCAATCTTGTCTTATATCTTGCAAAAAGGATTCTTCTGCTCCTCTGCTTATGTTTAGTGACACTCCGATTATTAGGCAAAATGATATATCTCTTTTGGGGATTACCCTGACTTCTAATCTCTCTTGGCACAAGCACATTACAAATATTGCTTCCTCTGCATCTAAAAAACTTGGTTTTCTCTTTCGCTCTCGGCGTTACTTTTCTTCCAAACAGCTGCTCACTCTGTATAAATCGCAAATCCGCCCCACCATGGAATATTGTTCCCATATCTGGGGTGGTGCCCCCAAAACCTCTCTCAGGCTTCTTGATTCCATTCAGAAGAGGGCAGTTAGGTTAATTAATGATTCATCTCTAACAGAGTCTCTCCACTCGCTTTCTCATAGACATACTGTTTCTGCTGCATGCCTCTTCTACAGATACTTCCATGGGCACTGTTCTTCTGAATTGGCTTCTATAATTCCTGCTCTCTCTTTCAAAACAGTCCGAACACGTGCCGCCACCAGCCAACATCCATATACTGTCCAACTTCTAATCCACAGAACCAACTTTTCATCTTCTTCATTTATTCACTCAACTGCCGTTTTCTGGAACAACCTTCCTTCATATGTATTTCCTGAAAATTACAATCTACAGAAGTTCAAGTCCAATGTCAACAAATATCTTCTTTCGTCTTCTCAACCTCCAACCCAAGCATGGTACTAAGTACTATAGGTTCTAATACCTCTCGTGTTTTGGGGTTCACATAAAAAAAAAAAAAAAAAGAAATGCACATGAGTAGTTGCCAAAGAAATCAACAAGACAGTGTTTTCAAAGTCTGTGTTTGAGTTAATTGTGTATTATGAGAATCATAAAGGACATAAATGTCAAGCCTTTCATATCTCAGGAAGATGATTCTGATTTCAACAATAAACCAATACTCTCATATTGGTGTACTCTTGAAATTACACCAATATGAGATCAATACACAATAGCAAATCTAGTTTTCTCACTGTTAGGTACACAATGAAGTTATGTCCTGCACGTACATGTATAATAACATTTTATAGCTCTTATAGCCATAAGTTACTTATGTTTATTTTCAGTTTTTTTTCAATGGGTGGCAATAAACACAGCCATTATCTTGTACCACAGAGGTATTACTTCTAACATATATTCAAATTTGGCAACAAAATAATAATAATTACAAAGCTCTTCCTCCTCCACTCAACTTACCTACTGCTGGGTACCCAGGTGTTAAAGGATCGCCATAACTTGATAAGGCACTTAACCTTCTTGCAGCATTTTTGGGTAGCCACCATGTATTAGGATATACATCTTCTTGGGATGTACCCTGAGGTGCCACATTTTGAGGATCAATAAAAATTACAATTGCTGCCACCCCTCTTCTTGCTGCTTCATATGCCTGTAATAAATAAAAAAATATCAGCCTACAAGGTAAAAGCTGAGAATAATCACACTGAATAAAATTTAATTTTCATTCTTAGCATTAATAATCATATTGAAGATGAAAATAAAACCCTGATGCTATTAAAAAATATGTAGTAGTTGCAGCACTGTTGATCTAGAAACAACTATAGAACATGGGTTTTCAACTTGATGTGGTTTTTGCAGGATATGATGTAAATGCAACACCTGAAAATAAATTAGGCCATTTTCTTCATGTAGGAATTTAATATGAAATATTGCTATAAAATCAAAAGTAAATTAGAAAGGAATTGTACAAAATATATAATAGAATATATTTTTCATATATAGAATATTTTTGCAGAAATAGAATATAAATCTGCAGATCTCCCTTTATAGAAATCTTTATATGCATAATAGCCATAATATCCATAATAGCCAGAACTAGAAATAGAGATTAATGGTGCAGCAAGGAAGTCCATGCTTAAAACATAGACATTCTTACTGCACAGAGATATAGGAAGTGTCATTACATAAAGCCTTGGTTAAACTACATCTTGAGTACCATATACAAGTATGGAATTCCACCCCTTTCAGGAAGGATGTAGATCAGCTGAAAAAAGCACAGAAAAGAGCAATAAGATAGTTATATGGTGTCGTCTCAAGGCTTTTTAACCTACAAAACTATGGGTTGTAAATTCTTGAGACCAGACATTTGCATTGGGACTTAATTAAGGCGTTTAAAGCCATAATGGGCTTGTGTAAAATAATGAGGATCAGTGACATATCCAGGTGTCATCATAAGGGCCATGGCGACCAGGTCCAGGTATCATCGTAGGGGGGGGGGTATGGTGATCAAGGTTTTGATTGTTTTTTTTAGAACACCTCCTGCGTCCTTTTTCTTTCATTTCAAATTTTTGGTTAAGGAGGGGGGGGGCATATTCCCTTCTGCCCACCCCTGATGAGGATATCTTTTTTCTTTAACAGATGGCACAAACCACAGGTAATATACTTCAATTAAGGCAAAATAGTTGTAGACTGATATAAGAAAGTCCTCTTTTATCCAAAGATTATTAATTGGAATAAATTACCACATAATCTTATAGAACTTATAGAATTTAGAGTGGTCCTCTAAATAGAAGGAAGGGTTAGACAGATTCCTGGAAGCATCTAAAATTCTTTTTTTCTCATTATTTTTAAGCCTGAAGCTGAATCAGTCTAGTTTCCTTACATGAATTTGTTTTGCCTTTACTAATACTTAATTTCATTTGGTTTTCTGTATTTTTTTAGCAAGTTTTCCCCTTTTTGTCTCAAAGTATTTTTTTTCATATTTTTTTATTTTTTCTCATATATTTTTATATTTTTTTAATGTTTTTAACATTGCCAATTATATGATATGTAATAAAATATTATCATTAATGTACACTTATTATATATTAAATACTAAAAATTTGATATTTTAATTTTAAAACTAATTTTTCTCACTCATTCTGTGTACCCCTGCAACTAGGGTTGCCTACTGTCCTGATTTGAGTGGGAAAATCATTATACAAATGCAAATCCCATGTCCCTCATTAAGCTAAGCAGGACAGCAAAAATCCTGCTTTCAACTTTTTATTGATTTTCTTATGTAAATTATCAAAAATACAGTATATGTCAGAAGATAACTTTCCCACATGTATGTACTCATGATACAAGCATGCATGAGTTCATGGGTTACTGTTAGGGTTGACAGATTTTACAAAGAAAAATGGGCTTTCAATAAGGCTACTGGTTTTGAAAAAAAAAAAAAAAAAAACAGCATATGAAAGCAATTAAACACTGTAAACTGTATGCATATTTTTAGAGTAAAACAGTCCAGATAGTGAATTTTATATTAAATAATTGCACTAATTTAATTAGACAAATTATGACACAAAATGATTATAATGAGGAGAAAACAAATATCTTATTTTTTATTAATTTTAGCTAATTTTAATTAATTTTAACATCTGCAAACTCATCTTCTTTTGAATTTTTTTTTTTTAAAATGAATAGTGTCTGATGTGTTTCTTGCTTGTAAAGTGGTTTTGTACTTTTTGCTGTAAGCATGGTGATTTACTGGTTTGTTTCCATTGTATTTTACACTAAAAAGATGAGCAAATTTTTATATCATACACATTTGGATTGTTATCTAATGCCAACCAGTCAAAATATCTAGCATATTTCAGCTAGTCACAGTTTCTAATCTTTTTTGTTTATGAGAAGAAGATTCATTATCACTAACATGTTCAGCTTTGATAGAAGCACTCATTATGCAAATGCAAAACAGTTAAAGATATTTTAAAAAAAAATTACATCCATGCACTGAAACAGCAACATTAAACCTGACACTATTTTGTTATATCTATGTATAAACTAAATCCAAAATCGAAGCTAAAGCAAGGGGATGATACCACACAAGAAATCATATTACATTTTTGTGACCATAGGAAACTGAACAGTGACATAATACTGCAGTTCAGCAACAATAATGCAATGCATTTGTTTTACCATATGCCATTTTACAATTATTGTAGGTTTTTACTGAATAGTTTTAAGATATAATATGCATATAAACAATACAAACAGGTATTGATTTACAGTATATTTTAATTTTGATTTTTTTTTTTTTTTTCAAATTCTAAGCATTTTAAATAATTATATAATATAGCCTTTTACAGAGCCTGTTCAACAGTCAAGCTGGCAACTGGCAACATAAAAAACTAGCAACTATAGTCCCTGCACAGGATTGCATGTGACTACAATAGTTGTAGGGATTTGAGATTTTAAAATGTGCATTCCTACCTACAAACTTTTTAAGAGGTACTTAAAATTGTGTTGCAGAGTTTTTCTGTATGTTTGGTTTGGTTTGGTTTGGGTTTTAATGGCACATCAGCAGAAAAGGCTATAATGTGCCATTCACTATGTCCTGCTTTTGAGATTTTAAAATGTGCATCCCTACCTACAAACTTTTTAAGAGGTACTTAAAATTGAAATTTTAAATTTATATTTAAATTTGATCAAGTAGAAAAAAAAAAACAAATTTATAATGTAATGTTTCCCCAGCTTTGAGGTGCCGAAACATTCTACATTCAATAAAATTTCAATACCAGATATCAACCCAATTATTATAGTAAGCTGTTAATTTTAGAACTATATTAATGAAATTAATTCCAGAAATATATTGTAAGCTGTTAATTTCAAAAACACTGCCTTCGAGAATAAATTAATTCCATTAATGTTTTTTTTTTCTTGTTCGTTATCTTAGATGTTTGGAACTGCACAAGAACAATACTTAATCACACCCTGGAAAATAATCAGAACTTCCACAAATAGATAAATGCTCATTGCTTAAAACCATGTATCTGTCACCTATATGTCCTTGTCTTGATAAAGACACAATTCAAAATGTTACTGTCCAGCTTTGGAGAAGATCTTTTAATTTATAACAGTACTTTAAAATAAAAGAAGGCCACTACAGTGAGTTTTATCTTTGTTATCAATAATAATATGGCAAATTCCCTGAAAACTGAAATTTTTATCCAACTGGTAATGTGACATAGCTGCTTACCTAGCTATTAAAATGATCCATAGCATACTTCTCTTAAAAAAGTGGGAACTGGTTTAGTGAAGAAAAATAAAAACATAGAATCCTGAGTTTGAAGTACTACAGAAAAAATCATAGGCTTCAATTTCAAAGTGGCTAATAATATTGTGGTAAATAAACTTAACAGGTCTTTGTTAACTGGCTACTGCCATGTGACATCCTAGTAAAACTTAAGATATAATATGAAAATTTAAGATATAAATCTGAATCTCAATGAAAATCTCGAGGACATATTATAATGCAAAATATATGGATATGTGATAAGCAAATCTTCATCACTGAAGGAACTAGAACTTAAGGATACATTTTCGGTCACTATTATAATCAATGTTGCATAGAATTCAACAGAAACGTCCAACAAGACAAATTGACATTTGATTTCTAATATTTTGGCCAGGCAGTGTATATTCTACTAACACAGTTTAATAAAAATAAATTCACTTACCACATATGATGCACCCATTCTACCTTCTCTAGCAAAACAAATTGCCCCACGAACATCAATATCCAGAGCTTCTAGTACACGATAATCTTTGTCCAATCCATAATTTACATACACAGGATCACCCTAACATTCGATAATAACATTTTCAGTACTATAAAATAATTATGTAATAAAAATATCTGCAAACAATTTATTTTATTATTAAAATAAGAATAGTTTTGAATGGAAGATATAATTGTATTTTTTTTTTAAATGTAGTTATATTGAATTTTTAAAACACATTTTCATTATATAAACAAGTCAACAGGTGTATTCTCCTTTACCTTTGGAATGTGAAATAAGTTTATTCTGTGAAGTAAATCCAGAAGTGCAAAAAAAGTAACCATATAAATATGATAGAAATGATAGATCATTTCTATCATATAACATTTTAACATAGGGGCTAGTAACTGTAGCAGGCTCTCAAAACCAATATACATTCGTGAACAAAAGTGCAATAATTTGCAACATAAGAGAGAGTTTCACTTAACGGCTGCTACATGGTCATTCACAACAATAAAAAGTGTGCTGCAACAGGTAATAAAACTAGAGTCACAAAATTGCAAGGACAGTACTCCGGCAGGGATGCCATGAAATAGCTGGTAAGTGAAATCATTTGTTTTTTAATTTACAGACTTACTTATTATTTAATGACATCCCCTTCAAACTGATCCCCTTGTCAGACAATATGCTTTGTCCAGCAATTTTGTATTACTAGAAATATTTAGAATATTATCACTTGTGATTTTTGTTGGATTTACAAAATGTCATTAAATCTCTTCCCTTTAAGTTTAAATTTTAGTCATGGGAAAAATTTTAGTCATGGGTTTAAATTAACTACATAATATCGGTGTAGATACACCATAGTTAACCAATGAAATTAAACTAAGTACGTAGTGTAAAGGCATCATTTTAATTATATCTCATATTGTGGCCACCTTCACAATGAGATACCAGGTTAATTAAAATGATGCCTTTACACTACATAAGTAGTTTAATTTCATTGGTTAACTATGGTGTATCTACACCGATATTATATAGTTAATTTAAACCCACGTGTAATTATGCCTTGTGCATTTAGTCTTTAAATATATAATAGAATAAATACAAATATAAATAAATAACAAATGACAGTAGTAACATCCACTAAAGTTATTGAGTAATTAGTAGTAAATAATAGCAATACAGTAACTGAATAAAATAATTTAAAAAACAATGACTTACTTAGTAATTGTTTTTCTTGCTTTTATTTGCGCAAATTCCATATCCAAGTTCTACATAAACATTTATTTTCGGTATTTTTCATTTATTCTGTATTTATTTTCAATAAATAAAAAGCTAAACAGCTCAGATGGCCTTGAGTTAAGCTATTGTGCAAATCATTTTTAATTCACTTAAGAACTAAAAATGATCGTTCCCTGCTTGCATTTGTAATTGGAATGCTTAAAATATTTTTAATAATTTTAAACATTAGGAAACATTGATCTATCTTATACATCATAATTGTATTAACAAAAATTCTCTTCATTAATGAACTTTAGAAAATGAATTACCTAATCTTTAAAATCAATCTAGCAATGCACATATTAAGTTCATCCTTGGTCATGCATGATTTAAAAAAAGTTGAAAATTGTCCATAACATTACTGTAAACTTCACATCTTTTATCTAACAAATAAGCTTGTCACAAATAATACTGTGTACATTACTTATGAAAAGCGCCTCCGTAGCCAGGTGGGAAGGAGCAGCAGTGCGTAGCACACGCTTCTTGATTAGACTGGGGTTCGAGCCCATCACCACCAAATACGGAGGATGCGGAAAGGTCAGGGAATGACCACCGCATATCCCGGAGCAATATGGCCTTAGTTGCTAATGCTCCTAAAAACCAAACAAACAAACTTATGAAAGCTTTTTTTTTTTCAGGTAAATTTATTTCATTGCTCTATGGTTCATCATATTGTAAGTTTCTTTTTTTTGCCCTGGGTTTTACTTCTTTAAACTCTAGGAACTCTTTATCAGTTATTAAATCAGCAGTTTTTCTTTCAACATTTTCAAACTATTTAAAATATGTGAAATAAATTGTAATAAAGATTTTAGCAGTTTTATTGTTTTCCATAACTTATTTTGTAGATCTTGAAGAGATTTATTTGTGCTATTAATTCATTGCAAGAGTTTATTCCAAAGAACTGTGAGCAAAACAATCTCATAATTATCATATTTTTTTAAATAATTTTTGTGCTTCTATTTTGCCTATAGGTTTCTCATCACTGTTTATAGTTATTTCTTTCAAAGCTCCTTTAATATACCCATAGTTTTCTCAATCATATGACTTATTGCCAGAATTATTATATGACTGACCCCATACAATATTTAACATCAAAGGAAAAACTTGTGTATTATATTCAAAACGATATCTTTTAAATATTCAGAATTATGTTTGTTGATTGGAATAAAATCCACAAACCTGTCACAAACACTACCTTCTCAATTTATGTATCTCAGAACAAATGCTAGTTGATCAACATGAGTAATGTCAGGAGTTTAATCCACAATTCCAGAAAATACATGACTTCTTTGAGCTAAAATGATTTTATCTTTAACCTCGTTTTCCATTATACCAATTAATTCATCACAAATTGTGATAATTAGCAAATCTTTCTAAATGTGTTTTAAGAAAAGTATTGAATTCTGCCAGATATTCTATACAGCTCAAAAAATTTCCCTTTCTATTAGAAACAGAAGTTCTCTATGGCCTCTAAAAACAATACCTAATGTTCATAATAGCTTAAGTTGCAACAATTCTCTTCAAAACTTGTCAGAAATAATTAGTCTGTTTCTATTTGCTTAGTCAGCACTGTATCAATATAACCAGCTACTAAAGTTCTCTTAGGCGCCTCCATAGCCAGGTGGGCAGGAGCAGCAGTGCGTAGCACACGCACTGCTGATTAGACCGGGGTTCGAGCCCATGACCACCAAATACGGAGGATGCGGAAAGGTCAGAGAATGACCACCGCATATCCCTGGAACAATATGCCTTAGTTGCTAATGCTCCAAATAACATAACATAATATAACTGAAGTTCTCTTTCGGAAAACGTACATCAATGTAATATGACCCTCAGAATGTTCATGTTCCTTTAATATATTATTTATATTTTTCAAACCATTAGAAAGTTTTGTTGGTGATGTAGAAAATAATTTGTAAATGTAACAATACATACTTACTCATTTCAGAAAATATGGGCCTTTTTCTTTGTCGTCATTTGCTTTCTGGCAGAAAAAAAATGTGAATCTTGTAAATTCCTGCAGTAAACTCTTTTCTTTTCTGTATATTCAATTTTCAATTAAGTAATGTCTCCTACATTTGTAGGTGGATTTATTAAACATATTTAATGGAATTATTATTTAAAAGGTTTTGTCCATAATGCAATATCATTTGGATAATTTATTATACTTTTATTTGCTTCATTCTCAACATCAATTACATCTTCTGAATTTAAGTTTTTAATTCCAGTTCTTTCTATACTTTCCATTAATTCTATTTTACTGTTTGTTGTACTTTCCTGTTTTTTGATTTTTACTTTTTTTTCCCTTCAGATGTACTTCTTTTTGTTACAGAGCTAGAATTTTTTAAAAATGAGTGATTTAATTTTTTTGCTTCTGCCAATCTTTCCTTTTCTTTTCTGTCATTTTCATTTTTGTGCTCCTGAATCAAATGATCACTTCATTTTTCATGGAAATAACAATAATATAAATGAATGTAATAAAAATTAAAAAAAAATAAATGAAAGCATTCAAAATATTCAAATATGTAATATATGTAGGCACTTACATTCTTTATATTTTAAGATTTTAATAAATAGCATATTTTTATTTTATTTTATAGCACAAAAATTGATATTGTGTAACACAATATCATAAGTACCTAGATGCAGTAATTGTTGACCATGACTTGTTATATATATATATATTTTGATTTTTAGAAGCATTAGCAACTAAGGCCATATTGCTCCGGGATATGCGGTGGTCATTCTCTGACCTTTCCGCATCCACCATGACTTGTACAGTATACTTTCTGTATAAACATTTAAACAATATGGCTGTTCTTAGTAGTGCTAGTGGCTGAAGTACAAACTTTAACTGAAATCGCATACTAGTGGGAAATTTAAATTACTTCCAAAATGTGATAAATTATCATGTGACAATTTTAGAAATATGTTCGCAGTTTATATACTACTCATGTCTATTTGTTTATTATTATGTTTCATTTTGAGACCCCTATTATATGCAAGGCCCTAGGTGCACGCTAGTGGGTAATCTGCCTCTGATGTTGATGTTCATTTTTACAATTTTTTAATATTCTCTACTACTACAATTGTTGTTTATAAGGTGTTATATCTATATAACCATGTATTTTGTAAAGTTGCATAATCTGACTTCCTTTTTATGACTAACTTATAAAAAAGATTAAGTAAATTAACCTTACTATAATGTCTGCTTTAGGAGAGAAGGCAACATATGGTGGAATCGGCTTATTCAGATCATCTGTAGAGTCACATCCCTCATTTATACTGATGGTAACTGACACATTTCCATTGTTATCAACTATAGATATCTAAAATACATAAAACAAGATATAAATACATATTGCAGTTCAAAAAGAAATGTATAAGAGAATGTATAACTAGTCAGAAACAAATACTGTATGCCACTTGTCTATTTTGGAAATGCATTACTGCAAAGGTGATTCAAAAGGAAACAACAATTTATTTATAGCTAAAATTTGAGGTCAGTAAAAAGTATCTATATCGTTTTATTTAAAATAAATAATAATGTTTTATAGTTAAATTTAGTACTTTTATAACTACCCACATCGCACGTGGACAGTTTTATTTATAAAGATGATATTCCCTTTAAATGACTGCACCAAGATTGAGCAGTGGTTGGTAATTAATTTTTTTAAATGCTCAAGAAGTAAAACCTATAAAACTTTATATTCCAATTATACAAAGGTGTTTCAAAAAGTAATGTTGATATAATGAAAAGCAATAAATTATATAGATTAAAAAAAAGCAACAAATAAAAATGTTTTTTTTTTTATTTATTTCTGATATAATCTCCATCTTTTTCATTACAGGAGTTTTAGCATTGTACAAGCAATTTTATTTTCTACATGTTTAAAATTTTATTGAATTAGTGACACTATTGCAGAACTAGGCATCATCAGAAAATTTCTTTACTTTGCTGCATAGTTATTTATAAAGCACTTTGGCATCCAAGGCCAGATGTTCATGGGGCGATTTACATATCGTGCAGATTGAAAAGCCTAGGATAATTCATTCGAAGATGAAAATGCTATTCCTCCATTTCAGATTGGATAATTCATCCTTGATTGAAGAAGACTTTAATTATTCCTCCAATCTCCAACAGGATTTGAACTCAGATCTCTCAAATGAGCAACAAACAGCAAAACCATAATACTGGCAGGGAGAACTCAACATTTAAAGTCTTTTGAGGGTAAATATTTGTACCTATTTGTGAAGGTTATTTTCAGCAGTACATGATTCACTATATCATTGTTTCATTCAGCATTTAAAAACAAATTATTCAGCAATGTTCAACTCACAGGAGTACACTATTTTTGCTTTTGTAATAGTGACACTTTTCATGCTGGCTCTGTCTGAAAATAGGAATGAAACAATTTATATGAGAAATTTTTAAAGCATTTTTAATACTTAATTCTTTTAACTGTCTAGTTAAGATCCCAACTTTTTTAATAAAGATGGGATACCTATTTACAGAAATTTATGTAACTTAAAATACTGTTTTGGACTGGTCTAGTTATTCCAAATGGCTATTTGAAACCTTTGTGGCTCAGAATGGGCAGAACATACCAGAATGCCACACCAGTTTGTCACATGAAGAGTAATATCACGTATATACTTATGATTATTAAAAACGAGATATTTAAATTAACAAGCACCCCATTCCAATTTACTAAATTTCATATTTTACAACCTGATCCGCTTCAGTTCCAACAAAGGTATTAGAGATGATGGTTTTCTGTAACCTAGTATTAGTATTAGTATTACTAATACTAATATTTAATGTAAACTAGTATGGGGTGCTTGTTAATTTAAAAATTAATTTATAATTATTATTTAATTTTAAAATTAATTAATTTAATTTATAAAACTCTGGTGATCTTGCCTCTAATAGTTAAGCTGAAACTCATTACCGGTCATATTACAAATACCCAACACTACTACCTATACTTACATAGTTCCTTTATGCTTCTTTACATTTTGTTCATGCAGTTCCAAATGAATTCACTTTTAAACCTTTCCTCATGAAAACATGAGCAGAGGTTGAAAAGTGAATACATTGCTTGTAGAAACATGTAATTTTCAATATAATCATAATGTGCAAATTTTAAGGGGAAATAAAATTTACACATATTTCTACTGTAAAACTGGAGCACAATCATTATATGAGAAATATGAGTGTAAATACAGTAATATAAGTTAGAGTTTATATTAGTTAATATAAGTTAAATTTTGTGTTTTAGTTAATGTGTTTCCATTACAGTAAGAAATTACCTTCCATCACTCGTACACTCAATTTTAACAAGGACACTTACGTAGCATCTATGTGATCTCTTTTTTGTTTTAATAAAAAAAAATTAATTTTTAGCTTTTTTTTTTACTGAATTTAAAATGATCTATTAATTATGATTTGCTAAACCCAATTAAAAATGTTGAATGAAAACAAATGAGAGAAACCCGTAATAATAATAATAAAGAAAGTTTTTATCATATTTTTTAGAGTTTAAGATTGCTGATCCTCCAGACTGAAACCCAGATGCAATGTGAATGTCTATATTTTTGTCAACTATTAAAATCAAAGCTCTATGGCAAGATCAGAAACCTCTAAGTGTCTAATCATGCTATAGGGCTTTGATTCCCATTCTAAGCAACTCCCATCCCCATGCTGCATCTCACAGATGCCATGTGGGAATGGGAGTTGCTTAGAAGAAAGTTAGATGCATTTGCTCACCTGGTGTCTGTTAAATACCAAACAAAAATTTAATGACTTGGAATTCATAGTATGTTGAAATGAAAACAGAAAATACTGAATAATCAGTTACACATTGGTGGGAAAAAGTACAATGGGATGATCTAATTTCATTAACAAATTTCAAAAAATTACAGAAAAATTTAAAAAGCTTGTATTTATCAGACACCATATTACCAATAGAAGGTTAAAAACTTTTTCACTGACATCTTGAAATTAAGCACAATGTCAGTTAAAAAGGCAATGCACTGTTTTACCAAACCAATAATTTATTACAGTATTTTAAAATTTGTTTTAGATACTAATAAAATTTATATTTTTGAATTACAAATTTCAAAATTATTCCTTAGCCTAAAAGTTTGGCTGTTGCTGAAATCATACATTCTCATAAACAAAACATTGCACACCATTTATGTAAAATGGCTATTTTAACTTTACCTCATTAGGTCGATTGATATCCGAATAGGGCAAAGTAAATTTATATGGAACCACTTTTACTTGAAAACCTTGCTGTTTCCATGTGTCAGCAACATATAGAGCAAGTTCTTCATCTTGGTTAGATCCAGCTACATGAGGCAATAATGTTAAATTTCTGAAAAAATAACATTAAAAAAAAAAACATCAGCTGTTTATAATACAAGACAGACAATGAGATTGGATAATACTTATTTCTAATTTTCAGTTTGTACTGGATCTTGGGTTGAACTGTTTTCAGTGGCCTATCATTATGAACTTGGGCCCTCGTGCAACATAATAAATTATTTTTTATGTAATTTTTTTTTTTCATTTTTCTCCTTTTCTTTCCTTCCCCCACTTCAATATCAGGGCCCTGCTGTCGCTGCACTCTCTACATCATACGATGATATTGGCTATTTTGAATTTGCATTGGTGCAAGTAACACCAGAAAGCACCAGTACATTGTCTGAAAATTCCGTGTTCAGTTTACCTGTTCTGTAGGAAAAAATGATCAAGTTTCCTGGGGCGAAAACAATCTCACAAAATTAAACAACTTTCCCACAATGTAAAAAAAAAAAATATATATATATATATATATAACAATTCCTTCCATTCTCATTCGAAAAATCAAACCCAGGCCTTTTCTGCATGGTATCACTGAAGAGTGAATATAGCCATTGTGCTAGCTGCTAGGGTGATGTTAGGAGAATGAAAGGAAAAAAAAATAAAAAATTAATTAAACAAGTTTAACTTTGTGAGAGTTTCATTTTTAATTATAAAAGTTAAACTTCCGAATATGGGGCACAATCGCATGGACCTTTGCAACAAGGACTGATTGGCAGGTCTAGCTCTGCTCACCGATTGCTCGCATAGGCTGGTAATCACTGTGGTTGAAATACAATATATAGGCCTGTGAACTGTGATTTTTTTTAACAGACAAAAATTTCACTTGTGAAAAAAGGCTAAGTTAGTTTACACCAATAATTTTGGATGGATTCAAGTGAAATAGGGCATCTGTAATATATACTTCCATATTCAGCTAGTGAAAATATATCAAGTTAGTTTCTACCACTAATTCAGGGCAGATTCAAGCAAAAAAATGGCTGTATACGTTATTACACACTAAAGATTAAGGACCTAACCTTTTTTTAACTAGTTGAATATTAGTCTATTAAAAAAAACCAGAGTCCACAGGTCTGTACATGATATTTCTGCCAGCTATAGTTGTTAGGAAAATGGCATTTAGTCAAACTTGGCATTGGCAAACAGAAAACCATGGTGATTAACAGCCTATAAGAACAATCAGTGGGCGGAGCTAGACCTGCCAATCAGTTCTCGTTGCAAAAATCCATGGGACTGCACCCCATATTCTAAAGATTAACCATTATAAAATATATTTTGTACATTACTAAAGAAAGCAGAAAACCCAAGTACAAATTATATCAAGAATTAAAACACTACAAAAAAACAAAATAAATATTTATTAACTCAGACTTACTTTCTAAAATTACATTTCTTATGATCTGGTGCAACTTCTAGCCATTTTTGTTTTGAAAACATGAGAAATTCAAATAAATCAAAGCCAAGTCCAGCCTTCAAGGTTAGTCATAGATACTTTAATGCCCAGGGAAAACAGTTCATACTGCACTCCCTACAGTTTAAAATTTATTTCATTTTCACATCTCTAGCAGAAAAATACCTACGATGAATGCTCCATCTGTCCATGCTATGATACAGCCAATTGCCATGTCAAAAACAAACAGTTGGCTACTCTACAGGAAGGTCTACTTAAATGCAATTAAGTAATCTACTTAATTACTATCTAAGTAATTAATTTTTAAAATTTTGAAATTATAAAATTGTTGATGTTTTTATGACCTTTATGGAAAACCAGTAAGTTCCAAATGATGGGAGGGAAAAACACTAAATTCCAAAAGACGTTATCCTAGTTTCATCCAGGGGCAATTCAGCAAATTTGAGGGGAGTAATTGAAGTTATCTTAAGAGCTCAATTAAAATGTAATATTACAAATTAATTATTTTTTTATTATTTTTCTTAATAAATCAACAAATTATATATATAACAAATTTTATTATATATATATTTTGCTTTTTCAATTATGCTAAATGTTTATTTTTCAATAAACATTAATATTGTTAGTAGTAAATGATGCAAGAAAGCAAATTTGAAACAAGATGAAAGTTTGTTCCAACAATCAACTACCACTGGCTGATGGCAACCATCCTTCCTCAACTTGAATTTATGCACCCCTCCCATGTGTGTAGTCTCAGCAAGAGGAAGAATGCCATCAACATTTAGTTTACTCAATCCATTCAAGGCCTTAAACATCTCAATCAGATCTCCCCACAGGTGCCTAGTCTCCAGACGCTGCAATTTGCAGAATTTGGCAAAGTACCCCTTTGTTCCTTTCACCAATCTGGATCCATTTAGCAATTCAAAATATTATATTTCCTTTACATAGGAAACTATCAGTTATTAATTTTCGGGTAATCCTTCACTATAGGTCATAGCTCGACAGAGCCGGAGTGTTTGGCCCCGACTTACGACTGAACTTATTCTAACAGAGATTGCGTATCGCTCTCTATTTGCATTGGGAATTCATGGCGTATTTTCAGTAATTCTGAAAGACTGAAAAATAGCTTTTCCTTATAGCTTTAAAGTTTTTTTATGTTTTTATTTTTAAGCAGAAAATTTTGCTACATACGAGGACCGCTACGAAAGCAATGCCTCGTAATTTTTTTGCTTTCAAATGTGGCGCCATAGATCATTTCGTCTGTTGCTGAGTCGTCACTAGAGGCCTCTAGTTTCACCATACTGAGTGGCGCTGTGATCGGTCTCGTGAGTGCAGCGCACGGATAGTTCAAAATGGTGGATGTTACAGATATACAGTACGTCACAAGCAAAGAGTGATGATTGAATTTCGAAATACATACGGGTCTCAAAAATGCTTATGGTGACAAAACTGTACAGTTAGACGATGGGTAGGGCACCTTAAGAGTGGGGAAAGTGTATATGTATATGGATTCCTGTTTAAGCCGGTTCCCGGACTTACGACCATCACCACCTGTGTAATTTGTTTTAATTCTTGGTACCCGTTCCTAGTCAAGTGGAGCTGGGCCTGGGTATACTACACTGTCTGCTAACCACACCAAATATCTTGCACCACCAACCGGTAGAAGTGCCGGGAAAGAGACATTGTTGAGAAGCCCCGAACCGCTCGGCCAGAACATCAGTGACAACAGACAACAAGAGCCGGATTGACGCGCTGATCAAAGAGAACTGCCGCATCAAAACACACGAATTGTGCGGTGCAGTAGGTATAGGGAAACCTTCTGTAATAAGCATCATAAAAGGAACTAGGCTACAACAAGGTTTGCGCCCCGTAGGTCCCGAATATGCTGATGCACGAGCACAGAGAAGCCAGGAAAGTCTCCTGTATGGAATTTCTCCAGCGCTACGAGAGTGAAGGAGAGGTTTTTCTTTCATGCATAGTCACAGGTGACCAAATCTGGATCCACCATTATAACCCTGAAATGAAGAGACAGTTGATCGAACGCCACCATCAAAATTCACCTCGCAAGAAGAAGTTCAAAAGACAGTCTTCTGTCGGTAAAGTCATGGCGACAGTGTTTCGGACAAAGATGGGCTTCTTGGAGCGTGGCCCCACAATCAACTCAGATCGATGTACGGAAACGTTGAAAAAAATTGAAAGCCTGCTTCCGTAGAGTTCGATCGGACAAAAACCTTAATGAGGTTCTTCTTCTATATGACAAGAATCCACACCAGTCTGCACACGATGGACGCCATTGCAAAACTGCAGTGCATTGTTCTTCCTTATCCTTCGTTGGTAGCACAGTTGGTAGGATCGCCATTCTCCCACAACGGGTGGAAAAGACCTGAGTTCGAATCCCGTCGATGATGGAGGAATTTTTATGGGTATTTTTTCACAACATGTTAGTCGGTCTCAGGCGAGGGCAGCATGGTTTTTTCTCCAGAAACTCGGGTTTTTCGTCCAGCAAACAGAAAATCGACCTTAGAACACATGCAATTTACAGACAGTGTACACCGAGCAAAATGGTCTTAGTCGCCGATGCTTCTAAAATTCAAAACAACATGTTCTTCCTTGCCCCTCTCATAGCCTGGATTTTGCATCTCCCACTATAACCTCTTTGGCCCGCTGAAGCATGCACTCAGTGGAATCCATTTTGCAGACAACGACCAACTCAAGCACAGTGTTCGCGAAGCCCTCCTGAGCAAGAGTAAGGACTTTTACAGGATTGGAATACAGCATCTGACTTAGAGATGGCGGAAGTGCATAGAAAATGATGGTGACTTTGTGGAAAAATAAGTGTTTATTAATGATTGAGGGTTAATTGATGTAAAAGGCATAGTTGTAGGAATAAAATTTTCCGAGAAAAAAAATACTTTCCTACCACTCCTCGTATATTATGTCTATAAATTGCGTGTGTTCTCTGGTGGTTTGCCTGTTTTGCTAGACGAAAAACCCTGTCATTCTCGCCTGAGACCGACTAATTTAGCCATGAAGTGAAAAAAATCCCATAAAAGTTTCTAGCGCCATTTACGAGATGAGAACCGGACCTTTTCCATTCAATCGGGGGGGGGAGAGGAGTTATAGCCACTGTACTACACGCGCACACAGATTAACCAACAATTCTACTTGATTTTTAACAACCATCAGTAGCCCCATCCCGTGGTGTATAGTAGTATGGTAGTTTCAGTATGGACCTTGCAGTATGGTAGTTTCGCCACTCTGTTTAAATTTACAATTATGCATAATTTTCTTATTCTTGTAATAAAACCCAAGGCAGGTTTATTTCCACCTCTGAAATTATGTTTGCTGGGGGATTAAACGCCAGTTCATTAAGCAGTAAGTCCAGAGGAAGTTTGTGCGAGCAAGGGTCGTCTCAAATTTTTAATATGTATGCTTCGAACTTCAAAAATTCTTATTTTTTGAAGAATTAGCTTCTCCGAGTGAACTAGGGTTGCAGCCTATTTTTTCAGAAACGCGGAAAGCAATAGATTATCCGAATGTGCTAGATTGAGAAGAAATTGTTTTAATGAAATACATTTATAGAGTTTCTTGAAAATACAGCAAGCTACTCCCATTTTGGTCGATTTTAATAACATTAGCACATCAAAATTCACAAGAGAGACGTATAATTTTTAAAAACAGCTAAGATAAGCATAGTTCGAAATGAACTTGTAACCCATCTTAATCCCAACACTCATCTGATTTTTCCTAACCAGGATTTTTAGCACACGCTTAAATTTCTCGCCAGTTCCAGGGAAAACGGATGCATATACAGTGCTATGCCAGTTGTTTGGAGGATACAGAGTTCCGATATCCTCATGTCTTCCGTTGTAGGCGAATTAAATATCTGTGACATGATACAAGGTACAATACTTTAAGTTGAGCTACAGTGCCTTGGTGAAGCCATTAAAGTATACCATGTAAACTGCAAACAACATCAACGATCTCACGAGAGATGTGATCATAGGTGCTCATGCGGTGGGTGCATTATTGCAGGGGCATTATAACAGAGTTCCTCACCGTGTATTGGTAGCATACTGTTAAATTTTTCGCCGGTTCTCGGGAGAAAGCTGCATACACACTAACTGACACTGTCTAGTGTAACTTGCAGTCAACTGAATAAATAAATAAATAGGGTCTTCAACGAGAAAACCAACAGTAAAAAGAATAAGTACTACTTTTTAAATACTGCACAACCGGACCACAAATGTCTCGCTTACTATAATCGCTCAAATTAGAAGCCCACATTGCAATTAAGCAGCAAATCAGTACTGCTGTTCTCTAGGTCCATCCCTCTGAATAGAATATCTGAACAATAATGTGGAACAGATTCATTCATAATGGCGACACTGTCGCCATTATGAATGAATGGTCCATTGCAGTAGCGTAGATACCCTTTTTCGGGCACGGAGGCAAAGAACATGTTCGGCCCTCCCTACTTAATAAATGAAAATTGCAAAAAGAGGAGACAGCCAAAGACGCCGGGCCTCTAAAGGGCCCGGAGGCAATTGCCTTGCCTGCCTACATGGTAGCTACACCACTGGTCCATTGCCATAGTTCACAAGGTACGTAGTATGCAAGAATGGTAAGCACAGCACTTCAGCAATATGCAGCATGTTCTGTAGATGCACAATCGTTGGACATTAGTCAAAGCGAGAATCTGCGAGAACATCTGGATCTACACATTCGAGATAGGCCTCAAAAATCACCGAATCTAATGAAACTAGAGGACGTTCTTGAACATTAATAAAATAATGTCACCAAGGACGCTTGTATACACTAGTCAAATAGGACAAAGGTTACAACAAAGTACGCAAAATGACCTTCGTTGTATCCTATATTCGCTGCCTACTTAAATCATTTGGTTGTTGCAAGGGTGAAGAATGGTAATGATTTCATTTAAATTTAACTAAATTCATTGATGACACAAAAGTATAAATATAGAGTATAATCGTCTTACATTCCTTAATTATTCCTTTTTACTTTTTTCTTCTTTTTTTTTTTTTCCATTTGTGGCAAAATCGAAGTCCATTAACTTTTCAAAATAAATTATTAAATTGAATAATTTATTTTTATTTTAATAACATGACTGCTAAAACATAATTTTAATTTAAATTATCTGCTAAAATATTTTACCTCAGATTATTCCTTATATTTTCGTTAGATGATTCTTCTGTAAATTGTTGAATTATACGATCATTCTGGAAAAGATCACTGAAATGTTTAACCTCTCTTTGTAAGGCATCGGCATTCAGAAAAGAAATAAGAAGAACAGCGAGGAAAAATTCTTGAAACAGGGCCATTCTCTTGAAAAGAAATGAACGATGTTAGCCTGAATAAAAAAATTATTACTTGTACTGTACTGAATACATACTATCCTCTCAAAAACATTAGGACATCAGTAATGTTAAAGGAATGTATTTTTTATTAAAGAAATTACCATGCAGTTTTTTATTAAAGAAATTACTGTTACCTTTGGTTCAAATAACAGCATTGACTTACTTCGTGAATGAAGGGTTCGACGATAGCAACTGGCCTGAATTTAAAGCCTTTTTTACTTCTTTAATGCATTCGAAACGTCCTCCCGCTAGAGTTCCTGCTAGTCCCAAGGCGTTTCATAGGATTCACATGGATGCCGAACAATTGTCGAGCCTCTTTTTCATCAAACCTCATGTGTACAAGCCTGACTTGATGGTAATAACATTCGCATGTGTTGGAAATACTTAGTTATATATAACTGACAGAGTGTACGTAGAGTTGTCCAATATATCGATACACTCTTACAATTTCATATCGAGGGTTTTCGTCACGACGATCAAAGTCTGAACAAAAAAAAAAGTAAGCCATCTCTATTTCCATCTTCAAACTTCGTCATTTAGGTGACGCGTTAAGGTAGATAGCATTCCCCAAACTGAAATTGATTTCAACACCATAGGATGTTGCCGATGTTACATGTTACAGGATGTTACAAAAGGCGGTCAAAATGCTGTCCTTGCATCCGTACGCAGCTTTATAGTCTTCTCTGCATTGAGTTGTGAATCCTCTCAGGCATTTCGGGGTCATTTCTGATTTGCTGAAAGGCTCCTTCAACCCGACGCTCCAATTCCTCAACTGTGTTAATGTCAGAAGTGTACACCAAGCTTTTTACATGACCCCAGATACAAAAATCCATAGGATTTAAGTACTCTTCGTTGCTGTAACCTCTTTCCATGTTGACTATCGTTTGACAAGTATTAGTATGCCTGCTACGTCTCAGAGCATTGAGAGAGGGGAAAGGGAGAGAATAAGCATAACCTAACCTAAACAAACAAGTCAGTGGTGGATCCCAACTCTGTACAGTTCACCTTGTGAGTGGTGGATCCCAACTAGAAATGTGCAATATCTCGAAAACGATTCACTTAAGGACCCATATTTACTAAGCCTTTTTTGCATATTGTAGTCTGTGCAGTTCACCTTTAAATTATTGACAATCACTTTTGAAACACCCTGTATATACTGACGTCTCATAGTTGCTTCGGACAGAAAAAAATCTGATTAATATTCATCCCTTTTTCTACACAGATTGAAGCAACCTTTTTCCATATACCATGGGAGAATAGCTCTCAGAGCTGCTTTGGTGGTTGCAAGCATACATGATACACTGACATGGCAACCGATAATTGCAATTTTTTGGAACATTGTAAACATTTTACTGCGATTCATACTTGCTACTAATGTATACCAGTGTTTCTTGAACTTTTATACCTGTTTCTTATTAGAGCATGCCCGGCTTACATCGTTTACTACAGTTGGAGGGTGTCCAGACACTTTTGAGAGGAAGTGTAGTAGTAAATAATAATAATTTATTTATCCCTATTTTATGTTACACTTTTTTGGGAGATAACAGCAAAAAATGGAGGGAGAACACGTAAGCCAATGGCTTTTTAGGGGGTGTTCCTTAAAAAAAACGATGATTATACAAATATACAATTGAAAAATATACAGTTCTGAAATTGTACAGGTAATGTTCAACAGAAAAGACATAAATAAATTGGAGTTTTTTTTTTTACATTTCTTTACAGAAGACTTCGAAAAGCATCACTACTTATAATATCATTGTGAACATTTTTACAATTAAATGAGGAGAGAAAAGAAAAATGATGAGATGTCTGCACAGAAATTATTTGCCAACTATTTGCCAACTGCTTTCTTTAACATTTGTACATTATTTCGATGTTGGTGTTTTTAAAATCCAGGAGTTGAATGGAAGGTAATTTGAAACTGAATAGTCTAAATGAAACAGAATAGTCTAAATTTTTGGAATGAAAAAATTTCTAAATCATTTCAATTCTCTTTTTATGCTACGAATGTATTTTTAAAAAAATCTTTAGCATATCAGCAAATTTTGCATCTCTTTAGAAAAAAAAAATATTACAAATTCAATTTAAAGAAGCTGCTAATATTTTGTAACGAATTCTGAAGTAGTAGAGAAAAAAATTTCTAACAGATTTTACTGAATTTGGTTTTTTTTTAATGCATTGAAATTACAATCGGCTACTGATTTCTACTTGTATATACAGATGCATTTACAAAGAGCTGGCAGAAGTAGAAAATTTATCTAAAAGCATATAATACTATCTATTGGAAATGTCTGAAGGGCAAGATGCACAAGTCATCTGTGTTTGTTTATTACTTCACACAAGGAAATTGCACATCCAAATAGAGTACAGGCATTATTTTATTTTGCACAGCTTTCACCACAGTTTCGATCTTTTTCCCATGTCACAAATGTCTGTTAGAGATTTCTGCAGTCAAGGATTTTCAGATACTTTTGAGATGGAGTTTTGTTGTGATGGACTGCTTAAAGCGCACAACATCATAAAGTATTTATTTTCTGCTTATGACATATCCACCATACAGAACAATAAAAATCATTTATTGTTCTGTATGGTGGATATGTCATTCCCTTTATGAATTATGCTCCATAGATTGCATGTGTGCTCTCTGGTCGGTTTGTCTTGACAAAAAAAACCCCTAGTTTCTGGGAGAAAAAACCTTGCTATCCTCGCTTGAGACCGACTAACTCAGCCATGGAGGGAAAAATTCCCATCCCATAAAAGTTCCTCGCGTCATTTACGGGATTCGAACCTGAGCCTTTTGCACCCGGTGTTAAAAAGGACAATGATTATAACCACTGTGCTACCGGCGTTCACTGTGAATGTCTCTGGATGCGCTGTCTCTGGCTGTGTAAATATTCAACACGTGAAGAATTGACACTTTTTTTGTTGTGCTCATCTGTTACCTACTATGCACTTTTGCACACCCAACTTTCCACACACCAGTGTTGCCTTCCAAAATTAAAGGATCAAATTTTAAATCTGAATATCTTGAAAATGGACAAAACATTTCAGTGTTTCGTATGTTATGATTATACAAAAAAACAAATCGCACAAAATGTACATAGAAAATTGATATTTTAGTGACACATTATGAAAAACATAAAACAAAATTATTGGGACCGTGCCATAATAACGTACAAGATGATTTCGCCAATAGACCAGACATAACCCTCATCGACAAGAAGGAAAAGGCTATCTATCTGATCGACATAGGGCTGCCCAACACTGGCAACCTCCAGAAAACCTATGAGGAAAAGATCAGGAAGTCAAAGAAATGTAATGGAACAAGTAATGATCATCCCTATCATCTTGTTAACCACCGGCATGATGCTAAAGAGCGGCCATAACTGCTTGCAACAATACGCCTCACAAAGAACATTTAAATGGAACTCCAGAAAGCTGCGATCTTGAACACCTGTAGGATACTCAAAGAGTTTCACGACCAACAGTAATAATAATAGTAACCGGACATAACCACTCACCCAATGATAGCAATACCCGTCATGGGGTGGGGAAAAAAATTTCCATAAAGGATAATAATAATAATAGCAATGCTTGCTATACCCTCATCATAGTTCTGGTCTTTCGTTGTTTCATGAAAGTATAACCATATAACAGCTAGTTCAAAATATGTTATTTTTAATTATAAAAAAGGACTGCATTTTGACGTTATTTACTTACCTGAATAAACTAAGAAATTGCCTGTTACTAGACATCTGTTTCTTATTTATATAAGTTAGTCTCATGACGGAATTAGGGGTAAAAATTTATTTACAGGTCTTTCTTTATCTACTATGTCTGTTTTTCTCTTGAAATTTATGACTTCTGCTTCGTAAGGGATTATTCGTACATTCCCTTTATGAATTTCGTCTTCTTCCGGGTTTTGTTTTACACGTCTATAAAACCAAATAATTTCGTTTGGCGCATAGAAAATGCAACAGAATAGAAAAAAAAAATAATAATAATAAATAAATAAATATATATATATTTTATTAAAAAAACATGTTCTATGATAGTTATTACAATAATATAACTATAAATAAAATTACAATTCATAATACAAATTATATATATATATATAATAATTTTATTCTTTATATAGAGGTACTAAATAAACATCAATTATAATCACCACAAAATTAAAAAGATACCGTACATCTTTTTATATTGAAATAAATATATAAATTTTAAAAAATATATAAGTAATTTAAACCCAAATTACGTGGCACCCCTGGAATGTTGTTGCGACCCCCTAAGATGCCGCGGCACCCCGCCGGAAAAACAGGCAATGATAAAATCAATTTTACCAAAAAAAAATAAATAAATAACCACACTATGATAATACAGCTGTAGAACAAAGGGAACAATATATTATTATTAACATTATTAATTATTACTAATTTCATATTTAATTTTAAATCATAATAAAAAATAAAATTATAAATTAAATTCCTTATGGAGTGATGGTTCTAAGTTACAATACACAGTCAAGAATGAAAGATATCTATTAGACCAAAAAGTGTAGAGTATAATATCACAATTTTCGAAATGAATGTATTTTCAAAACTAAAGAATTGTGACCTACGTGAAATTATGATATACAAAATAACACGAAAGAAATATGACAGCAACAGAAATAAATGTTATCCATACATATTAAATGTATCATTTGTACATACATTAAAGGTTTGAAGTCATGTTTCATGTTTTTTAATGTTCAAAGTTTTAATTAAAATACGACCAACTTATTTATCAATTTTTATTAAAATATTTTCTATTTTGTATTAAAAATTAAATAATATTTAAGAAATATTAAGAAATTTCTAGAATATTCCAGGAAGGTGTAGAAGATTCTGAATGTGGTAGAACGTTGTAGCTGATTATAGAATATTCTAGAAAGTGGGAGTAGATGATTTTAGAGTGTTTTACAATAATATAAATTGAGGAATAAGAGCTGTAACTTGTAAAATCGAGTACCCGTCATTCAGAAAGAGTGTTTGGCGTAAGTTTTGTGTGTTTTGTGATAAATGTGGCAAGCAACCGTCGCGGCGAACAACCCTGGCTCCGAGATGAACCTTAAATATGATGATCTCCAGTTTATGATATGAAAAATGTACCCTTTATCTATTATCTAATATTGCTGCAATCTTGGGCATGTAGTATATATTATTAAATCTTACCTCGTTCATTTTCATTGCCACAATATTCTCTTATGAGATACCTTAGAAGACATCGCACTAGACTATGCAAGACGTCTCATGTCTAATTAGAGCGTGCACGTCATGAGAAACGCCAGATTACTTCATCTTATACCCATATGTCTTTATGTACGTCCTGTGTGTTCTGCTCCGATCGTGGCAAGGGAAATTTATGAAAATATTCCTAGCATGTTCAATAAAAACCAATTTACATCTTGACTGAACAGACTAGAACCTGACTGCAGCCTAAACATATATTTCATCCATTTCATCAAATTCAAAGTTCATTGTCTGCTGACTTCAAAAATTTAATTTTCGTACTAGCCGACCTATTTTCTTCTTTCTTTTATTTAATATAAAAAACGCTTTGCAAAATTGTGTTGGTCTGCCTATGACATAAAGATATGTTTACTCTTAAAATAGAGCAGGCCTATTACATATTGCTCAACTAGCGATTTTTAAAAATTGTAAAAATTGCAGATTAATAGCTCAGACATTTTTTTAAATCTGTATATTTAGTTAGTTGTTGTTGTTGGAGCATCAGCGACTAAGGTCATATTGATCCGTGTATATATATATATATATAATATGTCAGTAAATCGCGTGTGTTCTGTGGTCTATTTTCTGTTTTGCTGGAAGAAAAACCCGAATTTCCGGGAGGAAAACCATGTTACCATCAGCTCAGACGAATTAACTCAGCTACATTGTGAAAAGGCCCAAAAAAATTCCTAACGTCATCGACGAGACTCGAATTTTGGTCTTTTCCACCCAGTGTGGGGAGGATGGCGACTGTACCAACTGAGCTACCTACAAGAACATTTTAGTTAGATCTATAGCTTTTTCACTATTGTAAATTTTATATAAACACAATGTTTGCTAAAAGTCAGTCAGTATGCAATGTTGTGTAAATACAAAATAAGCAAGACATTTTATTTTTTTAAAAATGGTGACAATTTTATTATTATGAATATTTTTTGCTGCACAAGTTTTATTTTATATTCATTTGATATAACCCCAGGGGTTCACATCTGGTGAGTATGGGCTTGGCACACCCAGAGTCCTGAGCTGGATATCATCATTCTTCTTTTTTTGGTGATTCCCTTCTACCTCTCTCTCTCTCTCTCTCTCTCTCTCTCTCTCTCTCTCTCTCGGGGTAATTCAGAATTTTTTTTTTTTTTTTTTTTTGGCTGGTGCAGCATAAGCCTCAGGCTTCCTTGCACCATATGGCTAATGATAATAAGATACTTCTTCGTTGCAAAACTTCATTTTCACGTATATTGATGAAGAGGATTTATCAGTTGATGAAGAGGAATAAATATCTAACACACGTGTTGCTGTGTTGTGTTTACCCTTCCTTTAGTTGAAAGATCGACAAAAGAGTGTTAAGTTGGAGTAACTGAAACGACTGCATCCAAGTACCAAAATGAGGGCCAGCAAAATAAATAGTATAAACAGGACCTTTTCATATAGAAGCATAACAAAATAAATACAGTATTATCGGTACATTTACATGCAGTGTGGAGAGGTTCCATTTTTTTTGTTTGCATCTGAGCTCTTAAAAGCCTTGACACAACCCTTAATTATAAATAACTAATTTTGAAATTATCAGTAAATTACTGAGCGGTGGTATCTTCTTTTAAATAATAAATGTTAAACTGGGACCACACGGAATATGCTTTCACCTGCCCAAGTGTATTATGTTTGTGAACTGCATGCGTCCTGTGGTCGATTTGCCTGTTTGTTAGACGAAAAACCTGAGTTTCTTGGGGGGGAGGGAAAAGGGAACCTTGCTATCTATGCCTAAGACCGACGAACTCAGTCACGGTGTGAAAAAAGCCCATAAAAGTTCCTCGCATCATTGACAGGATTCAAACCCGGGAATTTTCCACCTGGTGTGGGAAGGACCGTGCCACAGTGCTACCCTCGCAGACTCTTCTTTTAAATAAATAATTTGCCATTTATTTCAAAGAAGGTATCAGCACCCAACAGATATTTCACCAGTACTGTTGCCTTATCAAAGGTCTCATCCAGCCACCTTTTCTCAACAGTTGAGCAAACATGGTAATTATGTACTGATAATGCTAAAATGCAATAGTAATAGATATCTATTCATATTGCATTTTAAACTCGGGTATGGCATTCAGGCCTGTTTCATTCTTCAATGAGACAACAGGGCTTCAACTAAATAATGTCGGGATTTTTTAATTTAAATATTTATTGAATGCTGTAGCGCAGAACAAAGTGGTCTAATGTGGATAAAATATCCCCTGTGTTTCAAGGACCACAGATGGTAATTTTATTTTGTAAGATAATGTAAGACTATAATATTATTAATAGCAGCATTACTAATTCTATTATAAATTCATTTCCGTGAAACAAGTTAGATAATGAAGTCAGTGCATTACATTCAAGCATGTTAGATTGTTATTTTTTAAATTAACTGCATTTTTCTTTTTCTGTGATTATTAGAAGTGAAGAGTAAATAACTAATTATCTTGTTACTAATTAACTGATAATATATTATAAATTATAGAGCACTATATTTAATATCTATATTAAATATATATGCATCACTGCATTAATATATTATATAATTTTAATATAAATATATGTGCATCACTGCACATACTTCGCAAGGAGAGGTATTGTAAGATACTCTTATAAATATAATGGAAATATTTTTTTTTATCTGAATTAAATGCATGAAGAGCAGAAAAAATTAAGAATTATTGAGGTTTGAGTATTAAGTTTGAATATGGTAAATATTGAGGACTGAATATCAAGTTTGAATATAGTAAATATTAAGGTTTGAAAAATACTGGATTAAGAAATAGGGAGGTTACAAATTTTATGAATTAAATAGCAGTTAAATAGAGACAAGAATAACAAATCTCTTCTAACCCATCTCTTCCATCATGCAGTATGACTGATGACTTTTGAGGTTATGATGAACATCATGGCGAGATCCAATCTTCCTTACATTTCGAGGGTACAGCTCTAAAACGGTGTTCACAGGCCGGCCACTAGTTAGTACACCGGACCGAACCTATTGGTAACTCTTTAGGAGGCTTCCGGATCAGCTAGTGTATAATCTTGCTACCTCTACTCTGACAAATAGTGACTGGAGGGAATCCGAGTAGTGTGTATGCGGAGGGCATTGTCGAGCCCACGTTATATCAAGGATCCAAAAATGTCATTACTTCATAAAGCATATCCCCCCCCCCACTTTTTCTTATTATTGAATACACCATGAATTGTCAAACTATTAGAGTAAGCTTATCCGAGAAAAGATATAAACCTCCCAAACACTTTCTAGTTCAGTTCATAAATATACGTCGTCTCAGTACTATTCTCAACGATGTCCATTTCCACTTACAGTCTGCCAAACTCCATGTATTTTTTCTGATAGAATCCCAGTTATCGGTTAATTCAACTACTGCTCATCTCAGCTTCCCAAATTATTCACTATACGATTCCTTTCGTCTCAAAGGTGATACTTGTGGATATGCCCATTCCGATATTCCCTATTCAGAGACTTGGTAATTTGGAATCTCCTCTTTTCGATCTTCTCTGGCTTAAAATCTCTCTACCTCATTGTATCGTGTCAAATTCATCTGTTGTCTCTACCGTTCTCCCAACTTTACTAACCACTTAGAGCTCTTTGACTTCCTCTCTTTGCAACTTGACTTTCTCCAGTCCAACTTTCCTAACAGTGAGATAATTTTCCTTGGTGATTTTAATGTTCACAACTTCAGCTGGCTTCCGTTTTCTAGTCACACCGACCCAGCTGGTCGAGATGCTGAGGTTGTTCATTTATCTACAAGAATACTGGACAATCCTATCCATACAGCCAACACGCTTGATATTTTATCACAAACAACCCTTCTAAGTACACGGTCGAAGTGAGTGGTCCTTTAGGTACCTCAGATCACAATTTGGTGATTGTCTCTTCTCCAATGGAGCCTTTATCTCATGGGTATTCCCAACCTCGTGTTATTTGGCATTACAAGAATGCAAAATAGGATGACCTGCGAGACTTCTTTTCTTCTTTTCCTTGGTCGGATTACTGTTTCAAAACTTCTGATGTCAACATTTGCTCAGATCGTGTCAGTGAAATTATTCTTGCAGGAATGGAATCCTTTATCCCACACTCCAGTTTAAAATCTCGCCCTCTATCTAAACCTTAGGATTCCAATAAATGTGCTAAGGCTGTTCAAGAGAAGAATGTTGCATATCGTAATTGGCTTGTTTCTAATTCTCCAGTTTCATTTTCTGCCTACACCAAAGCTCGCAACAATTGTAAAGCAATTATTAATCAGTCCAAACTAGAGTTTGAACAGGCTAAGAGTAGAAAACTTGCTTCTTGCCCTAATGGTAGCCGAGCATTCTGATCCCTTTCGAAAGCTATTGGCCGCAATTTTTGCCCATCTCTGCTCCCACCTCTGTCCAAACCAGATGTTTCTGTTGTCACTTCAGCCAAGGATAAAGCTGACCTGCTAGCATCCCATTTTTCTTCCAACTCATATATTAATGATCTTGGTAAAACAACTCCCACCATTCCCAACACGCTCCATTCAATGTCTCCTGTGGTCTTCCGTCAAAAGGATGTCAGAAGGATTTTGACAAATCTCGGTGCAAAGAAAGCTCCAGGTCCCGATGGTATTTCTCCACTTGTTCTCAAAACCTGTGCTCCTGAACTTACTCCTGTTCTTTGCCGCCTTTTTTCACTTTCTTATTCCAAAGGTGTTTTTCCTTCTGCTTGGAAATTTGCTCATATCCAGCCAGTTCCTAAAAAGGGTGACAAGTTCCTCCCATCCAATTATCGTCCCATTGCAATTACTTCTACTCTTTCTAAAGTAATGGAGAAATCAATTAACCGCCAACTCTTAAACTACCTAGAAACCTTCCGTCTGACCAACGTTCGCCAGTATGGATTCTGTCAGTGTCGATCCACTGGCGATATTTTGGCTTATGTTACCCATTCATGGACTAATTCAATGGAAAAGTTTGGTGAAACACAAGCAGTTGCTCTTGACATCTCAAATGATTTCGATCGTGTTTGGCATAAAGGTCTTCTAAACAAGCTTCCATCTGATGGTTTTCCAACTGTTTTTTGTAATTGGTTAACCAGTTTTCTCTCTGATCGCTCATTGATGATGATGGTAGATGGCTCTCTGTCTTATAACTTCTCCACTAATGCTTGTGTCCCCCAAGGGTCAGTTCTTTCCCCCTTGTATATTAATCACACTCTTTTCCTCTTGTATATTAATCACCTTCTTCCATTGACAGGAAATCCTATCCATAGTTTTGCAGATGATAGCACATTGCATTCCACTTTCCATATTGAGAAACCTTGCCCTGCTCAATCAGTTTCAACTTCTCGAATATCCGCTACCAATTCCTTAAATGCCGATCTTCAGGTAATTCTCCAGTGGGGCAAAGACAACTTAGTTGATTTCAACCCTTCTAAATCTCAGTCTTGTCTTATATCTCGCAAAAAAGGAATCTTCTGCTCCCATGCTTATCTTTGGTGACACTCCGATTTCTAGGCAAAATGATATATCTCTTTTGGAGATTGCCCTGACTTCTAATCTCTCTTGGCACAAGCACATTACAAATATTGCTTCATCTGCATCTAAAAAACTTGGTTTTCTCTTTCGCTCTCGGCGTTACTTTTCTTCCAAACAGCTGCTCACTCTGTACAAATCGCAAATCCGCCCTACGATGGAACGTTGTTCCCACATCTGGGCGGTGCCCCTTAATCCTCTCTCAGGCTTCTAGATTCCATACAGAAGAGGGGGTTAGGTTAATTAATGACTCCTCTCTAACAGAGTCTCTCCACTTTCTGTCTCATAGACGTACTGTTTCTGCTGCATGCCTCTTCTACAGATACTTCCATGGGCACTGTTCTTCTGAATTGACTTCTATAATTCCTTCTCTCTCTTTCGATATAGTCCGAACACGTGCAGCCAACATCCATTTACTGTCCAACTTCAAACTCACAGAACCAACCTTTCATCTTCCTCGTTTATTCATTCATCTGCCGTTTTCTGGAACAACCTTCCTTCATACGTATTTCCTGAAAATTACAGTCTGTAGCAGTTCAAGTCTAATGTCAACACATCTTCTCAACCTCCAACCCAAGCACGGTACTAAGTACTATAGGTTCTAATACCTCTCGTGTTTGAGGTTTTCATAAAAAAAACAAAAAAAAAAAAAAAATACTGTAAATGCAGATGTGTGGAAAGAGGTTGAACTAAGAGTAAACAAAATAGTGGCTCTTACTAGGGAAAGAGTGGCATTTGCGAACAGGCAAGAAAGGATTAGAAGCGGAACAATGGGACCGCGAAATGCAAGTAATTAAAAAGCTTTTGATGTAAGCGGCATCTAGACATTAGTCGAGACAGTATGGCGTTTGTGTCGGACAGACTGCGTCCGTGTGGATTTAACGGGCTTTTTTCACTCCGTGGCTGAGTTAGTCGGTCTCAGGCAAGGTTTCCCCTCAGAAACTGGGATTTTTTCGTCCAGCAAAACAGACAAATCGACCAGAGAACACACGCAATTTACAGACAAAGATATGGGTTTATGTAATCAATTACGAGTAACCCTAATATAATGATAATAAATTTTTTTTTTTGCGCCCGTGTGGAGGATTTTAGGTAAGTTGGCAACATTTTGGCAAACTGTGAAATCACGAAAATAACTCCCTTTGGAGGAGATCGGCAAATATAAAAGGGTTATATTGCTAGGGTGCTAAATAAACAGGAAAAACATGGAAATTACGGAAGGGGAGTTTGGTTAATTTTTTTTTTTTTTTTTTAACAAATAGGAAAGAGTGAGAAACTAAGTATTGTATCGGATTGGTTAAGAGTCCTGTGGGAGGAGGTTCAAACTGCTGAGGAAATATGGGTTCGGAGGTGAGGAGAAGGAAGAAGAAAGTTTGGGAGTTGAGTTGTTAGAGTTGTGCTAGAGTTAGAATTCAAGTTCGGAAATCGTGGAAGCGAGACGAAATAAAAAAAAAAGTGAAGTGAGGCGAAGAGGAGGAGTGGACATGGAGAGTTTCTAGATTTGCAATTTTAGAATTGAAGTTTGGAAATAGTCAGATATGGGAGAAAGAAAGAAAAAAAGAATGATAGAGTATGGAGAGTTTTTTTTTTTGGGAAGTGCGGACAAGTGGGAAACATATATTCTGAAGTATAAAGTAAAAGTAGAGAGAGAGAGAGAAAGTCCAGTCGTCGGGCGATGGGCGTATCTAACAACGAAATCTCATAATGTATTTCTGAAGTTAAAAAGGTGTAAGAAGTTACAAGTGCGTCTAGATCCAATCCCGTCGAGAGTGAGCCAGGCAGTGGCGGACTGGTCAGGGTGTCAGCTTGCCCGATAGCAAGTGGGCCCCCTTGCAATAACATTAGACAATATGTTAAAAATATTAATGATAGGTAAGTAAAAAAGAAAGGGCCCCCTTTCTCTATTAAAAACAGAGAAAGGGGGCCCACCCACAACTATTATCTCCTGGCAACCAATATTTTTAGACCCAACCTGCCACTGGAGCCAGGTATGCCTATATGCGAGTCGAGAAATCTACGTGAGGAGTGTCCAGTCCTCGAGCTCAGAAGGAGAGATATACCACCAGAAAGATTTGAAACGGATCTAAGAAGCTAAGGGAGTAACTAAGGTAGAAATAATTGATTTGCTGTAAGTACTACTGGTGTAAGGTGATGAAAATAGTAATTGATTTAGCATGTGTTGATAGATAGATGATTTGATAGAAATAAGATTTGTAGTGAGTACCGCTGATATAAGGTGATAAAAATAGAAATTGATTTGATAGTTGATTGGATCGATAGGTGATTTGATAGAAATAATTATAGTTGTCTGAACAGATTAGATAGGAGTTTATATCTAATCTGTAACAAGAACATGCCAAATCTCACTCTGCAACCAAGATGTTTCAGTTTTACCAGAAGGGACCACTGATGAAACCAAAAATTTCACTCCCACACTGTGCTTCAACCTCATTTTACCATATGAGAATGTTAAAATAATATATTACAGTTATCAATGATTTTGATTTAATTGATATCAGAAAATTCTAGTCTCTTTCAGCATTGAATACCATCTGTGCCATGGAACAGAAATCGCATACTGTGGATGGATTTAGAAAATGGCTAGTAAACAAGCAGCGTTTCTGCTGATGAAATAATTAATAACTACTAATAATATTTGAATTGAAATTAATAATGATTACTAACAATATTGTAATTAAAATAAATAATGATGATTACTAACAGTATGTAATTAAAATCAATAATAATTCTACTATATATTAGAATTAATAATCATTATAATATGTAGATTTTTATATGCATCAGAGAGGAAAATATCTGTCCCTTTAAATCCAAGACTGCTTTATCTCTCTCTAAACTTCGAGTATTTTTGTTACCTTGGACACACTATGCACGACTAAGTGAGATAAATTGAGTTTCATCTCTGTCAGAGGTAATTATTAGGTTCAGCTGAGTGTTTTATGATTTATAATGATGATAGAAGCAATTACAATTACAATGGCTGAGAGACATATCAGATACCGGTTTTTGTTTATATGGAACTCTTATTTGGGGTATATTTCTTAGAGACAGAGGTCATCTGGGTCGCCTTGTCTCAAATAAGGAAGAGATAATCTCTTATTTATAGTATCCTCAAATCATAACTCACAAATGAAGTACTTTCTACACTAAAACTGGAATTAACACTAATTTGTACACCCAGTCTTATCTATGTTATAAATCATGTTTGATTTAAATCCTAACTAATAAGTACTTGTCCTGTTTCCTAAATAGTTTCATGTACTTTCAATCATTTAAATTAATTTAATCTAAACAACTGAGCAATGAGTGTTGATGTTTTTAATTCACCAGGTCAGTTGCGGTTTATAAAAAATTTCCTCCGGTCTTTTCTCTTTAAATCCGCATGTCATCTTTTCATTTTAAATTTTCCTGTTAATCAAAAACAAGTTTGTACACAGATAATATTTGGTATATAAAGTGGACGAATCCCAATTTTATTATTCTTAATACACAAAAGATTTTTATCTTAATTCATCCAGTACTGCGCTCCCCGAAAAACATACATCAATCAATGGGTTAATTTCAAAATATAACAACACACATCCTTTTGATACGCTCTTTGAATATTAAAACTGCGTTTTAAAATTGTTTTTCAGTTATTCTTGGTGCCCCAGTACTTTGGATAACATACTGCACGTCCATCTAGTTGCGACTATGCAACTAGACGGATTTGTTATAGTAGAGGTTAAGGCATGTTTTATACAAAAACAGTATTCCATCTAGATGTGACATACTATTTATGCTACCAAAGTACTGTTTCCAAATGAGAGATGCCAGTTTCAATCTTCTATTTAACTTCAATCTGCTGTCCCTGTTTGGGACCTTCGTGGATATCACAGTGATTATAATCACCGACCTTCCACACTGGGTGGAAAAGGCTCGATTTTGAATCCAATCAATGACGTGAGGAATTTTTATAGTTTTTTTTTTTTTTTTTTTTTTACAACTTGGCTGAGTTAGTGGGTCTCGGGCGAGGATTGCAGAGAATATTTTCTTTCCTTGAAACTCAGGTTTGTCGTCCTGCGAGCAGCAAACCGACCGAAGAATACATGAAGTCACAGCCTTATAGCCTTAGTTGCTATGGCTCTTAATACACAACATAACCTAACCTGTTAGGGAGGACAGTAGAATTGTGTTCCATAGCATAAAAATATAGCAATGCAAAAAAACTAACTTGATATTTTTTTTTCAGACTTTTAGTAATATGAATGCAAGCGAACTTGATCAGAGATCCTTATATAATTGAGTTTTGCTAGTGTTAGGGCTAAACATTAAACACCAGTGTAAGAGATTAAGTAGAGTATTCAGGATGAGTGGAGAAACTATTTCCACTACAGCTTTCATAACAAGATAGCATCTTTAAACATTGGAGCAGGGTACGTAGTGCATTGTATGTGTTGCTGCCTTGACGTGACGAAGAGTTAGTAAGGCATTGTGAAGATGTGGTAATTCATCTTTTCTCAACCTATGATTCGCTGACACTTGTGGTCTGTAGAGATGCTCCAGAGCTCTGTGAATAATGTCCGAAATTTCTTATTAATTTTAAAAACTGAAAGAATTTACAATTTTGTTAAGGGATCCGTGGAAAAAGTTTAATGCTAAAAGGGGTTCTTATAAGTTTCAACAGAAGAGGCTATGGCGACTGAGCGATGACGGTATAAGCATATCATCATTAGTTGGAGGAAATGCAAGGCTATCTGGCAGTGGGAATAAAATTCCAGAAGCAGGAAATGGAAAACCATTTCCGTATGATTGCCAAAAAAAAAAAAAAAAACCTGAATGGGCGGAACCTCAACATTTTGAAGAAATGTTGTGCCGAATCTCTTCGAGTTTCGAGTCTGACAGCATAACGCTGAATATTCATGAAGAGCAAAGAATTTTATCGAGTAAAGCGTTGCTCAAAGCTTCAAGGAATTGAGATCGCAAGCATTGAAAAAAAAATAGTAGCTTTGTAAAACTGCACGTCATTCGATCAATCACGGAATATTAAGAGTATGACTCATGGAAAGCTAGATATTGTTAAAGCAGAAATGGAACGAACAAAACAAATGACCAAAATCCTAGTTAGACCAAATAGACCAAAAAAAAAAAAAAAAAACAATTCTTTTTGTTTTGTATAACACAAATTATTTTACTGTGGTCATGAGTCCATTAAAAGCACTGGAGCAGCCAGTAATTCGCAAAACGCAATAAGTGCTTGGCTATATCCATTCAATGACAGAATTATTTCTAAGAATTCAGGGCTGCTAGTCACCTCTCATACAGTTCACTGCATCTACTACAGATGCTAAACAGAAGGATATCGAAGAATTTCAGGCAGAACTGTCGGAGGTGATTGTCGATCACCTCTGAGAGCTGAATCTGGAGATCGTTGAAAGCTAGGCCTGGACAAAGAGCGAGTGGAAGATTGACTCTTTCAACATATAGATCTGGAGAAGGCTGCTCAGGCTACCGTGGACGGCTATGAAAAACAGTCGCTCATTCCTGAACTAAATAAAACTTGCTTGTTCTCTTCAGTCGGAAGTCAAGAGACGCTTTTTTACTTCGGACGTGTGATGCGTGCATACAATGAATTACTTCTGACTTCCCAAGCATACCCGCCTTCTCCAAGGTGATTGATTATGTTTGGGAAGTCAGAAGGAAGTAGAAGAGAAAGACAATGTTTAAGATGGATGAGATCAAAAATACCTTATAGTAGTTCCAAAATGCAATGAAAATAGAGTGAAATGGAGAGCACTTATCTAAAGAATTACGAGGAGTCAAATCCGAGTAGACAGAACATAACAAAAACGACAACAATACCAAAATTACAAAATTTGAGAACCGCCGTGGTAACTGATTCTGCTTTCATGGCCAGAATTATATAAATAGTTAAATCGTTTTTGGTAAACCACGAATTAATTCATAACTAGTAGTTGACTCAGAACATTGGCTTGATTATATTTAACTTTTTTATGACAATATTATAGTACTCGGCTACGACAAAAAATAATATCTTAGTAAGTGTGTATAATATATAACAGTGTGGTCAAATCATGTTAATCTAAATGCATATGCAAAATGTAAATACATATTCTGTAATCAACTTCGAGTTAAGTTCGTAATGCAACGTGATGTTACGTGATGCAACTTCGAGTAGCAACACGTAACAAAGGGTGTATTATCCGGCATCCCCCTCCCCCCATACTTCTCCTTCAACCCATGCACGGTACTAAGTACTATAGGTTTTGATACCTTTCGTGTTTGGGGTTTTCATAAAAAAAAAAAAAAAAAAAAAAATGCTCCTCAGTTTATGGATGCTATCCTTCTAGCCAAAGAATGTCCAGAGGCAGTTCATGTGGAGCAAGAAACAGATGATGATAATAATAATAATAATAATAATAATAATAATCATAATAATAATAATAACAAGAAAATTATTTTTTTAGTTCAATGAGGTTGTGACACACTATGTTATCTGAAAGCATTTAAAAAAAAAAAAATGTATGAGAGTACTCTCTCACTTTCTTGTAAGCAAAATGGTTAGCGCCTGAATAAGAGCAAGGGTTTCAAACATGTGGCTTTAAAACTTTGTTTTGCTTTCCAAATCAAGGGGATAATAATATTAAAACAAATATAAATGCTTCAGAGGGGTGCTAGAAAAGAAGCCCGCTAGTGGGGAGGTAGTAGTAGTAGTAGTGGCATGTGGTGTAAGAAAGCAATTGTATGAGCTTATGCAGCATCAGCCAAAAAAAAAAAAAAAAAATCACACCATTCCCTCCAAATGCCTGTCCAGTTCCTCCTTAAATTTATTTAACCTATCAACTTCCACAACGACAGATGGAAGTTTGTTCCAGCAATTAACCACCCGCTGGCTAAAGGCAAATTTCCGCACATCTATTCTACATCTGTCTTTTCTTAATTTGAATTTATGCCCCCTTAGGTTCGTAATCTGAACAAGTGGAAGGATCCCATCAGAATTCAGCGTGCTCAACCCATTCCAGGCTTGAGCACGCTGAATTCTGATGGGATCCTTCCACTTGTTCAGATTACGAACCTAAGGTAGGCTTTTAAATGGTTTGGAGATAAAGTGTCTCTAATTTCTGAATGCAAAAGTAAATTTATATTGAAAATCACCAATCATAGGATTTATGGACGGTACTTTAATATTACCCTAAACTTTAAAAAATAAACCACAAAGCAAAAATTAGAAAACTACACACATTACGTTATACACATTTGCTTGATGAAATTAATATTAAAATATACGAAATGTTAAATATATTTCAATAAGATGAAATGTAAAAAATTGGATACCTGCAGATTTGTATTTTATATTATAATATTTAAATATTTTATTTTATTGGTATTGTATTTTATTTGTGAATTAAGTTAAATTAATTTCTAAATTAGGTTATTTCTTCATATAGATAGCGCTGTATGCATACTTCTTGCAATCTGTGTTTTTGTGTAATTCACGCATGGCGTATGCGATGTGTGAAAAAGATGTATGTAGATGGGTGAAGAATGTTGTTGTTTATTCGTTATAGTTTGTTCTATTTTAGATCTGTGTCTATACGGTTTACCTCTTCACAGCTTTAAATCTAAAAAATTGATGGATCATGGAATATTTCAAGGTACCGTATTTTTACTTTCAAATAGGGATGCATGTAATTTTAATTTTTTTAATTACGACTGCTGAAGAGGAAATTACTGTATCAAACGAAATCTTACCAAATTACCAAATTGTTCAGCAACATTTTTCACAAGCTTCCCAGGCTGCAGATTCTACGAAAATAGCTAGTCGACGTGTTTATTTTAAAGCATTTGGAAAGCAGTTTGATATACGTTTATCGGAAGATCGAAGTATAACTTTACCAGACGCAATTGCAGAGGTTCATACATCAGAAGGAATTAAAAAATATCGGGCTGATGATTTATCATTAACTATGTACAAAGGACATCTAGTAGATGATGCCCATTCCACAGTACTTGGATATTTCTTTAACCACGTATTTAATGGAATAATAGAAACTTCAAATACTGTATACTATTTAGAACCGCTGGAGAGGTTTAGTTTGAAAGAACCTCCCCAACCATTTAGAAGCGTTGTGTACAGGGGTGAAGATATAATATTTCCAGGCTGTAAGGTGGAAAATAACATAACTGTTTGTAGTGGCATCCCAGAAATAGTTATAAATCTAAGAGCAAATATTCTTAAGTTGGAAAATAAGACAGTTAAGTTAGCCGATTTTAATGATACGTCAGCTAACACGTTAGATCCAACACCTAGTCCAAGAACAGTAAATGAAAGTAAAGGAACAGAAGTATTGAGCAATGAAACCGATGTTTATGTGTCATCTGACTACGAAGGAGATAATTCCACAAAAAATGAAGTTACTGAAACTTTAAGTGACAATACAGGATATGTGATTGCGAATGAAACGCTGGAGGAGAAAAATGGAACTCTGGAGGAGACAAATGGAACTCTGGAGGAGACAAATGAAACGCTGGCAGAGCCAAATGAAACGTTGGAGGAGACAAATGAAACGCTGGCAGAGACAAATGAAACGCTAGCAGGGAGATATGAAAATTTAACTGAGACAAATGAAAGTATGATAGCTGAAGCGCCCATAAACTCAACAAACGACCTTGCTGATATTTTAAATGCTGCAGTCCTTGAAAATTCGACCAGTGGTTCAGAAAATTCAACTATCAACGAAAGTTTAGAAGATATAAACATGGCAACAAATGAAAGTTCAGACAACCTAACTAACACTGAAAGTATAATGGATACCTTAAAATATAGAAGGTAAGTAAGCGATAAGTGATACTTATGAATAAATAGAAGTGCATATGTAGTTTAAGTATGCACTTGGATATTATATGTATCTTAAACCTTGTATATATATATATATATAATACAAAAAAATAAAAATAAAAATAAAAAATAAATAATAATACGTAAATAAATAACAGTGGAAACTGCAATCCACAAAGCCTGAGGCAGTTTTAACCAGTAAAATCAGGGCCTTAAAAACCTGTGAAGGTTTTTATTTGGAAAAAATTTTGTAATGACTGTACATTTCGAACATTGTATGGCAATATATGCTGCAATACAAAAATATTAGCGAGCACACCTAAAGGAAAACAGATTCGATGACAGCAGCCATCATCCGTGCCATTGATTCAACGAAATGTGCGCAGAACTCCCAGTTGGTGTTATTCTATTTCTTTATCTATTATTTTTATTTTATTTATTTATTTTTTTTTTTTTGTGCCGTTGTCGAAGATTATAGAGATGGTCTGTAATATTATCTTCCGCTTTTTGCATACAGGGCTTTTCAGGTTTGCATAAATATCTGAAAAATTTCCGTATAATTATGGCGGATGATAGCTAGGAAGCACTGACTTTCGTTGTAGGCGGTCTGAAGCACAATTTTCCTTGTATTTCTAAAACAGCCAAGAGAAGGACCAGTCCTAGCGTTCAGGGGGCTAAAGTGCAATAATTAATGTTTGGATATCCATTTCTTCTACCTGGACCGAGAAGGGGGCCCCCCTCATCTGGATTTGGACCCATTTCAATCGGGGCACAGGTGAATTGCGCTCCGTTTCACCCCTACCTTAACGACAGGCAGTGGACAAATATTTGAGAATATGAAATTTAAAAGTTGGATTGCATTTTTTTCATTGCATATTATGAGATTATATACCATTTCTTGTTGTTCATAACGTAAAATCAGCCCTCACGGGCAACAGTGGATATTATCACCATCCTCCCCCGTACTAGGTGAAAAAGGCTTGGGTTCGAATCGGTCAATGACGCGAGGAATTTTTATGGTTTTTTTTTTTTTTTTTTTTCACAACATGACTGAATTAGTCGGTCTCAGGCCAGAGTTTTTCACATTTTTTTTCTTTTTTTTTTATCTGCTGGAAACTCAGATTTTTCATCCAGCAAACAGGAAATTCGACCATATAAATACACAATTTAAAGACGCAATGTAGTTACTTTGGCGCTTAACGTGATAATACGCAATTTTTATATTTCTTTCTATACATTAAAATAATTTTCCTGCTACTGATTTATTCAGCCAGTGGGAGAAGAGGGATGCGGGTTACGTGTAATACGTAACAAATAACAAAAATACGTAACAGAAGCTTATTTTACTGTAGTAAAACAAACTTCTCTTTAAGCGTGCTCAGGCGCTATGTTTATCTAACACGACCACGCGGTAACATTCTTGATTTCCATATTATTATTATTGTAACGTATTTATTTAAATAAACTAAATGCAACAAGGCATAATATTTTAAGATTCTATATCTATATAATATCAGTGTAGATACACCATAGACAACTCTTAAAGAAAAACTACAATCGTGGTGCGAAAGGCCCCCACCGATGAAAAGCCAACTAGCTTTGAAACAGTCCGTCTAGGTGGTGGCGCCCACCGAGAATAAATAACAATGGTCTTCTCTATTAGTGAAGCGTTACTTGTTCGGTGTAGTGCAATACTTGGTAACTCGTTGTGAAGGATGAGAACGATATCAGATACAGATGAAATGATGCTTTTCACACTAAGATCGTAGTTTTTCTTTAAGAGTTGTCTATGGTGTATCTACACCGATATTATATAGATATCGTAACGTATTTATGTAGCTGAGGAAGAGACACACACAGTGTCGAAAGCTTCTGTAAGTATTTTATCAAAAGAAGTGAGCGCAACGAGCAGGGAAAAGCCCCCTAGTGATTCATTAATATTTCTTTCATTTGATAAATGTCCTAAATTAATTTTCAGGTTCACTTGTTGTCCCAAAAGTATCCTTACATAAAAATGAAACAGAGAGGGAGCGGTTTGCCCGTTCCAGTTTTAAAAACTAAGGAACTATGCGCCGTGTGGACGTTCACACCTCATCTCAACAAAATTGATTTACCTGGGCCTACCCTTTATGATGTTCGTTTTTAATATGCAGTATTTCTGCTTCTTTAGCTGCGTGATGATTTTTATAAATAAATTTTAGCTTCTTAAGTTAATTATGAATAATCAATATAAGTTTACATTTTTAATTAAAATAAAATAATAAAATAATAAACTTTTAATAAAAAGCGTTCTTTTTAAAAATTTTTTTAAAAATTTTACAGATATTAATTGAACTTTCTTTTCGTTTAGAGTACATCAAAGGAGTGGATCACAAGCCTGTTTTATTGAAGCATTTGCAGATCATACTTATTTCGAGTTACTAGGACAGAATATTTCATATGTAATTGCTGATATGTCGTTGTTTTTAAGATATGCCGATACCCTGTTTCGAAAAACTGATTTCATTCATAGTGGCAACAGGATTAGAATAATCATCAAACAGTTTACTATTTTCGAAAGTCCCAGTGCTGTTGGATATAATATGAATCAGACTGGACAAGATCCCGTTGATTTAATGAATGCATTTACCCAAAGAGATCAATACTTCTGTCTCTCCGTTGCCTACACCGCACGGGATTTAATCCATAATTCTTCAGATATTTTAGGAATTTCTTACAGGACAGATCCAAGCCCAGATGTACCCGGAGGAATTTGTTCCTGGCCTGAACAACTAGCTGATGGAACTTATCGATCTCAAAACGCCCTTATTATTAACACCGTAGTTTCTAATAGAAGAGTTCCTGCAGCTGTAAACTTCATAATTACATTCCATGAATTGGGACATTCTTTTGGTAGTGACCACGATCCCGATCATGATGTTTGCTCACCAAAGGGAAAATATGGAAATTTTATTATGAATTCGATACCAGTGGATAGTAGTAAATTCAACAATCGTGAGTTTTCGCCTTGCAGCAAAGAAAATATTAACAAAGTCATACAGGCAAAAGGTAAATCTGAAAAATTTTAATATTGAATATTTTATACAGCTGTATGCTAAGCCTAACGAAAATTTAATATAATGCAAAAAAAGTTATCTAAAAGAATTATGTACAATTTAATTTTTATGGTTTATTTTTCAGTATATTAGAAATTATTTGTTTTCAGTTCCCTCTCCACTTAAAAGAAAAAAAAAAAAAGATTAAATAAGACCTTTCAAGAATTTTTAGTTCACGATTAGGCTTAAGTGAGTCGATACAACTTTTTTTTAAAATAAACGAAAGATGACTTCTGGGTGTTTTTCAGGTTCATAAATTGTAGACAGAATTTACTACTAATGACTCGTTTATGATGATTGAAAGCATTTTCAATATTTTTAATTTCGTATTATTTTTATAGATTTGTAGATTTGTAGTTGTTTAAGACTTAAAAAAATGTCGAAATTAGAATGCACGTGTGAAGACCGGCGTCTTTAAATTCATATCGCTGTCTTCTAAATATTTTAGACTTATTTTCGAAATTGATTCGCTTTAAATCATCTATGGTGAATGCTGCACGCTGCCCAGTAAAAACTATCAAAAGTCAACATTAATGTTATAAATGTGTATTGACGTACAAGTTAGTGCAATTGCATAAATGTGCATTATTAATGTATATTTCGTGGAATGGATGGTTCTAGTTCAGGAGTATGAGAATGTTTATATGTATCATAGTTTGCATATATTTTTTAAATGAGTGTATGTATTCTCTGAATGATGATCTGTGGAGCGTTCTATCCCGTCTGTATTGAGGGATGTAAAGGAGAGCTCTTGCCTAGGTTTTTCATTCTTGTTGGAGTAAGATCATTGAGTGATAATGTGTATGTCACTTTATGCTTATTGCAGCTCTCTGTCATGTCCGTGTTGTTGGCCGTGATGGAAAGCTCCTTGTGCGTTTTGTACTTTGGTGTTTTAAGAATTATGAATGGCAGTCTCTGCTGGTTTCGCAGCTCTCAAAACGGACGTGATTGTGAATTGCATCGGTACGATTAATAACATTTTTCTTTTGTAAATATTTTTGTTCAGATATAAATATATAAATTTTATGTTTCTGTAATTATATTATATGTTTAAGCATAAAATATATGTTATCTGCCTATTATATTATCCTGAGTATACAAATTATAACTGGACAAATGAGTGAATATATGAACACAAGTAGGTCTAAAATGTGATAATATGTATACTGGTGTTCAAAGAAAGTGCATCACCTAGGAATTTCACATTTCTAACCCTTTTTCCCGATGGTATGTTACATTAATGACTAGCATCACAAATAGAAATATAAACAAAAGATATTAATAGTGAAGGCAAAGGTAAGTAATATTTGACAGGTGCTCTCAAAATATTCCAAAATCAGCATTTGCAACCTTTATACAACAGTTTTCGGAAACACGACAATTATGGCTGAAATGTTATCAGAAGCCCTCAGTTTGCTTCAGTTTATCATTTTAAATGGAAAAAAAAAATGAAAAGTTCACCAGGTGGAAACTAATATTTACTTGAACCGCTTCTGGCCCTGATGACCGCAGCGCACCATCGAGGCATTGATAAGATCAATTTCTGAAGATAATCAACTGATAGTTCGTGGTTCCAAACACGAATTCCTGAAGTTCACCAAAGGTCTTTGGTTTCTTTTTGGCAACTGCAGATTCTACACGATGCCAACAGTTCTCTATAGGATTCAGGTCCGGACTGTTTCCTGGCCAGCTAACAGTTGTAATGGCCATTCTTCTAACCATTTTTTCACCTGTAACAAATGTAAACACATTACTGTCGAACCTCTAATGCAGAAATGAAGCTAAAGTAACTATAGAAGTGCCTACTTACATTTTTCGCCCGATGACAAGGAGCAGTGTCTTCCTGAAAGATGCAGTTACTTGGCAGGTTGAAATGGTCTCTAATGGTTGGCAGCAATTTGCCTTCCAATATAGCCAGGTATCCATTGGCATTTACGGAACCTTTTATGACCTGCAGGTGACCTATTCCGCGATATGAAATGCACCCCCATATCATTTGGCTGGTAGGGAATTTCATTGTAGACACCATACAGTCTGGATGGTATTCTTCACCATGTCTACGGCGAATCGTTTGTCTCCCATCAGAGCCATGCAGGTTGAATTTCTTCTCATCCGAGAAAATAACTGACTTCCACTGCTCGAAGGTCCATTTGACATGCTCCTTACACCAAATTAATCGGGCCTTTTTCATTTTTTGTGTGAGGAGGTGCTTCTTCTTAGGACGACGGTCTACAAGTCCATTTTTGAAGAGGCGTCATCTGATTGTTATTGCACTTGCTACCACTCTTGCATGTTTTTCACATTCACTTTTCAACTCAGACGAAGAAGCTTTACGACGCAGTCCTGTTTTGGCGTAGAGACCCGTTTGCGTCCGGTTCCTTTTATCCTATCAGCAGAACCAGTATTCTTGAGTTTGGAAAGAAATCTACTCACTGTCGACTGATTACAAGACACTCTATAAGCAATATGACTGGAAGAACATCGTTCCTCACGTAAAGCAACAATAGCACTCTTTCTTGCAAATTACAGTGTCTGGAGACTAGGCACCGGCGAGGTGATCTGATAGAGGTGTATAAAGCCTTGATTATTTTGAGTATGCTCAATGCCGATGGGATTCTCCCTCTTGCTCAGAATAATCACCTGAGAGGGCATAAATTCAGATTGAGGAAAGACAGATGTAGGATAGATGTACGGAAATTTGCCTTTAGCTATCGGGTAGTTGTTTGGTGGAACAGACTTCCATCCGTTGTTGTTGAAGTTGATAGCCTAAATAAATTTAAGGCTCAGCTGGACAGGTATTTCGAACAAACGGAGGGGTGAAATGGGAGTGTTTTTTTTTTTTTTTTTGTTTTTTTTTTCGGCTAATGCTGCATAAGCTTGCTTTCTTGCTTGTTTGTTATTTTGGTTTTTTTAGGAGCATTAGCAACTAATGCCATATTGCTCCGGGGATATTATTATTATTATTATTATTATTAGCTATATGGTGCAAGGAAGCCTGTGGCTTATGCGGCACCAGCCAAAAAAAAAAATTCCCGAGTTACCCTAAGAGAGAGAGAGAGAGAGAGAGAGAGAGAGAGAGAGAGAGAGAGAGAGAGAGAGAGAGAGAGTCATAAGTAAAAGGAAATCACCAAGAAAGAGAAGAATGATGATATCCAGCTCAGGACCCTGGGTGTGCCAAGCCCATACTCACCAGATGTGAGCCCCTGGGGTTAATATGCGGTGGTCATTCTCTGACCTTTCCGCATCCTCCGTATTTGGTTGCTTTCTTGCATCATATGCCTCTACTAATGCTAATGCTAATGCTTCGTGGCGTCAACTGCACGTAACTCGCCATCCTAACACAAGCATGGAATAACTGCAACTCTTGCAGAGCTTGCTTATATAGCTGAAAGTAACAGCTGATGCAATATTGCGTCATCTCCTACGCGTGTCAATCTTATCTGATGCAATCTGTAAGAAATATTGCCATATACAGTACTTACGTTATTCGGACGACAATTACAATTAAGGGGTGATGCACTTTCTTTGAACAGCAGTGTGTGTGTGTAAGTGAATGTAGGTTATGTATGTATATGTCAATACGCGCAAGAAAAATGTCAATATGTCAATAACCTGCAAAAAAAATTGTGTACTCGCATATATATATATATATATATATACACCGATGAGCCAAAACATTATGACCCCATACCTAATATGATGTTGGTCCTCCATTTGCAGCCAAAACAGCTCGTACCCGGCGAGGCATGGACGCTACAAGATTTCTAAATGTATTTTGTGGTATCTGGTACCAATATGTAACCAGCAGATCCTTTAACTCCTGTAAGGTCTGTGGTTGAGACGCCACAGATCGGTGTTGCTGTTCCAACACAAACCACAGATGCTCGATGGGATTGATGTCTGGGGAATTTGGAAGCCAGGGCAATACCTGGAAGTCTTCGTCATGTTCCGCGAACCAGTCTCTAACAATCCGGGCGGTGTGGCATGGCGGATTATACTGCTGAAAGACGGCACCACCAGAGGGGAAGAAAAGTATAAGTCCCAGGTGTTTGAGTTGCGTGGCAAACTTGATAGTGGTATTATGGATCTTGATTTGCGGTGGTCGATTTGGGTGGAGATGACCTCTCAGCAAGATAGAGCAGGCAGGTTTTTGTTGTTGATATTTGGAGGTTGTTTTGGGCAGCCCACTCTTGTAAGGTCGCGAGTGCCCGGTTTCCCAATGCTTCCAGCTGTGCTCCGGAGTCCGTGGCCAGCAATAAGACAGGATCGTCGGCGTAGGCCTGGAACGTTACGCATCGAAGATCCTGTCTTATTCCTCCAAAGGATGAGGAAGTCATTCATGACCATGTTCCAGAGCAGTGCAGTACAGAGCCTTGCGTACAGCTTCTATGTACCTGGTACATCGTTTGACAGAAAGGTGCTCGGACTGTGATTTTTCTGTTTGAGAGATATTGCCTTACACAGTTGTACAGTTTATGGACAGGTTTGCCTTTCTGAGCCTACCTAGGATGCTCGGTCACCATAAGGTGTCAAACGCCCCAACCAAAGTCGATGGAGATGAGTAAAAGATATTTTTGGTTGTAGGTGTTTGCAGTAGTGATGATGCTGTTCAGGGCGTCAGTGGTGGCTTGCCTCGTCTGAAGACGAATTGATTGTTTGAAGCGAGATTTGCAACGTTGTAGTGGTTCTCCATTCTTTGTCAGAGAGGGTATTCCATTGTCTTGTTTAAGATAGATAATAGGGCTATGGGACGGTAGGAGTCAGGCAGGTCCTGTTTCTTCGTCGGAGTTTTTAGGATTAGGCATACGCTGGCTGTTCTCCAATCAGTTGGGAACCATCGCAGACGGAGGCAGTGGTTGGTTATGTTCAGGAGTTGTCCAAGGGCACATTCGATGGTTCTTTTTATGATTTCCGGCTCCAAAAGATCCAGGCCTGGCGTCTTCTTGTTTCTAATTTTCTGGGCTGCGTGGTTGAGGTCTAGTTGTGAAAGTAGGCGGTAGACATCAGAGTGCCTGGCACATGGATGACTGGACCCAGGGTATCCCAGCAGAACATCGCCCAAAGCATGCACCCCGCCACCGGCTTCGTTTCGTCCCACGGTGTATCCAGGCGCCATCACTTCCCCAAGTAAACTACGCACACGTACCCGGCCGTCCATATGGTGCAAGAGGAAACGTAATTCATCGGACCAGACGACCGTCTTCCAATCACTCAAGGTCCAGTTTCGATGCTCGCGTGCCCATTGTAGGCGCTGTCGCCGGTGAACCGTGGTTAGCATGGGCACTCGGAGCGGCCTGCGGCTAAGTAAAAAGTCCCATTTTCAGCAGGGTTCGATATAATGTGTGTTGTGGCACATTACTCCCGTCACCAGCATTCCAATTACCGGCGAGTTGCGCCACAGCCGCCCTTCTGATGCCACTTACCATCCGGGAGAGCCTTCGCTCACCTCGAGCAACGATGAGCTGTGGCCGTCCAACACCTCGCCGGCGGTTCGTGGATTTTTCCTCCTCGGACCACTTTCAGTAGATATTAACCACGGCTGAACGTGAGCATCCCACCAGGCGTGCCGTTTCGGATATGCTCTGACCCAGTCGTCTGGCCATTACAATTTGGCCTTTGTCAAACTCGCTTAAGTCCGCTGCCTTTCCCATCTGAAGAACAAGAGTAACACTGATTAACGGAGCTCGGTATCGGATGTTTTTTATACCGTATCCCAATCCGCGCACGCACCGTAGTTCACCTGCAGTTGCTTCGATTTGCATAACGGCTCGCTGGTCATAATGTTTTGGCTCATCGGTGTATATACACTGTGCTGCCACTTTATTAGGTGCGCCCCTGCTGTGCACCCAAACGATTTGTCCCACAACGTTGCAAGTCACATGACCATTTTTGTGGTTATAAATGCAGCAGAACAACCTTTCTAGTATCAGTTAAGCGTACAAAACCATAACCAGAATGGGGAAAAGGAGTGATCTAACGTACTTCGAACGTGGCATGGTAGTAGGTGCAAGACGTGCTGGACAAAGCATCTCTGAAACGGCAGTTCCCCTGAATTTTTTCACGCACCACAGTTTCAATGGTGTATCGAGAATGGTGCAATGAACAGAAAACATCATCTCAACGACACTCCTGTGAAAGAAAATCGCTTGTTGATGAGAGAGGTCAGAGGAGGAGGATGGCTAGAATTGTGCAAGCAAACAGACGAGCCACAATGTTGCACATCACGTCAGAATACAACCTTGGTGCGCAGAACAGACCACTAGTCGCACTTTGTCGCGAATGGGCTACAACAGCAGACGGCCGCATCGCGTACCTTTGTTATCAATGAAGAACAAGAGAGCACGCCTCCTATGGGCACAGTAACACCAGCACTGGACTATCGAGGATTGGAAAACAGTTGCTTGGTCTGAGTAGTCGAAGTTCCTAGCGCATCATGTTGATGGAAGGCTCAGAATTTGACGAAAACAACATGAATCCATGGACCCGTCATGTCTGATGACTACAGTGCAAGGTGGTGGTGAGGGCAATGTTATGGTGTGGGGAATGTTTTCTTGGCACACGTTGGGTCCATTGATACCCATAGATTCACGTCTGAATGCTATATCGTACCTAAACTTCGTTGCTGACCAATTGCATCCGTTCATATTGACAGTTTATCCTCAGTCAGATAGTTACTTCCAGCAGGATAATGCGCTGGTGCACAAAGCCCGAATCACTATGGAATGGTTCCAGGAACATGACAATGACTTCTCTTTGCTGCAGTGGCTCGCTCAGTCCATTGGATCTCAATCCTATTGAAAATCTTTGGGATGAGCTGGAAAGGGCTGTTCGCTGCAGGCCTACACCTCCGTCGAACCTCAAGGAATTGCGTGACGCACTCATGTCTGCATGGTACTCCATTCCTGCACAGCGTTTTTAGCATCTTGTTCAATCCATGTCTAGACGAATTCAGGCTGTTTTGAAGGCTAAAGGAGGCTCAACACGCTACTAGATAGGTGTACCTAATAAAGTGTATATATATATAGGAGAGCACACAATATAGTGATATATTGAAAGTGAGGGAGAGAAGGATGTTACTAACTTTCAATATATCACACATTATCGCAGGGTTGGTTTTCCCTGGTCCATAATACCTAATATTTTTTCTTCTTTTTCACTCCAATCCTTTTCCAATCTTTATTTACTTATATATATATATATATATAAGTGCGAGTGTAGTCCAAAACAGATGTTCGTGAAGTTATTCGCTTTTTGCAAGAAAAAGGGTCTTCACCAAGTGACATTCACCGTGAAGTGGTTGCTGTGTATGGCGAAAAGGTGATGACAAACAAGCAGGTGTGTTTTTGGTGCAATGAATTTAAAGCGGGCCGTGTTGACATCGAAGATCGACATCGGGTGGGCAGGCCTTCATCGAGCAATACAGAAGACAACATTTCGCGCATTAAGGGCATCTTTCTTGAAAACAGGCTAGTGAAACTGCATGAAATTGCACAAATAGTGAACGTGAGTAAGTCACGAAACTTGAACAATTTCGTGAGTAAGTTTACCATGGCCTTGGCTTTTGAAAGATGTGCTGCCGCTGGGTGCCCCGACAATTGTCAGAAGAGGACAAAGCAAAACACATGGGATTTGTGTCTGGAAAACCTGTTGCGATACAGCGACGAAGGAGAGGATTTTCTCGCTCGCATAGTCACAGCAGACGAAACGTGGGTTTCGTCTGCTGTGACACTTTATTCCGGATAGCAAACAAGACTCCATGACCTGGAAACATCCACAATCTCCTGTGCGCAAAAAATTCAAAACTGTTCTCAATGTCCGAAAAGTCATGGCCACAGCGTTCTGGGATCGCCAAGGCGTTCTGTTGGTGGATTTCTTGCGGAAGGGAGAAACAATCAATGCACAGCTTTACTGTGCAACGTTGGAAAAACTGAAAGCCAACATTGGACGCAAACGACCTGACAAGCGGCATGATTTTGTTGCACGACAACGCAACTCCACACCACTCGTGAGTGGTTGTGCCTTAATCGTTGGGAAAATCTGTCACATCCCCCCCCCCTACAGGCCAGACTTGGCGCCTTCAAACTTCCAATTGTTCGGCTGTCTGAAAAAACACCTTTCAGGAAAGCATTTCACCACGGATGAGGAAGTTCATCAGGCGGTGCGATATTGGTTACTCCGTGTGGGCACGGACTTCTTCAGTACTGGTATTGATAAACTGATCCATCATTGGGACAACTGCATCAATAAAACTGGAGACTTTGTGGAGAAATAGTTCGTGTTCACTTATTTCTGGTGTGTAATTTCAACTTCGTATTATTAAACATCATCCAGAGAAAAAATGTGTTACCTTACTTTTCGGAAACCCCTCGTAAGTATGACAGGTTTGCAATTGGAGTGAACGCATTTAGACTGTATATTGTTCTAACAGGTTCCCCAAGTTAGACTGCAGTGGAGGCAGTCTGCCAGGAGGAGGCATTCCCCCTGCCCAGTTGAAGTCACATCCCCTCTTCTGAGGTGTGATGTGGGATTTGCTGACACCGGCTTCAGCCAGCTTGGCCGATGTGGAATTACTAATAGAGAAGCACTGCATGTATGTATACAGTGCGATCTTCTACCCCCACATAGGGTGCCCTATGACTTTAATTCCCTACAATCCTTGTCTCCCTCTTCTCCACCTCCCGTCCCAACCTTTTCGTCTGGTGAACTCTACCGCCACAAATCGTTCCCGGCTCTTAACAGACCCCCCCCCACCCTGTGGAGGATGGGCTCCTACAGGGAGCCCCTCTATCCCTTTAACTTCCTATTTCCAGGTAGAAAGTATTCCTATCTCCCACCTTCTTTATCTTCATCTGTTCCTCTCCTCCTCGTCTGTCTCCCCGCTCCTTTTTCACTTTCCAAAGTGTTTTTTCCCTCCTGGTGCCCCTCCCTGACAAACTGAGGCATCGTCCAGGATTCGTCCCCGCCAGAGACCTTTCTATTCCATATTAATCCTGGCCTGCCTCCCCAGGGTAGAGGACGGGTAATGTGGGGTCTTTCTAGGGACCCTGCTGCTAAATGACTGGAGGAATAATAGAACAATACAACCTAACACTACAACATTACGCAGACCAACACTAAAACTCACACTATCTATGGCCTTGACAGAGTTTATACTACGATATAGAGTATACAAACATGGAGTTGGGTGGCGAAAGATCCCCGGTGCTGCTTGACAATCAACACTATGCGGCATACGCTATGTCCAGTGAAAACAATGTGGCTATCCCCATGTTTTATGGAGGACGGTTTCCTGATAATCCCATGGAGATTATCAGGATAATCTATAATATATAACAAAGTTATTATCTATAATATATAACAAAACTGTCAGACAATTTTGTCTGACAAATTTGATTGGATACTATGATGTGGTTACAAAGGAACTGACAGCAAAAAATAATTTTGATATCATATATTTGGATTTCAGGAAAGCTTCTGATACTGTTGCACATGGAAGACTACAGTACAAATTAGAGCAGTGGTATTAAGGGCAAGTTGCTATAATGGATAAAAGGGTGGTTGAGTGGAAGAAGACACAGAGTGGTAATCGATGGACTCTGCTCTTCGTCGACTAATGTTATTAGTGGAGTTCCCCAGTGTTCGGTGTTAGGCCTACTGTTGTTTTGTATATTTATCAATGATATTGGTGAAGATATATTAGGCTTAATGTCCGTCCAAGTTTGTAGACGATACTAAGGTTAGCAGGATTTTTAATGACAGTAATGGCAGGGTGCTACTGCAACAGGGTCTAGAAAAGTTGGATAGATGGGCCGAGAAGTGGCAAATGAAGTTTAACATTGACAAATGCAAAGTACTGCATATAGGTAGAAGTAACCCCGGAGAAACGTACTAACTGTGTAGTACTACACTTAGGGTGGTAGGAAATGAAAAAGGCCTGGGAGTAATTGTCCCAGATGAACAACGGTACACGACACTACACATGTACAATATCCATACACTTTTGAATCTCTGGCATTTCCAGTAAACTGACACACCCATCACAATGCAAGCAATGCGGAGATGGGGGAAACCTCTGGTGCCGCTTGACACCAAACACACTTTACACTTTACGGCTTCACACCAGGCCGCTCCTGCGAAGAGGCCCTATTTGATTTGGTCCTGCACCTGGAGAACTCAACCTCCAAATATGAAGTAGCTATTTTTGTCGACTTCGAAGGAGCCTTCGACACTGTATTGTGGGAAAGTGCCCTTGAACGTCTCCGTGCCGCCAGATGCCCTTCCAATTTGTACAAGCTGTTCCAGAATTACTTTTCAGAGCGCTCTGTAGTAGTAAAATCAGATTTTCTTCAGATCACAAGGCCTGTCTACCGGGGTTGTCCTCAGGGCTTCGTCATGGGGGCCCCAAGCCAATTTTTGAGAACATGGTTCTCAAAAATTGGCTTGGTAACTCCTTTGACAACACAAAAATTGTAGCATTTGCGGACGATCTCACCATCATCGTGTATGGAAACTCACGCTCTGCTCTGGAAGCTAATGCTCAGCATGTTTTGTCCAATCTCTCCATCTGGACCAGGTTAAACAAGCTCCACATAAATCCAGCTAAATACAAAATGATGATCTTCAAGAACAAACTTGACCTGCGGAGACCCCCGCAAATCAAGATCTCTGGTGTGCAACTGCCTTTAGTTACGCAAGCAAGGGTCTTAGGGGTCACTATAGACCACAAACTCTGCTTCTTCCCACACCTCTAACACCTCAGCACCAAAGTGTTGAGGTGTTGGAGGTGTGCTGCCTCCATCCTCAGAGTCTCTAGAAGTGATTGGGGTTTGTCTAAGAGAACGTTATCGCTATACTACAAAGCAGTATCCCTACCCATTGTAACTTATGCTGCCGGTGTGTGGTTCCACCGTGGTGTTATTATAAAAATGTGAAACAAACTGAACTCCATTCAAAGAGGAATGATCCTGGCCACCCACCGTATATGCAGGACTGTCTCCACGGCAGCTATTCAGGTAATTGCGGGAACTCTCCCGCTTGATTTGTTTACAATCTTCCGTGGGCTCTGCTTCAGAATCATAAAAAAATACCAACCTGTATTCTGGATATTGAGCTTAATCTCACTGCAGATGATAAGTGTGAAAAAACAATATGTTACAGTGAACTGGTCAACATCTGGCAAACCAGGTGGAATACGTCTTCACAAGGCACAGTAACCAAAAGATTCCTCCGAGGTAAAGTTTGCGATGACCAAAACTGCAAGATCCTGGTTCTCTCTCAGCCTTGAAACGTCCTTCTTGGTGACCGGCCACAGCTCCCTGAATGAAAAGCAGTACCAACTGGGGCTTCTCGCTACCGACCTATGCTTTTGTGGAGGCAAGGAAAACTGGTACCACCTTCTTTTTGACAGTGACTTGTACGAGGATCTCAGAGATCAACTTCGGAGAGACATTCTGAACTTCTCCCCAACCAATGTGGATCAACTAATCCAGACTCCAGACAATCTTTCCTCCCTGCAGGCCTTTGCATCTGGCATTTTTACCCGGCGAAAGACCTTATATGCCAATGCCAACCAAACCCAGACAAACAATTCTACAGCCTAGATTTCACACTTGTGAAGGGGAAGGCTAAATTCAAAATTTTTTTTCTCTATATATATTTTATTTTTTATTTTATTTATTTTAATCATAATTTTTATTATTTTTATCATAATTTTTATTATTTTTATTTATTTTAATCATAATTTTTATTATTTTTATTTTTATTATTTTTATTTATTTTTATTTTTATTATTTTTATTTTATTTTTATTTTTCATACATAAATATATTACTTTATTATTATAATATATTACTTTTATTATAATATATTACCTCCACGCACCACTAGCTTTATTATTATTATTATTATTATTTATTTTTTTTATTCTATTTTTATTTATTTATTTTATTATTTTTTATTTTTATTTTTTTTTTATTTTACAACCTGCACCACGGGTAGTTTTTTTTTTTTTTCTCCTCTCTTCTCTCTGGAATGGGCCCCCAGAGGTTCCTGGCCCACCTGCTGACAACACCAGGTGGGTCAGAGTCTCTTTCGAGACGGTACGTGTTTTACTGGGACTGGCCCACCTTCCCGTGGTGTGGACGAGTACCCAGAATCATCTGTCCAGGTGACTGATGCTTCTGGGTAGCCAAGCGGCCAGAACAGAACAACAGAACACACACATAATACACACAAACCTACGTCACACACATATCTGGCCCATTTGTAGTGATACTGTTCTTCACAGAGATACGAGGCGGAGTTGAACAAACGTTCTAGATGCCGCCCTTACATATACACATGTCCACTTGTCCACATGTATATATTTTCACCAGCCAACTTATACAAGTTTATACAAAGTTACCTTTCCAACAGGAAGATCACCATCTCCTCACCATACCAGAAGCTCACCAAATCTATCTACAGAGGCTGTCCACAGGGCTCGGTCCTCGGCCTGTTCCTCTGGAACATCGTCCTTGATGAGTTACTTGGCCTGGATCTGGGCCCTGTTACTATCCAAGCATTTGCAGATGATATTACCATCTCCATCGCAGGGAACACCAGAGCAGCTCTCGAGGCCACTGGAAATCAAGCATTACAGATCTTACAGGACTGGGCGACTCTACACAAGCTCCAGATTTCTCCACATCCATACTTCTCAGAGGCACCCTACAAATATCAAGGCCTCCTCAGATCAAGGTACAAGGAAAAACCATTAAGCTGGTAACTTCCCTAAAACACCTGGGTATCATCCTGGATTCGAAGCTCTCCTTCTTCCCGCACCTCTCATACCTTCAAGAAAAAATCAGAAATTATGCAGCCCTAATCGTCCGTGTAAGCAGGTGTGACTGGGGTCTGAACCGGAGAACACTCAAACTCCTGTATAAAGCTATATTCCTTCCTGTTATTACATACGGATCCGGGATTTGGTACCATAGAGCAATAATTGTTCGCAATAAACGCAAACTAGAAATAATTCAGCGGAGTATATTGCTCGCCATTACCAGGGCCTGCAACACAGTAAGCTCTCCTACCCTCCAGGTTCTTGCAGGTGTCCTCCCCCTTGATTTGGAGGTTATCCGTCGAGGATTGCCCTACTGCTTGTCGCTGGGAATCCCAGCTACCATCTTTGGACATACCATCGACACCCGCACTGACTGTAAGCAAGAAAAGAAGAAACTAGCTGCCATGCTACTACAAATCTGGCAGACAAGATGGGAGGAGACGGACAAGGGCCTAATAACTAAGAAATTCATCCCGGATGTCAAACTAGTTATCCAAAGTCGCCGCCTTGGTTCTCTCCTGGCCTCTGCTGTACATATATTATAACTGGACACGGCTCTATAAATCATAAGTTGACTACCTTGGGAATCATCAATAACCCCTACTGTACATGTGGAGAAATTGAAGATTGGGACCATCTTCTTTATACCTGCCCAATTTATGACGATCTTCGAGGAACACTGTACACTCCAACACATACCTCAAGGACAGGAACACCTGTTCATTTCTGATGAACAATACTACAAATTACTAACGGAGTATGCACAGAACCTCTTTGCTAAGCGCAGGACTCTACAACCAACTCAAGCTAGGGATACAAACCTGTGAGGGACTTGCTCAAACTTGAAATAAAAAATCTATACTTGACCGTTTTACCAGCATCGACTTGATAACCCTGGAACATCCAGGGTAGGATTACCTGCTAACTTTCCATATGGTTGGGTAGGCTCCTGTGGTCTTGACCACTCCACCGCAAAATATGTCACACGCAGCACTCTCGCTGAGTGGCTTTTCTACCCTTCTGGAGTTATCCCCCCCCCTTTTCTCCTAGTGGGGCATACGCTCCACTGTCAATTTAGGGGATGCCCTCACCTACATCCTCTTACTCTTACTTTAATCTCCCATCTTCTTCCTACACCCCGTACTTCCCCGCACTCTACCTTATTTTTTTATTTTTTTATTTTTTAAATTTTTATTTTTATTATTTAATTTATTTTTATTTTTATTTTTAATTTTTTTTATGTTTATTATTTAATTTATTTTTATTTTTATTTTTATTTATTTATTTTTATTTATTTCATTATATTTTTATTTTTATTATTTAATTTATTTTTATTTTTATTTTTATTTATTTATTTTTATTTATTTCATTATATTTTTATTTTTATTATTTAATTTATTTTTATTTTTATCTTTATTTATTATTTTTATTTATTTCATTATATTTTTATTTTTATTATTTAATTTATTTTTATTTTTATTATTTAATTTATTTTTATTTTTATTATTTAATTTATTTTTATTTTAATTTTTAATTTTTTTATTTTTATTTATTTCATTATATATATTTTATTATTATTATTATTATTATTTATTTTTTTAAAATTGGTCTCCGTTCGGGAAGCTCAGGCGACCCTGATGGAGACCTGCCAGAGAATAATGGGCAGTCTGGCTACCTCCTAGTGGTGTGTGCGGACACGTGGGGTCCCATCAGGGATCCTGTGGCCAAATGCCAGGACACACAACAGAACCCAACACAATACTACACATTCAACACACTACCCTTTTTCTGGAATTTACAGTGTTCTGTATTTCTTCACAGTGTACATATGGCGCAGATGTGGGAAACCACAGGTGGCGCCCGACCCTAACACTATGCACTATGCACACTATATACATTTTCATCAGTCTGCGCGGTAGCACAGTGGTATCGTCACTGTCCTCCCCACAGCGGGTGGAAAAGGGCCGGGTTCGAATCCCGTCGATGACGAGAAGAACTTTAATGGGCTTTTTTCACTCCGTGGCTGAGTTAGTCTCAGGCGTAGATAGCAAGGTTTACCCCCCAGAAACTGGGGTTTTTCGTCCAGCAAAACAGACAAATCGACCATAGAACACACGCAATTAACAGACATAAAATACACAGCACGGCAGATGAATTTCTTTATTCGGGTGGCCTTAAAATAATAGTTTAGTTTGGTTTTTTTTATACATTTTTATCAGTTTTGTATTCTGAATGTGTAGCAAGTGCTGCTTGGCAACCCACTGTTTCCTGTTGAATTTAGCACAGAGTTCTTCTATACGATGATGTTTAGGTAATCTGCCGACACCTCAAAATTTAAAAAGGTACATTACTATAAGTTTCATGTTACATTGCATGTTTCCCAGCTTGAAGCAAAATTTCATGTCCACTCGTTTGTCGCTCGTCCATTCTCTTACATCGATTGGCAACGAGGCAAGACTAAATCATTGCCATCGCTGTGGATGGAACGCCATTGCCTGCCCCAATACTCACTCACTTCCTATTATAGTTTCTGGTTTGTTAACATAATGCAGAAACTCCAAGCCGCGTGCGGCCCATTCCTTCGCGTTGTATCCACCAAGGCCATGTGGGCAGCTGTAACCGTGATGTGTCCTTCAAGTTTAAAACTAGAGGGCCACAGTCAGTGGCGCATTATCCTATTGGGAAAAAAAAAAGACATCTTCCTAGGGTCCCGGTGAGAGGGAGCCCCAGACTCACTGTTTCAAAAACTCATTGCTGTTTTTTGCCAATTTTTTAAGTGATTTTTATCGGAAAGTGAACTTTCTACCTGCCAAAGTCAATGAACTTTACTTGAAGATTAATATGAAAATTAACCTCGTATTTAATAATATTATTATAATTATGGCCTAAGAAGATTGGGTGCCCCTGATTCCCGTGTTTTGAAAGACTTGAAATTTTCGTCTGATGGCTGAGGTTTCCATTGCATATTGTTTGTTTGTTTGTTTCTTTCTTTCTTTCTTTCTTTCTTTGTGGACTTTACGGCGCAACTTTACTTTGTGGCCTAAGAAGATTGGGTGCCCCTGCTTCCGGTGTTTTGAAAGTCTTGAAATTTTCGTCTGATGGCTGAGGTTTCCATTGCATGTTGTTTGTTTGTTTGTTTGTTTCTTTCTTTCTTTCTTTGTTTGTGGACTTTACGGCGCAAGAGCAACACGGCCATAATGCCCCTAACTGTGGTAATCCATTGCAAATATTGATTACCTCCTAATTGTAGTGCTATTCCATGTCTCGTCCACAGTCACAGTGCAATCCAAGGAGTCATTTCCTTTTTTTTCATATCATGTTAGGTGCTTCAGACACATTTCTATGCACAAATGTTTCGTTTGTCATTGAGACACTGGGAACCCACTTTACACGAAAATTGTGGTTGCACCTGGCACTCTGAACGCCATATTGGCCATATTTTTTTTAGGAGACAGTGAATGTACACAGTAAAAGAAGTACAGGGTTTGCTCAAAAATTTCACTGGCTCAAGGATTAAACGGTTACATACGCTGCAAGAAGCAACACTACCTGTTTCGTGTTCCAGAAACAATACTGTAATCCTATTATTATTCACTTCATTAAATAAATAAAAGTTAGGTAAATAATGCATGAATATTGAAAACTTGGCTAAACCACCCTATGTTTAGAAATAGTTATAATGTGGGCATAGTGTTGTCCACGCCTTCATATCATCATGCCTGCCCCAGATGGGGCATGTTGAGATGACGTTAATAATCTCTGTTTATAATTTCACCATTAGAATTTAAATTTAATATTTATTTTAGTATCACATATTGCAGTTTCTAACCTTGTTTTTGTTCTTTAATTTCGTTCATCCAGGAGATTGCTTGAGACCGTATAAGGAAAGTACTTGCGGGAATGGTGTCGTCGAAGCCGAGGAAGAATGTGACTGTGGTACAAAAGAAGAATGCGAAAGAATCACACAGTGCTGTACTCCTCCTGGTGGCGCAGGAAGTGATAAAGAATGTACTTTTCGACGTGAACTTGGAATGTTCTGTAATCCTAACGATGACCCATGTTGCACCTTTGATTGCAAATATGTACCTCCATCCTGGGAGTTTTTCTGCGGAGTAGGAGATAGTGAATGTATACCAACATACTGCGATGGAAAGTCCGCCCGGTGTCCAGAAGCTAAACCTGCCAAAGATGGTAGCCCATGTTTTAGGAATTCTAAAACGTGTCAGGGAGGAAACTGCAATAGTACAGTGTGTGAGGACAATGGTCTAACTGACTGCGTTTGTTCGTATGAGAGCGGCCGCGAATGTTATATATGTTGTTTTTCCAATGGAAGCTGTGTTCCAGCTAATGAATTGAACTTTACTACTCCAAGTGGCAGACCTTTTATACGATATCCAAGTACGCTGTGCGCTTCCATGAAGGGACACTGTGACAAGTAAGGTCGACAGTCAATTTACAAAATTTTACATTTTAATTTACATTCAGTGGCCACTTTATTACGTACCCCACTTAATAGCGATTAGGCCCGCATTAAGCCCTCAGAACAGACCGGATTCGCCATGGGCATTCACTGAACGAGGTGTTGAAAACTTGCCAGAGGGATGCTGGTTCTCTTGGAGCAAAAACTCTCGGAGAGAATATCCCAGATCAATTCATTCAATTCTTTCCCACAGTTGTTGCAAATTGATGATTGAGTATCTTGTTGTTGTAGTAAGGCTTTAGGAGCATTAGTGTTGTTGTTGTAGTAAGGCGTTAGGAGCATTAGTGCTAAGATCATATTGGTCTGTAAACTGCATGTGTTCTGAGGTCCATTTTCTATTTTGCTGGACGAAAAACCCGAGTTTCCGGGAGGAAAAACCATGCTACCCTCGCCTGAGACCGACTAATTCAGCCACTTTGTGAAAAAGGCCCGTAAAAATTCCTCACGTCACCGACGGGACTCGAACCGAGGTCCTTTCCATCCGATGTGGGGAGGACGGCGATTCTACCAACTGTGCTACTCACGAGGGCGATTGAGTATCTCTACACCGAAGAGTTTGTTCCACCTTATCCCACGTAGCTCAATTAGATTTAGATCTGGTGACTGGGGAACCCATTCAAAGAGGGATACATCCGTGAAGGAATGCGCCTGGTCGTAAACAATTTTCAGGTAACATGGTATATAAATCTTCCTTCACTGATATCGAGGGGCCCGGTGCGCACACCACGAAAACACTTCCCACACCATTACCAACTTGAGTTGTCGATACCTGGCTAGACCAGCCCCTATGGACTCGTGCTGTTATCGCCCATATTCTGGTCCTTTCATCAACTCAACGTGAAGTAGTAGGAACTGGGATTCGTCAGAGCAGACAACGCTCTTCCAATTCGCTACTCTTCAGTGTTGGGAGTAGAATCCAGTTCAGTCGTCAACTGCGACACCCCATTCATCATTAGTTAGAATGTGTTGTGCCTTCTGAAATGCTTTCTTGGTGGCCATTATTGTACTGGGCTGTTACTTAACTGACTAGCCTTTCTATTATCCTGCACAACTCTTGTCAGTCCCGGTTGGACTCTGTCATCAACGAGCTGTTTCTGACCAAGGATTGCCGTCGGTTGGATTTTATTTAGTATTGGACTAATCGGAATACACCCGTGACAGTTGTACGTGAAAACTCCAGTATGGTTTGCAGTTACTCGATACTCGTACTAGTCGGCGCATCTGGCTCCGACTAGCATTCCACGTTCAAAGTCACCTTAATCTTTCTTTTGCTCATTCTCGCCTTGAATTGCACACAGATACCTACGTATCTGCCCACCAACATGTGGACATGTGTTTTTGTAATGGGCAGCACCCGGAACGTCAGTTCATCTCTGCCTCGTATCTCTGTGAAGAACAGTACCACTGTAGAAGGGCCAGAAATGAGTAGTGTGTGTGTGTGTGTGTGTGTGTGTGTGTGTGTGTGTGTGTGTGTGTGTGTGTGTGTGTTCTGTTGTTGTGTCTGATCGCTTGGCTACCTAGAAGCATCAGTCACGAGGACAGATGATTCTGGGTACTCGTCCACACCACGGGAAGGTGGGCCAGTCCCAATGGAGCTTGCACTGTCTCAGTTCGAGACTCTGACCCATCTGATGTTGGCAAAATATGGGCCAGATTCCTCTGGGGGCTCACTCCAGAGCGGAAAAAAAATAAATAAAAATAATCAAATAAATAAAATAAACAAATAATAAAATAAAATAAACAAATCTGCCCACTAACAAAAGTTTTATATCACTATGAATAGGCGACATTGTTATGAAGAAACTTCCATTTCCTGAAAAGGGTAGGTGTACCTAGTAAAGACGCCACTCAGTGTAGTTTCACTATCAGCATTCGATACCGTTCATTAATTTATAGTGAAAGTATACGTGATGAGCTAGTTTTTTTTTTTTTTTTTTCAATTTTGAGAGGGTCCCATTGATTTTTTAAGGCTCTTTCCGCTAAGTGGATTTGAATTTCACACCAGTTGGAACATCTGCCAATACTATTTCAGACCACGAAGTACAGGGTTGTTTAAAACATTGCATACTCTGAAAGCCCTCATCGAATTTTTTAATTTTTACTAAAATGTAAAACTGTTTTTACAGGCAAAAAATTGAATATGAAACCAATGCAAGATAATGCTCAATATTCTTACACCCAAAGTCTACAACAAAAGTTTGTAATAATCTGAAATATATCCCTTGCTGGTAGCAAGTGGATAAAATCATCATCCTCCCCACACCGGATGGAAAATGCCTGGTTTGATTCCCGTGAATGGCGCGAGGAATTTTTTCACAACGTTGCTGAGTTAGTCGACCTCGGCCGAGGGTAGCATGGATCCCTCACTCGGGTTTTTCGCCCAACGAAGGGGAAAACAAAGAGAATATACCGTATTTTATAGACAGAATAAACTGTGGTGTCATAGAGTTAGTTGAATTTCCGCATAATACACACCTACGTATCCTCCTAAAATATAGGAGGATACGTAGCACTGTTACGATCGTCGTTCTTCCACACCACGTTTGAAAAGGCTTGAGCTTGAATCCTGTCCTGTGAGGAATTTTTTTTTTTTTTTTTTACGTGGCCGAGTTACTCGGTCTCGGGCGAAGGCGGTATAGTTTTATTTTCCAGAAATAAGTCTTTTATTCAGCAAACAGTTAAACCGACCAATGAATCCACGCCATTGTAGACATTATTTTGAATTTACTGGATCACTGTTTTCTACAGCAGCATGTTCGAGAGGCAACCAGAGGGAGTACTAAGAAGCTACTAGGCTTTTCATTCCAACTAAGAAATACGGTTCAAGGTTCAGACCTAAATGGATGTCAGATGAATTAATGAGGCTCGTGGCAGAGAAGAGAAATGTATGGGATGCGTATAAATTATTAGGTGACACAGAAGCCTGTGGCAAATATAAGCTTGTCTGTAATCAAGTCACAAAGGAGGTTAGTCAGAAGAAGGCAGATTACGAGAAATCTTAGGCAAAGGATGCAAAGAAAAACAGCAAAGAGTTCTTCATTTATGTAAACTCTAGAAGGAAAGGGATGAATCAGATTGGACCATTTCACATAGATGGGTTGACTATTGATGGTCATGCTCAGGTAGCTGATATACTGAATGAGTATTTTGCATCTACATTAGCACATCAGGAGTTATTCAATGAGGGAAATGCCAGAAGTTTATCAAACTCTAACAGGGAGCTAAGTGGTTTTCTAATAACTGAGAGCAAAGTGGAGGAGAAATTGTTGAAGTTAAACATAAGGAAGGCACCTGGGGTGGATGGGATCTATCCAGTTATGTTAATGAAGGCAGCAAAGGAAGTAAGCAAACCTTAGCCATAATTATGAGCTTCCGTGGACTGAGGAGAGGTTCCCATGGACTGGTGGTGTGCAAATGTATCACCAATTCACAAAGGGGGATCAAAAGGTGACACAGGTAACTATAGACCTGTTAGTTTAACTTGTGTTCCGGGGAAAATAATGGAGTCACTGGTCAAAGAAGCACTGCAGGATCATCTAGACAAGACTGCAGTCATAGTTAAGACACAGCATGGGTTCGTTAAAGGAAGGTGTTGTCTGACCAATTTGATTGGATACTATGATGTGGTCACAAAGGAACTGAATGTCAAAAATAATTTTGATATCATATACTTGGATTTCAGGAATACTGCTGCACATGGAAGACTGCTGTACAAATTTGAGGTATGGCATTACGGGTAAGTTGCTACAATGGATAAAAGGATGGTTGAGTGGGAGACGACAGAGAGTGGTAATCAATGGATACTGCTCTTCGAGGACAAATATTAGTGGAGTTCCCCAGGGTTCTGTGCTGGGGATACAAAGGTTGGCAGGGTTGTAGACAACAGTATGCTACTCGAACGGGATCTAGATAAGTTGGGCAAATGGGCTGAGAAGTGGCAACTGAAGTTTAACATTGACAAATGCAAAGTACTGCATATGGGTAGCAATAACCCAAGAGAAACGTACCAACTGTGTGGTAATACACCCAGGGAAGTGGAAAGTGAAAAAGACTTGGGGATAATTGTGTAGTCAAATATGAAGTTTGACTGATCAGTGCAGACGGGCTGCCAGAGCAGGTCATGGAATCTTGTCAATGATATATAGGAATTTTGCTAGCAGGGACAGGGAGGTGACAATCCCGTTGTACAAGGCAATGGTCAGGCCAAACCTAGAGTACTGTGTACAGGTCTAGAGGCCCCATTTTAGGAAGAATGTAGGGTTGCTAGAACGAGTATGAAGAAGGGCAACAAGATTGGTGACGGGAACAAAGGGGTTCTCTTACCAAGAAAGGCTTAATTTCTGCGAATTTCAGCGCCTGAAGAGATGATCACCTGCTAGGTGATCTGATTGAGGTGTATAAGGCCTTGAATGGGTTGAGCAAGCTGAATGCAAATAGGATTCTTCCTCTTGCTCAGATTAAGAACCTGAGGGGCCATAGTTTCAAATTGAGGAAAGACAGTTGTAAAATGGATGTGCGGAAGTTTGCCTTTAGCTAGCGGATGGTTGATTGGTGGAACAGACTTCCATCTTTTGTTGTGGAAGTTGATAGCCAAAATAAATTTAAGGCTGAGCTGGACAGGCATTTGGAACGAATGGAGGAGTGAAATGGGAGGGTTTTTTTGGCTGATGCTACATAAGCTTGCTTTCTTGCATCGTATGCCTCTACTAGTGCTAATGCTAATGCAATTATGGTGACGCTTCATTGTCATAGTTGCCTTGGCACGTAATATATACGCATACCAGTGTTTTTTACTTTTTAAACTTGCAACGTTGGAAAATGATCAGTAATGGCATAAGCATTAATTCCATAACTAATTTTATGGGTCTTAACCAGTTGGCTGAAAGTATCTACTATACGATTCATTTTTGGTGAGTCCATTGTACAAATAGCCTAAAAGAACTGTGTAGCTTGGCGATATGAAAAAATTAAAAATAAATGAGCAAAGACCATTTTTAAAATTAATGGTTGCTATTAGTATGAAATAAAAGTTCGGTTTATGTCTAAGCATTTTCAAAAAAAAAAAAAAAAAACCGCGGTGGTCGTCTGTTGGTTTTGGAAACATTTTAATACTAGTTATAAAGAGATAAGGGTCAAAAAATTATTTTACAATTTTAAACGCCCATATCTGTAAGGTGGAAAGGCCGATGTATGAAAATAGCCAGCCTTCCAGTGATAGGAATTGTAGCTATGAAAATACATTTTCTGTTTCTGAAAATCCATAGCAGAAAAGGAGAGGGAGGAGGGTTCGAATGGGGCTGGGAATGTTTTGAAATCGCACGAAGAAAACTCAGTCGATGATGTGTCATATCTATAAACTGCGTGTCATAAGACAAATTTGTATGTTTGAAAAATGAAAGGTCTACAGAAAACTCGACCTTCATTTCAGGCAGGCTGTTTAGGCCTTGGCAAGTTCCTCGCGTCATATACAAGATTTGAAACCGGATTGGATCTTTTCACTGTCAAGACTTTTCAGCAACCTGAAGTTTAACTGTTTATCCATTAAGAAAGAAAGGTGACAGTTTACAAAGTGTTAAACTAAGCAACTCCTTACATTAGCATTCTTCCAAGGTGATCGCCACCCATCTCTATTACACTCCAAATATGTAATTACGTAGCACCAGAAATGATGTAATGCTATAAAAAAGATATATGATGCACTTTTTTTTCATCTTATGCAAGGATACTAGATGTTTCGGTACACCTGCGACCTTAGATTATTAAAATTCACTGGGTAGTGTGGTTTCAGTATGATAGCGCTCCTGCCCAATATGCTATCTTTGAAAATTACCTTAAAAAGAGCCGGATTTCCTACAGATGAAAAGATTCAGCCCAGGAGTATTTATAATATCTTTATTGCAGGCAGTGATTTGATACATGATTGCCTGATGCAATAATACCCACAACAGCGAGAATGCTAGGGGTTTAACATGAAATAACTAATACAAGAAAAATTACATAAAACATATATTAGCACATAAAACGTATAATTACATATTTTACATATAAAATTAATATTAACATGGGAAATGAAAACACATGAAAGGCGATAAAGAGACGATGGCAGTCACTCGGTTGAAGACGAGAGCTGGTCCCTGATGATGCGTCTTCTGTACGATTTGTTCTCTATGAACTTTTTGTAGTCCATAAATATCTCCTGGACTTTGTGGAGCATCTCCATGGGCAGGAATCTATCCCCTATCCTGAGCCTCCACGCTACAGACTGCAGAGAGGGGGAGGGCTCTTAAGGGTTTCGGGGGGATCCTCTAATTGCACATCTGCCAAAAATTTGGCGTACGGACTTCACCCGCTATCATTTTAATTGACACGAGCAATCGGAGGGCGAATATCCGTTTGGAGACTTTTCTGTAATTTAGAAGTTGGGTGATATCTGAAGTATGTGTGAGTGGTGGCAGATTATGCTTGAAGAGGACCCACAGAAGCCAGTACTCATCAGATGCAATGGTTTTTAGCGTGGTTTTCGTTGCCGACGCCCATATTTCTGAACCGTAGGTGATGATTGGCTGCAGAAACCGGTATATGTATTGGAGCGTGTACTCAGGCTCTGTGACATGAAGGAGGTATTGTTTAGCAAGTCGTCTTGATCTGCAGACCTTGTTGTGAATGTCTGCAACATGGTGTTTGAAACTGAGTTTAGGGTCGAATATAACGCCGAGATCTTTGTGCTTGATGACTGGGGTGATGGGGGTTCCGTGGATTTCCAAGTTTAGTTGCGTTGGGTTTGATTTGAGTGAAAATACCATTTGTGCAGATTTTTTTCGATTTATCTTAAGAGAAAACTGTGCCAAGTATGTAATCAGATTCTTAAGGCTGTTGATAATGGTTTCAGAAACAGAATCAGGTCGGACGGTCCCGTTGATCCGATAGAGGAGCTTCAAGTCGTCTGCATAACTGATAAATTCTGTTTGCTGGCACAGGAATGGGTGGATGGCAGCTGTAAAGAGGAGCCTTGAAAGAACTCCACCCTGGAGTACACTTACACAAACTTTCCTTGTGTAAGATTTTTTATTCACAGTCAAGTGAAGGACCCTGGTCGTAAGTAGCGACTTCAAGAATTCCAGTATATTGCCTTTTATCTGGTATCCATCCTCACAAAGTTGCAGGAGGGGCTGGATATCTATGCTGTCGAATGCAGACTGGATATCCAGATAAACAATTGCCATCTCAGCCCTATCTTGTAGAGCCCCCAGAATGGTGTTGGTGGTTTGCAGTAGGTTGGTAATGGTGGACCTGCGTTTCAAGGCATAGTGAATGTATGGTGATTAACATGGCAGAACCTGGTTGGTTAGGATGGGAAGAAGGCACTTCTCCATGACTTTGAGGAGACACGAGGCTTTCATTATTGGCCTGAATTGTGAAATTGATGTCGCTCCTTGTGTTTTGGGGATTGGTCGGACAATCTATTATTCCAGGCTGTTGGGAAACTTTGTGTTGTGAGGATTCCATTAAAGATACCTAGGAGTGCATCAATGATGAAAACACTAACGCTCTTAAGAATGAATTGTGGGACCCCATCATATCCAGTGCAAGACGTTGGTGGGATATCATTGATGGCCTGGATAAGCTCTCTTTTTGTGATGATGATGGAAGCGAGGACATCTCGCTGACAACTGTTGTGAATGCTCTTTAGGTCTGACGCTGATTTTGGCTTAAATCTTGTGATGTAGTCTAGCCATTCGATTGGATTAAGTTGTTGAGGGAATTCATCATGCCTTGCCTTAAACGGTGCCTTCCCGATCTTGATTGTTTTGTCGATGTAGGCTTTAATGGCTTCAGATTTGCTTCTATTGAACTGGGCACGGGCTCTTGAGTATGCAATTCTGTCTTGTGGGTCTGATTTTGCTTTCCATTTTGCATGTAGTCTTTGTTTATTCTGAAATTAGATCTTAGCTGTAATTTCAGAGTACAGATCTTAGCTCATATTATAACGAACCATTATAATAAGAATTTCCCATGGGAAAGAATTTCCCAGGTAACGTTACTGGACCGCAGACGACATGAAGGATGCTGTGAATAGTGTTTTTGGAAAGGTGAATAATCCCATGTTACATTACATTTCACATAGAACTTGGCAAAATAAGGTTCACCTTGATATTCATACAGATCACCTTGACCTATCGGAACCATCGTGTTGGCTATTTTGTAACACCCTGTTATTGTGCAAATAGCTTCGTTTTCGGAATCGGGTGTTCTGTTGCTGTTGATTTTGTCATTGTATGCACTGAGTGGGCATTTTATTAGGTACACCAACTACCAACGATTTGGATTCTCTTTATCCCTCAGAATAGCTTCGATTTGTCTTGGCATGGAAGTATCGAAAGCGTGCCACAAGGATACAGGTCCATATTGACTCAGTTACTTTTTACAGTTGTTGAAAATTGGATGTTGTAGTTCTATACTCTGAAGAGCTCTTTCCACCTCATCGTACAGGTGCTCAGTTGGATTGAGATTTAGTGACTAGAGGGAGGGGCTACTGTATTAGGCTGACTTCACTCTCACGTTCCTGAAACCAGTTCTGATCTTGTGACGTGGCACATTAGCCTGTTGGAAGACTCCGTTGCAGAGGGATACTCTGCAATGGGTTCATGAAGGAATGCGCCTTGTCGGACACAATTTCCAGTGACATCCAAATGTTGCTCCACTGGTATCAAGCGGCCCAATGTGCACCATGAAAACATTTCCCACACCATTGCCATCCCCAGTGTGGATTGTTGACACCTAAGAATAATGGAGTCCACGGTACCCGTGGACTCCATTGACTCAATTATTACCCTTTAGCTCTCAAAACAGCCTGGATTTGTTGTAGCGTGGAAATCTCGAAAGCATGCCACAGGAATGCTGGTCATGTTGACTCATTTGCTTCCTATAGTTGAAAATTGGATGGTTACGGTTACGTGAAGAGCTCGTTCCGCCCAGTCCTGTAGGTTGGATTGAGATTTGATGATTGGGTATGCCATTGCAGTATGTTGAATACACAGTCATATTCCTGGAACCACATGTACAATTCTCGACATGTGACATTTGGCTCGCTATCCTGTTGGAAGAACCTATTGCAGATGGATACACTGTAGTGATTAAGATAGTCACATCTGGTCAAAAGGTTTCCAGATAACGTGTGGCATCCGAATGTTGCTCCAGCGATGTCAGTGAGCACCACGAAAACACTCCCCACACCATTATATTGCCATCACCTGTTTGCATTATTAACACCTGGCAGGATGTGTCTAGGACTCATGCTGCTTTCGCCATATTGTGAGCGTCTTCCTCCCATTAGCGTGAAACAGCATGATTCGGAATTCGTCAGACCAAGGAATGCTTTTACAGTCCCTTATACTCCTGAGGCCACAGTAACCGTACCTCCTCCCTCTTTTTTTTGGTGACAGGAGTTCAGCGTTCAGTCGTCGGCTGTGATATCACATTCCTGACAAGGTACGAAGGGTTGTGCATTTTGAAAGGGCTCTTTGATTACGTTTGATTAATGTTATACTAGGTTGTTGTTTGACTGACTGTAGCTTTTCTGTTACCTTGCACAAGTCTTAACATATTCCTTTTGGTATTTGCATCAGCTCATTCAGGCGCATTTGGCGTCGACTATCATGTCACGTTCAGAGTCATTTAAATCTTTCGTCTTGCCATTCTTACTCCGAATTACACACATACGATATCCTTACATCCTCGTATCTGCCCACCAACCTTATATCGTATGGTACTAATTCGTGATGCTGTTACTGAAGAAGCGTTTCATTTAATGAAAAGGACAGGAGTACGTAGCCGTATTCTGTGCTTGAGTTAACTCATCATTTCTCCGATGTTACTGAGCAGTATTAATAGGTGAAAAATGTCTTAATAAAGTGGGCACTCAGTATACATAGTAGCTTCTCTCATGCCTGAATTTTTCTGTCTCTGGGTGCAATGTGGCTGTTTCTCCGTCTCAGGAAGAGTATTGAAAAATGTTGTTTGGCAGTAGATAGTTCAGTTAGTAGACATCCCGACTTATATTTTGCCACGTGTCTGTAGTCATTCTTGCTTTTCAAGACGTGGCTCCGACTTGTCTTCAGAAGGTTTAAAGAATTTTTGACAGTCGATAATTACTGCTTTCAACGCTTGGGTAAGAGGAATGAAATTAGAATGAAAGTATGTGCACATAACAAAACACCAAGGGAGATTTTGTCAAACAGGAAGTATGTTTGTCGACATACTCTCTACTAAGTACGATCAATTTTAGGCGGGTGCCGGAAGTACATTGAACCGCATTCCGCACTTGAATTAGTCTTATTCATTTCTCCCAAGTTACCGAGCAGTATTAGCAGGTCAGAAATATGTTATAATCACAAATAATTTGTCACTGTATGCGAAATGTAGGCCGATTTGTCTAATGTACTAATTTATTTTCATTTATATTTTAGAAATAATATGAATTTTGTACGGTATGATTACTGTGCAATTAGAACCATAAAAATAAGAATATAACATTGAGAATTTTATCTATCGTTACTATAGCCTGCTTTTGAAAGATAAGTTTCTAAAGGCTTCTTGAGACTGTCACCGATTTTCTTAGAAATCGAGTGGCCGGAAGTCACTGCTGATTTTGCTTCTGCAGAGTCGGCAGCAACTACCGGCTAACTTCCGGTCAAGCATGAAAAATTTGATGAAATGTTTTCTTATTTTACATTTAAAGGCGAGTTTTTAACAGTCCCCTTGCTGAGGACTGTTAAAAAAGCCCATAAAAATTCTTCACAGGATTCGAACAAGTATTTTTTACGCCAGGTGGAGGAGGTGATTGTATCTACTGTGCTACTCACGAGAGCTTACTGAGCACTGTTACGAACATATGATTGTTTCAGAGTATAAACAGAAAAAAAAAATTGTCCCCTCTTAAAAAAAATCCAACTGATCAGAGAATGCATGCAGCTTATAGGTATGGTATAGTGACTGTTCGTGGCCTTAATTTCCTACGCATTTTCTGCAAACAAGGCTGATGTACACAATGCGTTATATTTAAGGCGCGCTAGATTTTTATTTCTTAAATTATTGCATTTTTAATTTCTGTGATTAATAGAAGTTTAAAGTAAATAATAATTATCTCTTTACCAATTGATTTACTAATAATATATAGAAGTAATTGTTTTCACTTCACTTCACAATCTCCCAACTTAATATTCACTCCACGTTTTGTATGAATAACGCTTGAAATGCAACACGTATATATATCATCGTCATCATTATCATTTTCAGCCATTGTTAATCCCCTCCAAGATGAAGGCTTTCCAACCAGTTTCCATGCTTCTGTTGCCATTGTACACCACCAATTTCATCGATCCACCTCATCTTTGGTCTTTTTGTTCGGCGTTGAGTCAAGCGGTACCCATTCCAAAATTCGTTTGGTCCATCTGTCGTCAGTTATTCTTGATATGTGACCTGCCCATTTCCATTTTAAGCGCTTTGTTATTTAAATGATGTCACAGACTTGGTTTGTTGGCGAATCCATGCGCATGTTTTTCGGTCTTTTTTGATTATGTTCAAAATTCAGCGCTCCATACTTCTCTGTGTGACCCTCAGTCTCTGTAAAGCTTTGGCATTCAGTGTCCATGTTTCACAACGATACGTTAGGACAGGGAGGATACATTGATCAAATACTTTTCCTTTGAGACAAGAGCAAGTTTGCCTTGAAGACTATATTAAGCTTCCTAATACTTGTCATCCCAATTTTATGCTCCGTTCAATTACCATCATGATGGTAATTGAACATACCTTTCCACTTCATGATGAAGTGGAAAGGTATGTCCAAGGTAAACATACCTTTCCACTTCATCTACTTCTTGTCTATCGGCCATGATTTTCTTTGGTCTAGCAAATTTGTTGAATATAACTTGCGTTTTCCTGATATTCATCTTCAAACCGAACTTATTGCATTCATGCTGAAGTTCTTAAATGTTTTTCTGCAATTCTTCCGGATCGTTGGCCAAAAGAATGATATCATCTGCAAATCGTAAGTGATTCAGGTAATCTCCATTTATCTGGAGTCTTTTATTCTCCCAATTTAGCTTGCAAAAAAATTTCTTCTAAGCAGGCAGAAAATAGTTTAGGGGAGATTGTTTCGCGTTGTCGGACGCCTTTTTTTTATGTTGAGCTGAACTTTATCATCGTCCATGTGTATTATGTCTATAAATTGCATGTGTTCTATGGTCGATTTGCCTATTTTGTTCGACGAAAAACCCGAGTTTCCGGAGGTGGCGGAAACCTTGCTGTCCATGCCTGAGACCGACTAACTCAGCCACGGAGTGAAAAAAACCCCAAAGTTCCCCGGGCCTTTTCCACTGGCAACAAGCATAATCCGTCCACTGTGCGTCGAGTTATTACATGCAGAAGGACAATTTAAAGACAGTTAGGAACTTTACGCATAAATATTAACTCTCTTAAAAAAAGAACTCTCGTGTTTTATGCTAACGTATTAAGTTTTAATATTCCGAAATGAGCTTTAATTCGACCCTAAAATGCCATTAAAAATTGAGTTTTTAAATTTATTTTGAATTAAATTCAAATTTGAAAATAACTTTCAATTTATACATTCAAATGTTTTTGCTAATAGCCTTCAACATTATTATTTTTCAAGCCTGCTCCATCAGCGTTAATCAGCAAGTATGTCAATTATTGAGTTGCTTGAAATTAACCTTTTACTTCATTGCTTCGGGTACCATAGGGCACATAATTAAGTACGCTTTTTGTTCCCTTTTTTTGTGGCTGTTTTATTTATGATGTTGCTTGTGTACTTGTGATGCATTCTTGGTTTCAGCATGAAGTCATGAAGGTTTCAGCTTTACCATTATTCAAGGCAGATTAGTAAATACAGAGATTTTTTTTTTATCATTGGTTTGGGCTCTCTGAAATGGCAGAAATATGAATATAATGCTATATACAGTGTATGTGTGTGCGCGCGTTGTTGTGTTGTTTGGTTTTTTCTGGCCATTTTGCTAGCAGAAAACAGTGATCATCAAGAAGGCTGCTTTCCAGCCCGCCCACGCACCCATAGGTAGTAATGCAAGTCCTATGGGTAATCCTGTATCGACTGGAGGTAGTGGATGCCAGCAATCACATACCATTGGGGCTTAATCAGTTGAACCTCACCTAGATAATGTAGGACGGCACCTGAACGTCAGTTCAACATCCCCTTTGTACGCTGTGTTGAATACAGAACTCTGTAAAAAAACATAAATGTGTGTAGTATTGTTTGTGCAGAGTGTGTGTTGTTACGTTGTTTAGTCGTTTCTGGCCACTTTGTCACCAGGAAGGCGATCACCTGGAAAGCCTGCCCAATGTCCTACATCACGATGAGGTGGTTCACAATTACGCATGTACTGTGGCGGACCTCAACTAACTCATACTGAATGCCCAAAACGAGTTTGGGATCATTCAAAGCGAGAGAGAGAGTGAAAAAAAACCACATCCAACGTCCACTGGTGGAGTGCAAGACTAGTGGATGCCACGATCCCGTACCTAGGGAGCCCAAACTCAGGCACAGAAAAATCCTGCCTCGAGCAAAGGGCAAGAGGTTATCGAAAAAAAAAAAAAAAAAAAAAAAAATCCCGCACCCACAGGCAGTTTTAAAAGTCTTTAAGTGCCAGCATTCCCGTGCCATTGAGGTCCAATCGAAGTGAAATATTCTGCCCCTGCACAAGAGTGAAAAAACGGGGGGGGGGAGATGCTTTCCACTTGACCATATCTTTGAAAATTGCTCCAATGCTCGATTTATTAAGGATATCGGTGTAACGTAGCCGTTAGTGCTCGCCACACTTGTAATACCTGATTAATGGGAAACTGCAGGAACTGTTTCATTCCTCAATGAAGAGACCAATTCACTGATGTGCTATACAATAGCAAGCACAACTGCAATGGATGTTGAAGATAGCTATTTCCGGGACGAACCGAGAGGCGCCTTATTTCCTCGAACCTAGTGGGATAATCCAGATTCTGATATCAGCCCGGTTTCATCTGTCTGTCCGAACGAAACTTTCGTAAAAAACCTGTCACATACCGAATTCTTGTAATACAATTTAATCAGCAGAGCTTGGTTGGACAAAGATAACACGATGATTAATGGAAAATGAATGAATGAATGATTGAGAGTCATTTAAAGTAATCTGCAAACTTCTTTACTTCGCTTTGTGCAACAGCGCAGCCCTTACGTTGATATTTAGAACGAAAAGTTTTTTGGTTCCATATAAACAGCATTTCTCTGCCAATAGAGCTCTCCTGTAATCGAATTGTAATTTTTTGTTAGACTTTCGGAACACTATATTTCTATAACATGAGACCGCTAAATAGTGTTAAATAATCCAAACTCAAGTAAAACAAAAGCTTCTAAATACACATGAAATATAATTTGAAATGCAACCCCGTTTGCGATACGACAAAATTTTATTAAAACCGAGTACGGAATTTAAAACTGCTGTCTTTCCACATCAGATGGAAAACGCCCGAGTTCGAATTCCTTCAACGAGGGGTGGAATTTTTATATGCTTTTTCACAACGTTACTGGCGAGGGTTACGTGGTTTTTCTCATGGGAACTCGTTTTCACCCACTTACAGACACAAAATACTGAACGCCTCTTAGCCTTATCCTCATCTAACCTACTCAACGAACTGTGGAATGAATCTTTATTCATCTCGTAGTTGTCAGTGTTTTGCTTCAGTCTTATTTGGCTGAATATTTTAATAAATATTAAAATTTGAATATCTCTTACCATTGAAAAAATGATTTAGATGTAAGGTAATATTCCAAAAGCATCCGTTCTTCTAGGGTAAACCCATGTTACTCATTACCCTGATGAATATTGTATTTCTCTTCAGATAACACTGCTGTCACAATGAAAGTGTACTATGACAACAGAATGGTGACTGGTTGGTTGCAGTGTTTTAGGCGCATCAGCGACTTATGCCATATTGTGCCGTACATAATATATGCCTGTAAGTTGCGTATATTCTGTGGACGATTTGCTGTTTTCTGGAGGAAATACTGCTACCCTCTCCTGAGACTGACTAACTTAGCCACATTGCAAAAAAAGGCCCATAAAAATTCCTCGCCTTATTTACAGGATTTGAACTTAGGTCTTTTCCACCCGGTGTGGGAAAAATGGTGATTATACCAACTGTGTTACCCAGAAGGGCAGAATTTTGATAACAGAGAACGTTGTCAACAAAGAGATGACAACAGTTTCATTGTGAACACTTTATGCTATCTAATGTATAAGATTATATAAAAAAAATTGAAAAGTGGCATTCTTTAACAGTGTGACATTGTAAGAAATTTAAATTACTTTATCTTTATTTTGATTTTCTTATTATGTTTTCCATATATACTTACCTTCTCGCTTAACCATTTCCTATTCACGTTTCTTTTTTCTTTTAGTGAAGGAAGATGCATAGAAGCCATGTCTTCGTATTCCCCTATTTGTTCCCATTCTGCAGCAGTAATCTTTATTCAGCTGTTTGTCGTATACGCCTTGAGAGATATGGGACCATAGAGTTCACAGTGAAGAGATATTAATTCATACACCATGGACAGTAAAAACGATCTATGAAAAGAAATTTGTTAACCATTTAAATTATGTCACACTGTATAAAAATCTGTAAAAGATGTAAATAAATATTTTAACAGATGTATCAAGATATAGTACATAATTATAAATTTTTGTAATTTCAACATACTGATTTTAATTACATTTTATTTTAATATTTTCCGCTAGGTGTTATATTAAGAAATTATTAAATTTTGACACATGCGTACTTAATGCGTCAGTTGTTTTTGACTTTGATTTTTTAAGACAGTAATAAATAATTAATTAATAATTAATAAGGCGTGAATAAATAAAATGGAAAATGAACGAAAAATCTTGCGTAAATACTGTAAACCGTTACTAAATAATAATTTCTATTGTTTAATTTTCATAACTGGATTTCTCCCATGATTCCAGACGCTTTAGCTTGACAGATCACGGTTCAAGGTGAAATTGAGGTTAATGATATACAAACAACAGGTTTATGTGGATATAATATATCACTAACATTTGTTCGTATGTGTTTGCTTACCCTTTTCATATCAATTATTATTTATCTCATTCTTACAGTCGAATATTCTGCATTCTTCATTGCCTGCATTTAATTTTATCACGTCGTCTAGATCTCAGGCCCATCGTATTTCAACATTTCTATGGTTTCTGAGAAATTTTTCTCTTGATGATGCATAATTCAGAGGCAAAAAAACAGTGAGTATAATTCGATCTTAGCCTATGATTAATGTTACGAAATGGAGAGGATATTTCAAGGACAGAGTACAATTTTTAAAAGATTTAAATCATTTAGACGAGTGTAGTTTGCTAAAAATGTAAATGTGTACATTCGTATATGAATGTAGTACGTTATTTTTATATATTTGTTTATTTTTAATACAAGCATGCAAGTATTCCACCGTATTGTAAACATTTCTGAATGCTGGCAGCGAATGTAGTTTGCTAAAAAAATACAATTATGTAAATTCGTATATGAATGTATATTTATTTATTCTCATTTTGTTAATTTATTACAAGCAGTGAAAACATTCCAACGTAATGTAAACATTTATGAATACTAAACTGCTTCCTTAAAGTATAACGGGCAGTCAGCAGACGAGTTAAAATAAGAAAACGTAAGACGCAGCGTAGCTTTGGCTGCCTTTCATCGTTTGGTTTTTCGTGTTTTCGTTTGGAAGCAAGCACGCGCTTCGCGTATTGCGTCATTAGCACGATACATAACGAACTGGAGCTGAGAGTACTTATTTCCAATGGTCGAGAGGCGTGTTGAACAAGTTCTCGTGTCTGTCAGCTTTTAAATTTGAAACATCTGAGTCTGGTACATGGAGGGAACTGCTTTTTTCGCATTTTTAGTTGTTAGTGTTTTCGTATGTGCAACAAACAAATTGAGTTTTGTGAAGAATTACGAAGTAGTGAAGCTTAACTTCAGGAAGACAGCTCATGGCGCTATGCTGTCTTGCACTGCATTTGGAAAAGATTTCAAAGCTAAACTTAAACGAGTGGATTCTCCTTTAGGTCATGGCGTGACAGTGGAAGTTGTGGGTCAAAGTGATTCTGAGATATTTTATGGATTGAATACAACAGCTACCCAGTATGAAGGTCAACTGGTAGATGATCCGTATTCTTTAGTTATGGGGTATTATTTAAATGGCATATTTAGCGGATATATTAAAACTCCCACAGAGACTTACTACCTGGAGCAAATGGGTAAACTTATTTCACATTCTTCTAATCCTACTGCCCAGATCATGTACAGAGGTAGCGATATTGATACAGAAGAATTATGTTTCGAAGGCAAATATGAAAATGGAACATGCAAGGAACCACCAGTAGGAAAACGAAAACGAAGTGTAGCAGCGAATTCGGTCTCTTATAACGACAACAGAAGGTAAGTGGACGAAATATGTATTTGGTATGTTAATTGTAGCTTGATTAATAAAATAAATAAATAAATTAAAAAAAAAACTATGCATAAGAAAGATCTTAAAATTTACATCATATTGTACTTATAATAACTGTCTGGACGTTTCTGCAGTTTTAGATTGATGTTATTATATTATTATTTAAAAAAATTTTTTTTTTTAGTAATATATATATTTTCAAATTATTCCCACTCTCTTAAAAATACAGTTTTTTTATTTAGGTATTTTAATAATCAGATAAAGCCATTTTTTATTTCCATGACTTGCAAGATATTACTTTTTTTCTCTCTCAAAGTTCAGTGTCAGAAGAATTGGATGCTAGCAAAGCAGGAAGTGAAATGATTAACTTCCGCAGTTATGTCTTTTGGAATATCATTGCAAGGCTCATTATGATATTATCACTGGCAGCATTTGATCGTAGTTGGCGATTTGCCTAAGACGGGCGTAGTACGTTTTAAAATCGTAGCCATTCGCTGTAATAATTTGAGTTATTCATTTGCAATTTTTTACAAAGAAATTTTGCTTGTAAGAAATTGTTTAACCAAAATGTTTGTCTCACCGGACATCCGAGTACGTTAAAATAAATGCCCTGTCCAAAAGTTAAGCTGACAATATATATGAATTTCGGTGATATTTTACTATAATCCAAAGTATAGTATTGTATTTTTTAAATATCGATACTGGCATTTAGTCCGACCTAAAAGTTAATTGCTGTTCCTTGAGCAGTAAAAAAAGTAAAGAAGAATAAAATGAAAGAATGGGGATATTATGAAAGTGGGTTGCCAACACTCTCTCTACATATTAGAAGAATGCCTCCAGATCAGCCGTAAAGTATTTGTATTCTTAACACTTCCCCCCCCCCCTAACAGAAATATAACGGTGGCACATATTCAGACAGCAGTTGCCAAACTAGTAATGCGTGGAATCCCTCAAGGCAGGAATATTTCTTCGCTGTTTTTTTTTTTTTTTAACAGATTTGTATCTAAGGCTAACGACGCTCTCGTCTGTACTGATGATGTGAACCATTGCCACACCACATACGAACATTAGTAAACGTATTAGATACTATACTGCCCTATAAAAAGTTTGGGATACTTTTTCCAATATTTGGAAAAATTTGGACATTGGTTATGTTAAAAAGCAATCAATAATGACAGTCGATTGGCCACATCCTCTACTGGAATCGGCATATGCACTTATAGACCCTTTTTTGATGATTTGTGGATAAACTGTGAGGCATGTCCACTAATCATGATTGACAGCCGCTGTCAATTAAGCTGAAGCTCATATTACACTACACTTTAGCAGGTTTCCCTGTGGTGTAGTTAGTAATGTCGACTATGCTAAGAAAACACTCTGTGGCCAAGAAATGCATCGGGACTTTTATTTATAGTAACAATAAAGGCAATATGAAACATAACTAAAAAGTTATGTTTCATATCCTCTACTATGTAATTATTTGCATATGCAACAAATACTTTCATATTTGTTAACACTTTAAAAAAAACATGGTTGACATTTAAAAAAAAAAAAAAAAAAAAAAAAAAAGCAGCAATGCTCTTTCAAATTTTAGGTAACCTAGTCTTCTTTCACACAAAAATACTACAAAGTACCTATTTGTTTGTAAAAGATGGTTAGGTAACTTGAAAGTGTTGGCTTTTTAAAACTAGGATCACGCAAAGGCATCACGTTAAAAAAAATAATAAATTTGGTTTTAATGTCTACTAGGGGGCTTCGCCAACCCCCGGCGCACGCTTTTCTATGTACAGTGTAGAGCTATAATGAAGTAAGTCAAATCTTTTCTACGTAAAAGACACACCTGTCGAAACGGCACTGGGCCTCCACTACTGTCTATCCAGGAGTATACCAGCAACTATCCTTGGACACTCCATCAATAACCTGAATGAAATCAGGCAGGAAAAGAAACAAATTGCCATCCTACTACTTCAGACCTAGCAGGACAGATGTACTGCTACCGACAAGGGCCCCAATCACCAAGAAATTTATACCTTATGTGAATGCCGTATTTCCCAAATCTCCAAATTGGTTTTCTCCTGGTCTTTATATCACCTCATTACTGGATACGGATCAATAAACCATAAACTAACATCCATGGGAATCATTGACAACCCCTACTGTGCCTGTGGTGAAATAGAAGACTGGAACCATCTAGTATATACCTGTCAACACTATGAAGACCACCGCAGCATCCTGTTTACTCGTATACAAGATAACCCTCAAGGAAATGAACACTTATTCATCTTATAGTAGTAGAAAACTACTACTATGAGTTTACCAAGTTTGCACAAGCCCTCTTCACAAGACAGCACCCTGTTGCCAACACAAAATAGGAACAACCCATACATCTGATCCTTACCTAACTGGCCAACCGATCTTAACCTGGATAGGATCAACTGGCGTACGGGCACCTCATTCCTCAGTGGCAACTTACACGCAGCTCTCTTGCTGTGTCTTATTTATCGTCTTTCCCGGGTTCCCCTTTCAACTGATAGCGCTTATTGCTCCATTGATAACCTGGAGGATGTCTTCGCCTACATCCTCCATATTTCTAGCTATACCCTCCTTTCTTGCGTACACTCTGTACTTCCCCGACTCTACCTTTTTTTTTTTTTTTTTTTTTGTCTCCGTCCAGGAAGCTTTGGCGGAGACAAGCCAGAGAATAATGGACAGACTGGCTACCTCCTTGTGGTGTGTGCGGGCAACGTGGAGTCCCACAAGGGGCCCTGCGGCCAAATGCCAGGACACACAACAGAACCTAACGCAATATGTCATACACAACACTTTTCTGGCATTTACAATAGTACCGTATTCCTTCACAGCGAACATATGGCGCAGATGTGGGAAACCACAGGTGGCGCCTGACCCTAATACTATGATCGATATCTAATCAGGAAGTGACCTATGTAATTATTTACCTGTGCATTTGTAGTGACATAATTGCTGCCTTCCACTTTCCATGCAGCTGGATAAGTGAAATACATATTAAACATAGACATATTGATATAACTCTGTCTTTAGGGTACTAGTGAGTATCCTATTAGGATTGAGAAGACAAGTTTAGAACAAGAGGATAGACAATAGCGTGTGGTGTTTTTTTTTTTTTTTGCCTACACTTATCTGACATGGATACTGACTTGGACCATGACCAAGTTAGGATACTGACACAAGATATTGACATTGAGAATTCTTCTGGATCAGAGTCTACGGATTCATCTAAGAAAAAAAAAGGGGTGCAGGGGGAAGAAAACTCCCAAAACTCCCAAAACTCCTAGAATTACTCAAGCTCGAGGAGATAAAAACATTGTGGTGGAGGAGAGTCCCTCTGTTTCGTTGGCTTCTGAGCCGCCGATGGTCACTGTCGATAGTAACTCGATTCCAACAGAATCTTCTGAAGATCTTTCTCTAACAGAGGGATTGGACCTGGGTGGGTCTTTGAATGCTTCAATTGTATATGCGACGGTTGCCAAAATCAGGAAAGCTCTGGGAGAGTTTCTATCAAAGGATTCTAGCAAGATAACTAAGTCTGCCTCTAAACGCATTCATAGTCTATGGGCGGATCTAGAGGCAGTTACCACCGCAATCTTAATTGACAATGAACGACTTAAGACCAAAGCATCTGAATTGGAAATCAGAGCAGGTCTTTTGGACAAGATGATACAGATCCAACGTGATCTACATCCTCATAAGACTTTTACGGAAGTTGTTCGTGGTGGTACAAAGCGAAATAGACAGACTCCTGAAATAACAGAGATTCCACTGCTAACGTCTTCAGTGGAGGTGGCAGCTTCTTCAGGCAGACCAATTGCTGGTGAAGATAGGATGGATTCCGGAAGTGGGATCTCTGATTCCGAAAACATACTAATACTTAGGCCCTCAGCAGAATCTTCCCTGGCGTCTAGCCAGGATATCAGGAAGGCAGTTACTGAAGTGATTAAAAAAGATCACAAGGACATGAAAATCAAGGGTGTACGTCTTTTGAGAAATAAAGGTGTGTTGTTAGAGACAACAAATCCTGATGATGCCAAGAAGATCTCAAGTGCTTCTGCATTAAAAAAAGCAGGATTATCAATAGAAAAACCCAGATTGTCCGATCCTACAATTTTGATCTACGGTGTCCCGAAGGAATATTCAAAGGAGGATATTTTGGAGGATTTAATTAATAAAAATTTAAAAGACTTTGGTTTTAGCCAGGAGGAAGTTAAGAATGAGATTACATTCAGATTTAACTCTGGCACCGGAACCAGAGTGACCAATTGGGTTATTGGTTTTAGCCCACGCCTTATGGGACACGTGATTCAGAGTGACAAAATTTATCTAGGTTTTACGTCACATAGATTTCGTAAGTTTACACTTGTAAGCAAATGCTTCAGATGTCTGGGATATGGTCACAGTGCGCAGTTCTGTTCCCATAAAGCTGTATCTTGTGGCCACTGCGGGGGTGGAGGCCATGTTTTTTCTGACTGTATTCACAAGGAGGAACCACCTCAGTGTGTAAATTGTAAACGTAGAGGTAGGGATTGTAATCACTCGGTCAGGGATAATAAATGCCCTGAGTATCTTAAAGCTGTTGAATTGACAGACCGAAGAACCAGACATGAATAATACAACTGTAATTGATTCAACAAGTGTTAACCTGCAATACGGCGAAATAAAAATTCTTCAAATTAATGGGCAAAGATCTCGTGCAGCGGCGGACGAGATTAGGAAAGCTGCTGATGATCTGGGGTTTGATATTGTATGCTTGCAAGAACCGTATTACTCTTCTCAGTTAGGGGGTTCAGCGTATAAAGTTATAGGATATCCAATTTCGGCAAGGATTATTGCCTCAAGTGACGATCGACCCAAGGCCGCCATAATTATCTTTAACAGTGAACTAGTAATAACAACTATCTCAAGTGAATGTTCTGCTACTACAGTTTGTATCCTGGTTTCCTCCAGGGATCAGTCGTTTTATCTGGTTTCCCAGTATTTTCCTCCCTCAGAAGATATTCAGCCAGCCTTACACAGACTTGACAGGGTATGTAGCAGATTTTCAGATAAAAACTTACTAATTACAGCAGATTTCAACGCTAAATCTACACTTTGGAACAGCGGCTTTTCTGATGCTCGAGGCGAGCAGTTGGTTGATCTGATCTTGGATCATAATCTCTGTGTAAAGAACTTTCCAAATAAACCATATACTTTCTCGACGACAAATGGTGAATCTAATATAGATGCTACTTTAACCTCCATTAATCTGGTGGATAGAGTGCAAAATTGGGACGTCAATCCGTATCTAATTAATAGTGACCATCGAGCAATCACCTTCTCGATTTTACCGGAGGATAGGCAAGTGAATATAACAATAAGGCATCTAAGGCGTTTTCGGATGGACAGGGTGAACTGGACCAAGTTTCGTGAATATCTGAATACAATTTTTAATGGAGATGACAAAGTAATCATTAACACCTTAACAGCAAAAGAATGTTTTTCTGGTTCAATATCATTTATATCAAGCGATGGCCTACTCGACGAAAAGAAAACAGACAGGAAGAACTTCTGTCCCATGGTGGTCTTCAGCACTAGCTGAATTGAGACAACAAACTCAACAAGCACGAAAAGCATACCAAAGGAATAGGCATCTATCGGACGCAGACACTCAGGCTTTGAAAAATGATTACAGAGACTTGAGGAAGAGGTACCATAAAGCAATTGCTGATAGCAGGCAAAATTGTTGGCAACGTCTGGTGAAGGAAACAGGAAATGCTGACCCTTGGGGTATAATCTATAAGCTTTCAAGAAATAAACTTTTGTGTGGTGAAATTTACAACACGATAATTAGAGAGAATCAAGAAACTTCGGACTGGGAATCTACAGTCGAAGGGATAGTGAGTAGCCTATTTCCGGAAGATTTGCCGTTTATGGACAGCCCTGATCAAGCCGAAATTAGACGCATTAATCGTGAATATAAGGGGACAACCGAAACTGCCATTTTTAATATGCTTGAGCTAGGCGCTGCAGTAGCTAAATTGAACCATAAAAAATGTCCTGGCATTGACCTCATTGAGAATCAAGTAATTGAAAAATTTTATGAATTGTTCCCTCAGATTTTATTAAACTTATTTAATAAATGCTTGCTAGAAGGGCTTTTCCCTCTCGAATGGAAGCTTGCGCTCTTAAAAATCTTACATAAACCGGGAAAGCCGAAAACAAACCCCAGAGCATACAGGCCAATCTCTTTATTGGCAAATCTTGGCAAATTATTTGAAAGGATGATTGCCCCAAGGATTTTTAAATATTTACAGAACATAAACTCTCCTCTGATTGCCAGTTTGGATTCAAAAAAGGACGTTCCACTGAGGACGCAATCTCAACCCTGCTGACTTACATTCAAGAGGCAAACAGCAAATATGTTCTTGCTGTTTTTATTGACTTTGAGGGCGCTTTCGATTCCCTTTGGTGGGAGAGTGCTCTCAGGTCACTGCAACTGGCAAAGTGTGATGACTACCTGTTCAGAGTCCTCAGATCTTACTTTAAGGATCGACAAATTAGAGTATGTGCAAAGCATTTATCATACACGACTACCGTTTCAAGAGGATGCCCTCAGGGTTCAGTCTTGGGACCTCTCTTTTGGAATGCAGTGCTAGACCAGTGGCTCACGAAGGATAGCGATGAGTTCATCAAAGTTGCATATGCAGATGACTTGGTGGTGGCGGTGCAGGGAGGATCAAGACAAATTCTCGAACAAAAAATTCAGTCAGTTTTGAATAATTTAGTGGCATGGGCGGGTTTGAATAAACTAAATATTTCTGTCACCAAGACCAATTTCATGGTGTTTAAACACCACTTTGATTATGGAAGGCCGCCAAAGGTAACCCTATATGGTACTCAAATTCCATATGTACAGAACACCAAGTATTTGGGTTTAACTTTAGATGATCGTCTCAGGTTTCATGTACATGTCACTAAAATCAATGAAAAAATCAAAAAGTTCGTAGCTGCAGTTGTTAGAATTTCCCGCAAGGAATGGGGTTTATCCAAAAAAACTCTGGTATTGTACTACAAGACGATATTTCTTCCCATTGTTGATTATGGTGCTGGTATTTGGTTTGCGGCTGCTACCAAGGTTACAACTAAAGCCAAGCTTCTGTCCCTGCAACGTACAATGTTGCTTACAGTTATACGCGCTCCAAGGACAGTGTCGACAAATGCCTTACAGGTTATTGCAGGTACCATCCCCTTGGATTTACACATTATTTTCCGAGGTATTGTATATAACTTAAAGAAGGGAAGGGCGTTACAAATATTGAATATCACGTCTAATCCAAATAACAACATAAAGGAGGAAAAACGTAGAATTTGGGGCGAGCTTGTGAATTGCTGGCAGCAACGTTGGGATTTGAGTGAGTATGGAACCATTACAAGAGGCTTCATTCCAGCCGTAAGCTTTGCAATGGACAGGAGGGTGTCGTCTTGGTTTGCTCCCACCATGACCACGAGTTACTTAATCACTGGACATGGCTTAAGGGCCAAACTATTTGAAAGAGGATTAGAACCTGACCCCTACTGTTCGTGCGGTGAGGTGGAATCTTGGAGACATGTCATCCTTGAATGCGGACTGTATACTTCAGACAGGCAGGAATTACTAAATAGGTTGCCAAACCTGACGGAGAATAATTTACCTCTCTTGGTTCAGAGGTGGGACATCTTTGCTTTGCTTCAGGAATTCTCGGCCAAAGTTTTTAAAAGAAGACAGGAGTTAAGAAATCTATTGCAGGATACCAATTAAGGAAGTGCTGCACATTTGACGACGGAACACTTCGTGTAATGTCTTCTTTATAGGATGTTTCTTGTTTACAGCGAGATGATCTTCTACTCCTGGACACCCAATTGCAGGCTTGCATTTGTGGATGGACTCTAATGTGGAGATAATGTTAATGTTTCTAAGTGTTAAGTTAATGTCATTCTAAGTGTATGTATTTGCTTTTAACATGTAAATAATTGTATAATGTTGCTTTTGTTCATCAAGTGTACATTGTTCTTAGTTGGAATTTTTTTTTTTTTTTTTTTTTTCGCTGGCCTCCAAGTTTGGGCAGCCTTGGGGGCGGGATTGCTGGCACCTACCAGTATAGCACTACTTCCGGTAGGTGCAGGATTTGTGCATTACAGCACACATAGAGAATGGTGGATCCAGGTGTTAGTTAATCCCTGGTGGCGAAATGGCCTGACATAATGCTCTTTTTTTCAGGCCTGTTTTGCAGACGTTCTGAGCTTTCTTACGTGTAAAAGGTGGAGATGGGCTTGTGTCTAGGAGCCACCCTTCATATCAGGACACACACAATCAATGTACAGAAAGACTACAGTATATATAAGAGCATGTATATAAAATCTGTATATAAATATTGTATATAAATTGATTAAGATCTTGAGAATGTATATACAGTTGTGTGTTAATAAATGTAAAAAAATGCCCCACTACGTGGCATTCTCAAGGTGGAATGAATATCACTATGTAATTATTTACCTGCGTTTGCATAGGGTTCCATAATGCACGTTCCTTTTGCTTCGGGTTCCATAATGCATGAGGAATATTGTTGCATCCGAAAGAGCAGGACAAAAAATATATACAAAATACTAAACTATTTACAAATATACAAACTATATCGGCTACCTTCATCAGCTGACATTACAGTGGAACATCAAATGATCCTGGATGTGATCATGTATTAGACAGTGAAGCACGTGAGCGAGGTTGGTGAACGTTATGGAGGCAGTTGTTTTTCAATGGAAGATAACAATGTAATTATTTACCTGCGCATTTGTATTGACGTAATTGCCCCGCCCTCTTCTTCCATTGGCTCGAATAAATATCACTAGGAGGAAAAGTTTTTTAATATATAGAGAGATATCACATGAAGTTTAATTGTCAATGAACCATCCAATAATATAGCGTAATTTTGGTTCATTTGCAGATACGCAGCTTTCTAACATAAAAGAAAAAAAAAATTTTCTTTTATGTTAGAAATATTATTATCATGTGTTAATAGCTAAAGCAACCAAGGATATGAGGTGTCAGTATATTGCGTCTATAAATTGCATGTATTTTATAATCGATTTGCCTGCTTGTTGGGGGAAAAAAATCGAGTTTCCCGAAGAAAAAGAAAATCATGCAACCGTCGCCTGAGACCAACTAACTCGGCCATTATGAAAAACGCCCATTAAAAATTCCTCTCGTCACTAACCAGATTTGAACTCGGGACTTTCACGGGAGGAAAAACTTCAGAAATCTCGTTTCAGATGAGAGTAGCTCTTTTGTTCAATTCCTTTTGCGGCCAGCAACAAGAATTGGAAAAACTTACTGGACTGGCTTCAATTCCTGTCGAACCCAGGACAGCGCCTATAATAACCACTGAGGGAAGCAGATTTTAAACAATGAAATCTACATGATAACAAATATCTTCCGTGGGTCTCTAATGGCCGCATCCATCAATTTCAAAAGCTTGCTGGGCTCTAACCGGCAAACTTCAAATTTGGGATGCGGATTATTTTAATAAATTTTTCAAAATCCGCACTAATGAGAAAAGTGGTGTTACGAAACTGGTACGATTCGCAAAAAAGCTATTCTATTTGTTATTGCTAAATATATACTTACATCTTTATGTGCTTTAACTGGAGTAATGTTTATACTTTTAAAGATTTTTACTCACTTTGCATTTATAATTTCAAGTTTGGATATTATTATTATTATTAGCCATATGGTGCAAGGAAACCTGAGGCTAATGCTGCATCAGCCAAAAATTCCCGAGAGAGAGTCAGAAATAGAAGGGAATCACAAAGAAAGAGTTGTTGTTGTTGTTATTTTTGGCGCAAGGGCTGCTTAGGCCATATTGCGCCGATCAGCGATGTGGACGATACTCATGATGACTGTTTTGCAAACAGTCAGAACTGATCATATAAGTTTATCCGTTTGATAAATGAGAAAAATTCTGTGAGATTGGCATTATTACCTATGATATGACAGAGGTTCAAAGATTCTTTAAGATTAGGAAGAAAACTGAATGAGAGTTGCCGGGCATGCGAGTATAAGGTGCATTCAACAAGAATGTGCTTCATTGTGAGTTGAGAATTGCAGTGTGTACACTGAGGAGGATCATTGCCTGTGAGGAGGAATAGGTGGGTAATGTGACTGTGACCAATTCTTGTTCTGGCTACAAAGAAAGAGAAGAATGTGATATCCAGCTCAGAACCCTGGGTGTGCCAATCCCATACTTACCAGATGTGAGCCTCTGGGGTTTTTTTACTTTAAAAAAATATAATAAAAGTGTAATATGTTTCAGGAGAAACGCTAATTCACAAAGAATTACAATACAATCGCGAGGTATTATTAATAGGAAACTTACACTGAGGGTCCTGAGCTGGATATCATCATTCCAGCTCAGAAAAAAAAAAAAATTCCGAGTTACCCAGAGAGAGTGGCTATTCGCCTCGACATTGACTACACTAGATGTCTGAAGGGATCTGCAATCGTGCTGACTGCAAGGCAACACGATTGTGCTGTCAGAATACAGTCAATGCTGTCAGAATAGGTGACAGTTGCGTGTCCGTATGCCTCACTTCCCGTATGCCACAACATCCCACAAGGGTTCAACTGGATTGAGATCAGGAAAATTTGGAGGCTAATCTTGATATTTTCAGTGTTCTTCGAACCACTCGTGCACAGTGCGGGCCCGATGACACGGCGCATTATCGTCTTGAAAGATCCATTACTGTCCGGAATAAAATGCAACATGTTGATCTCCTAAGAGTTGCCGGTAGACCACACCAGTGTTTGCTTGGGTATGGGTAGCACAGTGGTATCGTCACCTTATTCCCCACACTGAGTGAAAACTTGGTTTGAATCCCGTCGATGACGCGAGGAACTCTGTGTGCTTTTTTCACTCCGTGGTTGAGTTAGTCGGTCTCAGGCTTAGTAGCACGTTCTCCCCAGAAAAAAAGGGGAGGGGGAGGTTTGCCCAGCAAATTAGACAAATCGAGCAGAGAACACACGCAATTTACAGACACTGAGTGAAAGCTTGGTTTGAATCCCGTCGATGACGCGAGGAACTCTGTGTGCTTTTTTCACTCCGTGGTTGAGTTAGTCGGTCTCAGGCGTAGTATCACGTGTCCCCCAGAAAAAAAAGGGAGGGGGAGGTTCGCCCAGCAAATCAGACAAATCGAGCAGAGAACACACGCAATTTACAGACACAATACACATGGGTAGTTCAAAGTTAATTTTCAGGTGTTAGCAGTCGAAACTTTCCTTACAGTTATTGTTTCGTTAAAATGAATGATCGTTTCTCAGCTAAATTGTATAAGCTACAACATGAGGCTTAGGCTTCCTTGCACCATATGACCATTATTAATACTAAATTTAAATCTTCGATTAACATAATCTCCTACTATTTGAAGTTTAGTGAGTTGTTGAACGTTCAATTCATACATCATCATTGACATATTCTCTGTCCTTAACATTTTAAATCCTGTTTTCGTAAACGTATAGAAGTTTGGAATGTGATTTTTGTGACACTGAAAAACATGCCACCGCCTTTCCTCTAGTAGTAGACCATGGGCCGACAAATTATCGATCGCAAGCATAGAAATATAATACAATCTTATGGAGAACACCATCATCAGAAATGCCATTAACTATACTTGCCTGGTTTACTTATTTATTGGAAAAAAAATTTACGTACCTACTTAATGTGTTTTTTTTTTATAATAAAACAAAAATCTAATAATTCTTCGACCAGCATATTTTTTCAAGGTTACCACCATTTTTGACTCCCCCCCCCCATTCTAGGACTGTCTGTGCTATGCCAAAAAGGTCTGAGAGTGGATGTAATCTACATTGATCTTTGCTAAGTCGTTTGATTTGGTCTGTTACAAATTCCTTAATTTACATATGGGGTCATCGTTGTTGAGTTAGTGAAGAAGTAATCCAGTGATCTGTTATCTGCTGTAGCTCTAACTTTCCCTGGTTTGTTGCAAAACCCTTGAGGATAACGATATTGTTACTAAAAATATTGATACACATAAAGAAAAACACTTTTAAAGCAGCTGTTGATTATTCATTTATTTTAACAACACTAGATCTCCAAACGGTTGGTTTTATTCTCTGAAAAATGTACAAGAACAGTTACTAAATCGAGCATTGCAACGTGAGTTCCATGGATGAGTTTCATCCACACTTGCCACATGTAGACATATAGTATCTTAAGTAGGATGGCACCTGAACGTCAGTTCAACTCCGTCTTGGTACACTGTGATGAATACAGAACTCTGTAAAAGGCCAGAGATGTGTGTAATGCTATGTTTGTGCAGTGATGTGTTTACGCTTGATGTTTAGTTGTTTCAGGCTATCTTGTCACCAGGAAGGTGATCACCTGGAAAACCTGCCAAGTGTCCGCCTGGGCATGTACCGTGGCCACCCTCAACAATCACGCACTGAATGTCGAAAACGAGTTTTGAACCATTCAAGAGAATCCTGTGCCAGCACCGGCGTGCGCATACACATTCCCTTTCATCCAGAAAACAGGACAGCAGAAGCCGAAGAAAACAGCATGAGGGGAGCGGAGTATGATAAAGGATACTCCACGACCATGTGCTGCTCACAGTAGTCTACGTGGAGTAAAAGTCTTCAGTTAAACAGCAGCAGTAGTTAGTCAAAAACAAGACCAAGTCAGGAATCAGTTTTAGATGTAAATCTGTTAATCTGGAGTGGTATCAAAAGTCGCTAGTTGATAACTGTATTACTGTACAGAGAAATAATTTAGTTGCGGAGAATCTTAATAAAGGATGAGCCAGAAAAATGTAACCTCTGTTAAAACCTTCGCGTGTTCTTGAAAACCCAAAATTTTGTTCATGGTGTCATCAAGACGACAGACGAGGCAACTGGTTTTATTTTCATTTATGATGTATTTAACTTGCGCATAAGTGTCATTGTGAAATTTATATGGTTGGAAGAACTGGTCTCTGGAAAAGGAAAAGCAAGTAACCTCAGTATACGCCGTTTTCATTAGAAACATGGGCGAGGCTCAAACTTGGAAAACATTTCAAAAGACTGCACTGTTCTGGCTAAACAGATTGCCAACACTATCTAACACAGTGGTGGCAGTCTGTTTGGACTTGTTTTTCATGGTTTGAAGAAAGTTTTGTGATTACACCTTGAAGGAAGCGAGATAAAAAAAAAAAAAAAAAAAAATCCACATCCTTCATCTGAATCTTCTGTTAACTTTTCTAGTACATCGTTTGGTTTGCAGAGGTGCCCAAAAGATTCTCCACGAATGAAGTATTTCTAGTGATTGTTGACGTGATTTCTGATTTATGTTGGCGAGATTCCCATAATTTGACTGATTCCCCACACCGGGTGGAAAAGGCCCGGGTTCGAATCCCGTCGATGATTCAAGGAACTTCTTTGGGCTTTTTTTTTTCACTCCGTAGCTGAATTATTCGGTACCAGGCGTAGATAGCAAGGTCCCCCCCTTCCCGGAAACTCGGGTTTTCGTCCAGCAAACATGAAAATCGACCAGAGAATACACCCAATTCGCAAACAATACCCTTAGGCAGATGAATGTATATTCCAGGTGGCTTTAGTGTGACATTTATTTTTTATAGTTTTTGACTGATAAGAGAAATGAAACCACGTATTACAATCGCATTTTGTGGTCAGTTATCAAGTCATTTGACTACCTCCAGCAATTACCGAAATGGATATTGGTACATATGAACCAATGCAATTCTCTGCACAACATTGCCACTAGAACACGGCATAATTTTCTCAGCATCTGGGTTGCTCGATTGACGAATCCTACTAGACAACACGGTAATTACATTTCCGGATGGTCTAGAGCAGGACTTTCTTTGTGATAAGTAACGTATTCGGCGTGTGAACATGCACATCCAATATGAGATAATCATAACTAAACATATATTGTGAAACTTTATCCATACCTCTTTGTAGATCCAACTTTCACAAGTGTGCGTTGTACTCTTGTTTCACGTGGTGAATTGAACTTCTAGGACTAGCCAGCAGTTTTCCCCCAACCACATCCACTGTTTTGAGTTTACTTTTAATTGATTTAGGCTACTAAAAATGTAAATCAAAACATGGTATTAAGTAATGATTTACAAAATTAAATACTATTGTGCCACGTAAAAGAGCACGAGTGTTTTGGAATTTTCACAGGGCCAATTCCTCCTTGAAGAAGTATTCACTGTTCTCCCAAAAACTACTTTCGTGTTATTCTTAAGTGGATGTCTATATTCGCCCATTAAGTTGTTGTAGTGGGGATGCTTCACTTTGTTAGGCTGCAGTTATGCTATACTTTTCGTAGGATACCATGGAATTCCTTCGATTTCATTTACCTGCTTTTCAGCAACAATCATGTGCATTAGTTGAAATACATACTTTGAAAAGGCAATCATGTTTAAGAATACGTGTTCATATAAAATTTGAGAAATTTAGAGCATTACTAATTGATAATATTATATATTATACACCCTCCTAAAAGCATCTTGACATCCCTCTTTTTGTAGTCCATTGGACTTTCGCGGATAAATAAGTGACCAGTATATAAGAAAGACCTGTGAGCCACACAATTTCTCGTCATGACCGAGATGACTGGGTTCAAGAGGGATATTATTATTATCGGATACCACATTGCCAGTTTGTTGATTCGTGCAATTCCCGACAATCTATTCAAAGTCGACTGTCGGTGACGTTTACATGAAATGAAAGCTGTTGATGCCACCACCATCCAGCAATACACAGGAGAACAACGGAAAATCATACCTAGTTACTCAAGGCACTCGGAAGAGTAATACCACAATTTGTCAGACCTCCCTCCAGAACATCAACAATGAGTTTAAGGCATCACCGGGATTGAGATCTTGTACGGAGTTTATACGGGGTTGTGGAGCTCCTTTTAAGCAGGATCTCCAGAGCGCTTTCATGGGAGAGCGCAGTCCATGCACCAAGCATCACCAACCACAATCAGCGGTCTTGCCTTGCGCGGTGCAATGAACGCAGTAATTAGTCCATAGAACGATGGAAATCGGTTATGTAGAAGTATGAATCTCTTTACATCCTATTCCTATCAGATGGTCGGGGGGGGGGAGTGTGGAGGATACCTGGAAAACGTCTGCTGCCTGAATTCATTCTGCTAAGAATCAAGTTTCGAGAAGTGGAGTTATGGTGTGGGCTATTTCCCATAGTATGATTTAGGACATTTTGGTGGTTTTGCAGAGAACCATGGATACCGATGCTTATCTTAACACTGGGGAGAATTCCATGCTCCCCACGATGGCATTTCTTTGGTACAGGATACTCTTCTAGAATAATTTATGGACATGAATGTACAGAAGTTGGAATAGAATCGGATTTGAACACCATTAAAACACCTATGGAATGAAATGGAACTTCGGGTGAGCTCCAGATCAACACATCCAACGTCGGTGTTGTTAGTTCCTAGTTAAGCCTGTTCAGGAGAATGCGACTGTATATCGCGGTTATTTGGTGCTGTATTAAGACTTCAAAAGTACTCCTGATTTATTATAGTGTTAACCTTTTTCTAAATTTATTACTATTTATTTATTTTATTTTTATTTTATTTTTTTTTCAGGAAGGCATTTCTGGTGTTGGAGAAGTGGCAACAAGGAAACAAACGCCGACGAAGGACACCATCACGAGAGAGGGGATGAATGGATCAGACGAAATAATGCCTTTACCAAGGAAGAGTAGATATGGAAAGATTATTTTGTGTGCTTAGTAAAATCATTCCATTTTCTAAACATTTTACTGCGCACAGACCTTACATTCTTCGAAAAATAACACACCTTTCGATATGCGTTGCTAATGTTCAAAATTGTTTCCAAGTGTTCCTTGAAATTATTAAAAAAACTAACAGAATGACTCGTAATACATTGTTCCGGTAAGCATCAGTATAATAATATGTTGAAGATCGCATTTTATAGTTGACAAATAGAGAATCTTTATTTTTCATTTAGGAAAATTAAAATTCGCAATATGAACGAAACAATAATAATGAAGTTATTCCGAAAAGCGGTGGTTTTATACATTAAAAATAAATTGTATTGACATTATGAAAAGTTTCATTGTAATTTGTATTTCAGTATGCTTTGCTTGGCTGAAACACAAATATGGAGCATAAACCTATTAATGAGATAAAATGTTATCTTTGCTCTGATTCTTTGAATCAATTTATAGACGTAACGTATATCATGGCGATTTTGTCATTTACAATTGATTATTTTCACATATGTTATGAATCCATGTGCTATGGAAGGTTCATGCACAGCGTTATATCGGAATTAAATGATGATTGTCAGATCAATGTAAATTAACAATATGTAACAAAAAATATTTGTTTATATTTAACTGTTTTCTGTTGTGTACTGAATTCGGAAGTGTCATTGGTTTTACTCTAGTATCCGTACTTTGGTATCAATTGAAGTTTTTGCGACTTTTAGATGTATTATATACACTGAGTTACTTTTTTATTAGCAACATTTACTAAATGCCTCTTGAGACCACTTTTTGCTTGTAATACAGCCCGTAAACTTCATGGCGTGGACTCCAAACGGTGGCGTTGCATGGTGTCCTGTGGTAGTGCTACCCACGCGTTGCACAGTGTGTCCAGTAATGCTCGCACATTTTCAGGTGGATGGTTGTAAGCATCGAATGTCCTTTTTTTGAGTAGATCCAAATATGCTCAATTGGATTTATCAAACGAGTTGGGCGACCACTGATGGACGGAGAATTCATTGTGAAGAATTCATTGAGCCATTTTTAACGGTGATGAAAAGACCCAGGAAAACAGCCTCCAAATCATAACAGACTCGCCTCCAGTTTTCCGAACACCAACAATGTATTCAGGTGCCATGGCCTTACGTAGCATTTCTCCAAATGCGGGTACGCCCATCGGCATGGTAGAATTGGAAACTGGCTTCGTCAGACCAGGCTTCATATTTCCACATGTCGGTGGTCCAGTTCTGGTGCTGACGTGTCCACGTAAGGCACAGTTCCTTGTGTCTTTTGTAGTAAGCCTATACGAGCTAATATCCGGCGCATAGTCCATGTAGATTGTAGAGTTGAGACTCCGCTTGACCTGTAACACTAAGTCCATGTGGATAGTTATCCAGTAATTCAATAAAAATGGTTCAAAAACAAATATCTAGGCGTGGTGTTTGACACCAAACTGTAATTTTTTTCCCACCTCTCTGAGGATGCGCAACTATGCAGGCTTGATTGACGAATCAGCAGGTCTAACCGGGGCTAAAAAGGAGAACTTTGATGCAAATCTATAAAGCAATATTAGTTTCTGTCCATGGCATGGGGATCTGGATCCAAGGAATCATTTCTTTGGCTAGGCCGCCTGAGTTTCTCAAGGAGGGCCCACAGAATAAAAAAATAATAATTAAATAATAATAATAAATAAATAAATAAAAAAAAAAAAATATATATATATATATTATTATTATTATTATTATGCAGTGGCGGACAAAAAAACTGCATCACTTGTGAATTTTGCAAATAATGTTTTGCTCTGCATTGTGGGTTGCAGAAATGTTCAAAATGCATTTATTAGATGGGATATCTCTGTGAATGAAATCCAATAAAAAGGCTCCACCTGATATACCTAATTGCCATAAATATCTTCCCAAAGGGTAAAATGCGTAATTAATGGAGAAATCATATGAGAAATAATGCAAATGGCAATCATGACAACCAAACATTCATTTTATTGCATTTACGTATACAAACTGAAAGGACAAGTTAACGTAATAGTATTATTACTGTAAATCAGCAAAATAAGTCCTCGGTATTTTGTTGTTCCTCTTCGAATTACAGCCTTGCAACGATCTGGCATAGAGTTAATCAACTTCTGGATATACAGTTGCCCAATTTTGTGGTACCGACCCTTACAATGCTCTCCTGCAGCTGAATGTTACTTGGCTTCTTCTGAGAAATTTTAGACGACATTATGTACCAGAAATTTTCAATAGGGTTCAAATCTGCACTGTTGCCGTGCCAATCCAACATTGTAATACCAGCATTTCTGAGGTATGACTGCACCTTAAGGGAGAAAAACGAGGGAAAACATCGGTGTAAGTATGTTTTAAGCCTTGTGAGATAAGAAGACAAACTCATCACTAAATCTAAATAGCATAAAACTTACCAGTTTTGCTGTGTGGCAAGGTGCTGAGTCCTGTTGAAAAATGTAGCTTTGGACGTCTATGTGGTGATCCCTAATAACGGGTTTCAGGCACTCCTCCAAGATAGCAGTGTAGGTTTCTGCATTCACCATTCCGTTAATAAACTTAATTCGCCCCACCCCTTTGCTTGTTGTGCATCCTCAGACCATCTGACTGGCCGGGAACTTTATAGTCGTTATGCAGTCAGGATGGTATGCCTCCGATTTTTGTCTTCTGACATATCACTTTCCATCCGAGCCATGCAGGTTGAATTTCGATTGATCAGAAAAGATGACGGTGTCCCATTGCTCTTTTGTCCACGAAACACTCATTTTAGCCCAAGTAAGTCGCTTCTTCCTCATTTATTGGGTCAACAAAGGCTTCTTCTTGGATCACATCTCGAAGGCTTCTTCTAAGGTCACATCCCAAAAGCCGTCGTTGGATAGTTCGTGCACTTGTTTCAACACCAGAGGCCATCTCAAAGTCCAGTTTTAGATCAGGAGCACTAGCATGGCGATTACGAAGGCATAGTCAGTCTTACAGCCTGATCCAGGTCTTCTTTCCACTTAAATCGGTTTCACGATTTAATTTCAGCACCCGGGATACTGTTGACTGGTGGCAGCCTATTTTATCAGCGATAGCACACGTAGAAAGCCCTTCCTGGGACAGAGCAACAGCCACACTTTTTTTTTTTTTTTTTTTTTCTCTTGGTGTCAACTGAACATATGGAGCAATGCCTACACCTCAGCAAAACAAGATACGAATGAGCGGGTATATCCTTCGAACGCCGTATTTATAGAAACGGCTGATGCGATACCTTGCAATTACTGTCTTATGCAATAGAAGCGTTATTTGACGCAATACCTTTGCATTGTGATTTTACATTTCACTACAAATGTTAAATTTTTTTTAAGGTGATGCAGTTTTTTCCCGCCACTATATATATAATTTTTTTTTTTATTGGAAACGAGCATAGGGAGAATAGTCAACAGAGGTGAGGAGGAGAAAAAAAGTTAGTTTGGAAACCTTAAAAACCAAAATATAAGGTAATGGTGTGTATGATAAAACTACTTCCATTTTTTAAAAAAAATTGATAGTAGGTTAAGTAGTGCTGGGTTAAATAATAAAAAAAAAAAACTGGCGAAGTATCAGTTGGAGTATTAAGTTAAGGTTAGTTGCTTATCTAAATAAATACAGGTTTTTTTTCATACTAAATTAAACCCCCATTTAATTAAGTTGCTTAATGTGAGGGGGGAAAACTTTCGTACTAAGTGGATACTAGATGATCTTATGAAATACAGATAAAAACTAATTAAATACTAGGTGGAGAACTAAGTTAAGGTTAGGTAAGTATTTAAATAAATACAGGTTGACGTTAGAATAAATTAAGCTAACTAGAAAGTTTAAATAAGGGGAAAAAAAAACTCTGATTAAGTACTAACTAGAATTCTAGGTGATCTTATGAAATGCACAGTTACATTCTAATTTAGGCTTATTTTTAACTAAGTTAACTAACAAGTTAAAAAAAAAAGGTGGGGGGGAGAACTTATACATACCCGCGCATGCTAAGCAGGTCTACCATTATTGCAGTGTTGTAGAAGTATATGCAAGAGTGTTTGTCACAGTGAGTAGCTCCAACTGTCTGAAAACTTAGCATTGGAGATTGGGGGGGGGGGTATGAAGAGCATGCTGTCCTAATGCATTTAGTGCCCACTTAGGGCTGGTTATTGGCTCCATAGAAGGGTACTTCCTATTAGTATGGAATGGGGATCTTCCTTTTTAATGCCTTTTGTCACGATTGGGACGGATGTCAGATGTGTCTGAGTTTTCGTGTGGCGGTCTCCAGGGTTTCTCTATATGCCGCTGAGTCTTCTGTACTGGGCTGAGCCGAAGCCGGCCGTGTGTGTAGTGCAGGTTTGTAAAAGTGTAATGTTTGGAAGTGGTGTTCTGTTATAGGCCGGCAAGCAGGCGTTTGGTGCTAGGGGAAGCCCAACCAGGATTGGGGGGTGCCAGACTGACTTCCAAGGTTGGGCGCCCCCCTAACTCCCTTTCCCAGCTACGTGGAGGCATGCCTGAATTTACTATCAATGGCTCTTACATACCACAGAGTATGTTGTAAGGAGGAGGGTAGAGTGGGAGAAGTTTGGGTGGAGAAAGAGTAGTCAGAGGGGATGAAAATAAGAGGAATCCCCTGGGACGGGAGAAATGAAAGCCAGACAAAAGAAGATTTGAGGACAGTGGGTTAATCTCTCCCCAAAAAGAGTCTTCTGTCAGCAGGACTACCTAATGGTGGGTCCCCGGAGGGGTTGAAATCCTACCCTCAAAGGGTTAGCAAGGGGCTTTCTGGTAGGGAGGTTACTAGGCCAAGGCTTGCTCACTCAGCTTATGTAATCCCACCCATAATGGGGTCAGCAGAGTCGTCCGAGTTCGGTCGTCATTATCTGTGGGTTCGTCCTGCTTGGAGTTCAGCTAAGATATAGGTGGAGCCCGCAGTCAGGTTATGTCCGTGTAGGGTCCCAGTTCGTGTGCGTTGTTGTCGCTTGAAAACATTTCCGAGAAGTTGAAAGCTACGAAGTTTTCCTTTGTTTGTATGAGTAGTGGTGCCTGTTCCAGTGCATATACCTCCGCGAGAATTTGAAGACGCATTTGCAGGTTCTGGTAGATTGGACAGGTAAAAGTAATGTGGTGGGCTGTCTCCGGCATTCCACAGGTGCAGTCAGGTGTTTATTTTAGCCTCAACGCGTGGAGTTTGGCGTTCAGGCTTCCATGTCCTGTTAGTAGAAAAGTCAAAAATATACTTGGTATGAACAATTTGTTAAGCTGTTTGGAGTTTTCCTGTACTATAGCCATGTAATTATGGGTAGTTCTATCCAGCGGGTTGGCGACCCAAGTTTTCTGCCAGATGGAAATCAGTTCTTCTGTTCTTAAATGGTGTTGTTCAAATCCAGAATTATATTGTTACCGTTGCATGGGAGGTTCTCTCTTTTGTGGTATATTAAATAATGGTATGCCGCCTCGAGGTGAAGTGGTAACTTGCCAGATAGGACCTGCTGCCCAAGAGTAGAAACTGTTCTGCAGGCCCTGGAGGTCACAAGGAGAATGGTGCGTTGTGCTTGGTCTAGTTGTCGTATTACTGTTGTATAGTTCAGCTCTATGGCCTCATGCGTCAGCCCTGTAGGTGGCTATTGGGAGGAAGATGCACTCATGGTAGAGCTGTAAGGTTCGCGTTTTATTGGTTGATGCCGATATTTAATCTGGGGGAACCTGGTTGGGTTCAAGTGTCCTTTGACGATTGTTGACGCTGTCCCCACCCCTGGGGACTAGTGTGAGAATTCGGATTTTCAGGCCTAAAGCGGTCTCAGCCATTGCTGGGATGGCGATCTGTCTTCACATTTTCTGGCCTCGATCCCTGTGCCAGTAGAGGGTAACTTGGTGTCTGTGGTGTTTCACAGGTTCCTAGGCTAAGAGATCAGATAAACACATAGTAACACTCTCTGGCCTTTATATAATTTGTATACGACACAGAATTCAGACTACGCGGAACTGGGGTAGACCCCTGGTACCGCTTGTGTCATGTAACACTAATCCATGTGGATATTGGTTTGCTATTCTTACGTTGTATTGAGTGGCTAGCTGAGCCACGGTGCCATGTTACGAGACGAGACACATGACGCTCACCATGGGCGAAGACCACACGTGGTTGGCCTACTTGTGACTTTTTCCTGGTTGTTCGATCTCTGTTGAACCAGTCACGATAGACTCTTGAAACCACAGAATGGGGGCTCTTGTGGGAATACTGGGATCTACATATCTTGCCCCCACAGTCAGAAAGATGATGCCGACCTATTCTTCCCTGCAGACACAAAAAAAAAAAAAAAAAAAGTGATTTCCACCTGTACGAACTACAAACTTTAAGCCTTGGTCATCGTCACAGACATTCCTATACAGGGGCAAAGACAACTCAGTGTAAGTGTATACCAATACTCTACGTAAGCCCTTGCAGTATTCGTGTTTTTTTTCTTCTCTCTTTTTTTCTATAGCTACCAAACGAGAGTTAAGGTTATCTCGACTCCAGCTGTGTTCGTGGATATTATATATTCCCAGAAGAAGGTGCATATGAAGCCTATTAAAAAAAAAAAATCATTGTGAAAATCGGGAATATGATCCATAGCAAATTCTTCCTGGCCGACAGTTAAGCTAACATTTTAATGTTAACATGAAAAATAATAATGAATTAATTTAAAACAAATACTTATGACTGCTGCTATTAATGCAGTTATGTATCTATGGAAAACTGTCTTCTTATCTAACAAGTAAATTTAAATCCCATAGAGTAGTGGCATGTAACTTTTATTGGAGTATAGTTTTGTATTACTTTTTTTTAAAGTTATTTTTAAATGCCCTAAATCGAAATCAGCTATTCCAGGAAGTATTTTTAGAGAAACATTGCAGCACTCAAAATTCCTAAACTATTAATTTTAATTTAATTCTTTTTATTTCTGGAGTTGATAATGAAATCGAAGGTTGAGCTCGAAACGTAATTGTTACAGCAGGATTTTTAAGATTGGTTGAGTAAGCCTATTTAATCTACATGTTATAATAGGAATGGTTCGGTATTCTAATAAATCTCGCAATCAATTTAAGATTAAACCTTACGTGGAGTTAAGTGTCAATTACTTTGTAATCTCACTTAGTGAACTAGTATATCCCACGTATGCATTTCACACAACATTTTTTGCTTAGTTGTTTGGTCAGTGCCAAGAATTTTCTTATGGTTAGTGCGCAGCCAGGGTAGAATCAGTAGGTACATTGTACCTCCCTTGACGCTGAAATCTGGTATTGTGGCGCTTTATAACATTATATAATTGGCGCCTTTTTTTATGAATGTACCTGCTGATAAAAAATCCTGACTACGCTCCTGCTTATGGTTTATTACAGGAATTCTAGCAAGTAAAAGTTAATTGTGTTAACTTTTGTGTAAACGTTAAGCACCGCGCACTCGTACTATCCCAGGTCGCAGTCAACCTAAGTGGTTGTTAACTCTGTCAAATGTTGTGCTGCAATACTTGATCTGCCTGCAAATCGTTATCCACGTTAGCTTTGATACACTGCCAAAAATCATAAATTGGTCAAGGTCGGTTTCCCAGGCTAAGGTATGTTTGATATGTACTAGTAAATTAACTGAGGAGTAGTGTTTTTTAAAATGTGCACATCCATCACACTGATTATGGAGTTTTAAAAATTCTTATTAATGTTAAAAAATGTTTTTCAGAATAGCTACACATAGATTCAAATTTTTTTTTATTTTCGAGGTGGGTTGTAATTACAAAAACAGTCGTTTTTAATTCATATAGAGTCCTCACTATAAAGGAATCTAGTTGGACAAAATAAGAGAATATTTCTGCTTCAATAAATTAATTTTGAATTGGGTAAAATTTCTGTAATCAAATATGCTCAAAAAAAATAACTAAATAAAAATACTAAAAATAACTAAATAAATAATTTAACAAAAACATCCCCACCTACCCCAAACGTATTTTGGTTCTGTTCTGAAGTCTCAGAGAATATTAGAGAAGAAAAGAAATATTAGTTGTATTGTATTTTAATAGGCATCATAATAATAAAAAAAACAAGATGCATTCTTCCTTATCCAAAGCATTTCCCTACATTCCTATCGCCTTCCAACGGATTTATTTCTGATAATTTGGAATACGAATCGGTCAGTCTTCTCGAATATTAGCGTAACTCATTATTCATAATATACAAGAATAATTTCATTCAAAGGATTACAAATATAAGAAAAATTATTACGGTTACAATATTCTCATGGTTAACTTCAAAGAGCAACGTGTGAGGGTCCCATTAGAGTTCAAGAATTAGAAAGCCACACTGCTCGACAAAATTAACAGAACAGAAAACGTGGTGTAATTCGTGCAGCTTGCGATGAAGCGGGACAAAATTTGGTGTGATGTACCATAGAATAATGAGGAGACAGCGAGAAACTTCGGACAGTTATAAGGGACATTCAGATAGATTGTATAAGAATTATCAAAAAGGTCACGTTACAGAAGTCGATACTCGAAAATATGGTCACATTACATCAGTACGGAGTATGACCCCGGAGACGAATAAACAGGCCTGGCTGACAGCGTGAACCATGTTTGATATAAGTGTATAAGATTCTGTGGCAACAAACCCCCATTCTTCCACCAGTGCAGACCTTAGCTCACCAAGTGACCGAGGTGTTGGCTCGGCGTGCAATACAACGCCCAAAGGTGTCCCACACATGTTCGATTGGATTAAGTCTGGTGATCATGCTAGTGACCATCTGGTAACTATTGCAGTCTTTGAATATCTTTGGTTTGAAGATATTCCTCTACCACTTAAGCTATATATGCAGTGGCGTTGTCGTGCATAAAAAGAAAATCCGGGCCAACTGCAACCCTAAAAAATTGCACATAGGGTTCGAGGATCTGTTCTCGGTACCTCTTATCAAAAACATGAAGGGTACGGCCGTTGATCATTATTCCATCCCACACGAGAACGCTGCCTCCACTGTAAGTGTCCCTTCCTCTGGTGTTAGAGGGATGATGCTGCATTCCTCGTGTCCCTTCCTCTGATGTTAGAGGGATGATGCTGCATTCCTCGTGTCCCTTCCTCTGATGTTAGAGGGATGATGCTGCATTCCTCGTGTCCCTTCCTCTGATGTTAGAGGGATGATGCTGCATTCCTCGTGTCCAGATGAAATAACGTCTAGAATCTGTTTGTAGGCTAAAACGGGACTCCATCCTGAGTACTGACGATGCGGCTATTCCATTGAGCAACCAAAAAACGGAATGAAATGATGTGGTCGCAAACCGTGTTTTTATAGGCATGCATAATGTGCAGCTCTGTAAGGTGGTAGATTGATTTCCATTGGATAGTCGGAATTTGCATGCAAGGATAACTATTACATCAAATATTCGCCTTCGTCGACACTGTTCGCAATAAAATATATTTATGAAAAACACTCTGTTCTGTTAATTTTGTCGAGCAGTGTATGATGGCTGGCCTTCGCCCGTAATAGAAGCTGAAGATAAACCGCACAAATAATAATAATAAAAAAAAGTTCCTTGAACATGATGTGAATAAGTATGAGTAGCAGTTCAAATGCTTGTATAGGTATAAACATTGTGAATTTAGGTCAGACAAAAATCAAATCCTTACATTTATTTAGTATCGTAGTGAAGGGAGGTAAACGACTGGCATAAATGTCTATTTATATTTATGCCCAATTATAATTACGAACACCTGGATGCATTAAATTTCTTATCTCCTGGAATAAGCTATTTCCACGGAATTATGAACAGAATATATGATGATAATCATTGAAATTTCGCACTATATAAACTAAAACAATGTAGGTAAAACCTACATTAGCTCCCTCAATAACACAGCACAACAACCGATGGGTAGTGAGTGACTAGAGTCATCATAATCTAATGACTTGTCATTAAGCATAGCCATAGCTATCTGTCTTTGCATTGATAGATAGCCGATGTGCCATTGCTCCAGTTACAACAAAATAACTAGATCCAACTATGTAGCTATCACCATCCAAGGCTTCAAAATCCACAAACAAATCTAACTTGATTTGAACCGGGGGGGGGGGGATCATATTAGGGTTGCCCGAGAACAACCTCATCTATCCAAATAAATAAATAAAAACCTATGTTATGTTCATAAATTGCAATATTACCCAATCGGTTTGCTTATTTTATTAGGCGAAAGATTGGAGACTGACTCACTAGGCCGATTAATAAAAAAAAGCATTTACAGGATGTGTACCCTGGCGTGGGGAGAACAGTGATTATAACCACTGTGCTACCTATGAAGACATGATTTGAACAAGTAATTCTGCTGTACTACATCTTGTTCAAAGAGAAAATCGTAAAAGCATCCAGCTTGTTTCAAGCAGAACTATATTTAAATATCGCCCCTATTGTCAATACACGCAAATCCATTAAATTAGTGCTAAAGTGGCATAATGAGGCATTTTAATATACGAATTTGGTGGGGGGGGGTTGTTATAGTAGCTGACTCATATTATTCCCAATGTTAAAAAGTACGTATCCAATTCCCCAACACGCTGCCTGAAGGTTAACTTCATAAGACCTGGTCTATAGTTTTCTAAGATTTTATAGTTGGACCTTTAGGTTCTTGTCTCACTCGACAGTGAAAATATATTTCTCCCTCACCTTACTAATCGTCCTTAGGTGCTTAGGGACGATTTTTATAAGCCCCAAATGAAATCTCCCTGAAGTATTTAGTTGCTAGCTCTAAAGACCATATCATCTAAGCCCTTCCTGATAGGAATTATGCATAGTGCTCTTTACCATTCTAGTCTCTCTCTCTCTCTCTCTCTCTCTCTCTCTCTCTCAGGCGCCTCCGTAGCCAGATGGTCAGGAGCAGCAGTGCGTAGCACACGCTTCTTGATTAGACTGGGGTTCGAGCCCGTGCCCACCAAATACGGAGGATGCGGAAAGGTCAGGGAATGACCACCGCATATCCCGAGCAATATGGCCTTAGTTGCTAATGCTCCTAAAAACCAAAATAACAAACAACATCTAGTCCCTCTCTCTCTCTTTTTTTGCATGAAGTTCTATATCTTTCTTTAGGTTACAACACTATCTGGCCGAAATATTATGAACTGAACTGTATCTTAAAGGACTTAAACTTGCGTGAATTTCGCTTTCAACTAGTGGTCGAAAATTAAGTATGCTTTTAAGCCATTTCTGTGACGATAAGTGTACTGGTTTCTTTGGTGATGAACTGCTCTCGTATATATTCTAATGTGTCCCAAAGATTTTCAGTGGTATTCAAATTTGAAGACTTCTCAGAGGTGGGGGAATGACTGGAGAAAATGATCTTAAATCACAATGTTCCTTGAACCACTCACAGATAGAGATAGGTGTATGGGATCCTGATAATATATTTCTTAAACATGTTCTCCCCATATTTAAGAAATTTATTGGTATGTCTAAAAAGCGCCTTTTGTCGTCTTTTTTTTAGCTATGTCAGTTGATCAAATTCACACTATAACGTTTTGTCACAATCATTCCGCCTTCAGCAGTTTCTATAGTTGGTAAGCACGTGACGGATCTATCGTCTTATACAGTTACTACCATATTCTAGTCTTGACGTTCTGTACAAAAGGGTGGATATCAGGATTCATTTGATCACAATATACGTTTTCATTTTCATCCATGCAGTCTATTTGCATGATTCCAACACCACTGAAATATTTGTTTCAAATTTTTAATCAGAAACAATTTCACAGTCCTGCGCACGGCCTATTTAAATACTCTCGAGGCGCAGATGTCACACAGTTTCAATAGCCCTAGACCAGGAATATCAAACTGCAGAAAAAACACATGCAGTCTCTGACCGTGTTACTTCGTTTTATATATTACAACAGAAATTATATCACAAAAAATAAATAAATACAAAAGTTTAAAAACAAATATATTTAAATGGAAAATACACAATAAAACCTGCTTGTATGCATTAATGCCATATACAATAGACTCGATTATGCGGGGAAGGATTATTCGGATTGAGGGTTAACCTGGACGTCTACAGTTGGAGAAATCTAAGTCATTCTAATCGGATAAAAAAGAGAAATGCATGGCGTATCCACTGCAGGTGTTTATCATTTCTTATTTGCGAGTACATTTCTTAATGTTCTGGCAAATAAGATCCTTGAATTTCTCAGGAACCACATCCTACGTTTGCTATCTACCTGCAGGAACAGTAATAATAAGGATGCCATCTACTCAGTCCATTCAAAGCCTTAAAGACTTCAGTAAGATCATCTTGCAAATGTCTACTTTCCAGACCTTCTGCAATTTGCAGAACTGAAGTCTTTCTTGGTAACAGGCTCTTTTTGTTCCTCTTACGTTGTTCTTCTCTGCAACCGTTCCATATTCTTCCTGAAATGAAGCTTCCATTACTGGTATTGATGTGTGGAACGGCAATAAGGGAAGGAGACTTATTTAATGATCCAGGGCTTTTGACACACTTACCATACTCATATTATACTTAAGATACACTTATTAACGTTATAAGTAATATTTTCTCAAACTTTGATTGTAAAATCAATCAATGTTAATAATCGTGTTTTTTTGTTTTTTTGTGTGCCTACAATGCTTTGAAGAATTTTAAAACCCTTAATGAATTCATGGTTTCAAGGATACTTAGTAATGAAAAATATTGTATTGTAATAAATATTAGTGAATGAAATAATTTATTGACTTTATAATTAATTACATATATATTTCCATAAATTTAATAATGTCTTTATTCTTAGATGGCGCATTATACAACATAATTTTGCTCTTAGCCCTTTTGTTAATTTTAGTGTTTTTCATACGATTAATGTAATGAGGTCCTTTTAAATGTTGATGTGTTTGTTTTCTGAGTAATGAAGTATATTATTCAGGAAATTCATTCAGGAACTATATTCCTACTATTTACAGGTTTGTGTTCGTCTCTTCAATTGTATAAACCTAAACAATCTTTTAGTGAATCCTTGTCATACTTCGAAGTTTCCCGAATTCATTTTCTCAAAGAACCCACAGTTTCGAAAAAGGTATATATGGAAACTGAGGTATTAGAAATGAGATTTTTCTTCAATGCCTTTAGTAGACATTTTGATATTACTCTCACAGACGAAACTAGCTCAGTGTTTGCCAAAAATGCGACTGTAGATATACGAGGCGAATCAAATACAACTACTTATTCTATAAGAAATATGAATCCTAAATTACTCGAAGGCTATCTAGAAGGGCAACACAAATCTACTGTATATGGATATATCGAAGATGGCATATTTGTAGGCGTAGTTCATTTGCCAGAAATATCTTATTATGTAGAGCCGATGAAAAAATATTACTTAAACGTGTCACATTCCGATATTATAGTGTACAGGAACACGGATTTTAAACACTTTAAATGCTGGCGAGATAACACAAGCGATTGTGCTTTAGAAGAAAACGATTATTTGGTACAAAAGCAGTTAAAAAGTAAAGAAGAAAATGAATTTTTTGAATCTAAAGAAGACAATAGAAAGTAAGTAGTTTTCTTAATTATTATTAATTAACCAAATGATTAGTTTTGATTGCTTGTTTATATGGATCGATTTCTAGTACGAGTACAGTATACGTAAGCCTGTTTTTTCAGAGCTGGTGTGAGGCATGGGCGATGGGTGCATCAACACTCGGTCCAGGGCCGTGCAAAGGTACTTGGGGGCGCGGATGCAAAAGGGTTTAAGGGGACTCATTTATTTATGTTGAGACTTTGATGACTCCCTCTATTGGAGCCCCCTAATCGGGGGCCATGGTGCGGCGCATCCACTGCATCCCCCATTTGCACGGCCCTGATCGTAAGTTCTACTTAACGAAGATTTCGTTTAGTCTAGAATGCACATGAAGTTTTATTATTAACCAGTGGCGTAGCCAGAATTTTTTTTGTCAGCGGGTACATTCACCAAACAAAAAAAAAAAAAAAAAAAAAATCGCCAGTGGCAATTCACACACACAAATGCGTCATTTGCTTTCTAAAGAAGCGCCTCAGTATCAGATTTCGGTGTCAGGGGGTACAATGCACCTACTGACCCTACCCTGGCTACGCTACTGTTATTAGCACACCTTTGCAGTATATTTGGGTATATTTAGAGTTATTCTGAAAAAGGAATTTTGGAATTTGCAGCGAATTTTCTGCAAAAAGGGGTCAAGCTATTATGATGAAACTGAATTTTGTATTTACTTCTTTAAGAAAGATGCTTTTGTATACACGATTGGGTAATAAATCGTGTACACAAACATGTCATAAATTGATCAATTACTTTTTTTGTTTGTTGAACATGGCTGGAAACATTCTAGGCAATTTTGATTATAAAGGCTTCATAAAAGGACATCTGGCTATTACACCCCATAAGTAACTGTAAGCAGCTAGTTATTTATTATTATTTAAGTAAATTATACACTGAATTACCAAAATATTAGAATTGAAGATATTGATTCGCGAGCTCCTGTTGAACTTAAATAAAATAGTGCGTCATTTAGAAATGTATGGAAATTAGTATACATATTAATAGCAGAGATGCAAGGAAGCGAGCTTATAAAGCGCCGGTCGAAAAAAAAAAATAAATAAATAAATAAACCACCTTTTCCAATTTAACCCATTTAAATACTTCAATCAAGTCTCTTCGCCTAGTTTACAGATGCGACACTGCAATTTGCAGAACTTAAGCCTTTCTTGTTAAAAGTACTCGTTTCCGCCCTTGAATAATCTTATTGCCCTTCTGTGTCCCCAAGAGCGCACCCTCCTGTGGGCTGAAATAGTGGGCCCTACGCGTTGCCCTTCTTGTGGCTCTGTTCTTTCACCTGAATAAGGTGAATATATCCGAAAATGGGATAGAGCTGAATGCATAAAAATTAATTAATAAATAATAAATGCATAAATATGGGCTAATTAATAACGTGATATATTTTTACTATATTTTTATAACGTACGTTTTTGTTTCTAATTAATAGTTTATGTATATAGAGAGAAGTTGCGCTTCTTGTTTTCAACGATTAGGCGTTAATATTCAAAATAAAAGCAATTTTGTTGCTCAGTTGGAAATCTGTCTTCAAGGATGCAATGTTATTTTCGTTACTTGTCGTCGAAATTCGTAGTTGAGAATTTTGTTTTTTATTGATATATTCAAAACCTTGCTGGTTAAGTTTATACTAAGCTATCAATCGAGTATTAAAAATTTTTGAAATATTGAAGGCATTTTTTCTTGAGCAAGGAAAACGGGCAAAATTTATTGTAAACATTTTTGAATCAACATTAAATGAAGCTTAGTTACAGGGGTGATTGATCATTTAATTCGCGGACTGGTTCAAGATTTTATTTACCGCACGAACTTTCCAGAACTGCTGCTAGAGGCGCTCTCCCTGATCTCTACTGAGCAGACTGTGTGCATAAGCCTCCTCCACATTGTGGAACAGTCCTGATACTGATCAAAAGGGAGAGCTATTGGAACAATTTATACTTGCTAAGAATTTGTCTCTTTGGAACACACCTGGGCTTCCCCCTACATTTATGACAGTAAATGGTCATCATATATTGATCTGACTATATCAAACAGTGTCTTCGGACGTAATATTAAGGATTGGGAGGTCCATCCTTGGTCAGCAAGCGACCATTGCATGATAACTTTTGAAATTCTTTCAGGCCCAAATTTGACTTACCCTAGGAAATCGCATGATTTCCCTAGATATAAAATACAAGGAGCAAAACCTGGAAAAATTTGACTCAAAAATGAGAGGAATAGCTATGCCTGAAGTATTAGATAATATTGCTCAGTCCCTGTATTGACACAGGTTAAAGAGGTGCAAAACTAATCATGTCTCTTTGCGATTATTCTTTTAAGAAAAAGAAAAGACGGAATAATTATTTGGTGGACTCAAAATCTGACAAATTTGAGAAATCAACTAAAGTCTGCTAGGTGTGATTTTCAGAGAGTGAAACAGGAAATAATCCTAGAGACGAAGTGGACCATCTGGCTGAGCTTTATAAGTCGGCCAGATGTCTATACTTTATATATATTCCTTTATATATACTTTATATATTTTTCCAAGGATTTGGAAATACTTTCCAAATCCTTGGAAAAGAGCTAATCTAAAAACCTTGGGAAACCCTATAATGGATTTGGAAAGTATTAATTTCCAAATTAATTTAATTTTCCTATTAATTAATTTTCCAAGGATTTGGAAAGTATTTCCAAATCCTTGGAAAAGAGCTAATCTAAAAACCTTGGGAAACCCTATAATGAATCCTCGTCTTATCGGCCTATTGTCCTTTTAATTATAGGGAAGGTGCTTGAAAAACTGATTGCTGGAAAGTTCGTGACATGGTAAGGATTTACAAGTTTCAACTCAATTCGGCTTTTCTAAGGGAAAGTCTGTGGCTGATGCGATCAGATCTATCATGGACTTGGTTTTGTCTACAGAGTCCAACTACATCCTTCGCCTCTTTGTGAACTTCAAAAGAGCTTTTGACACAGTATGGTGGCAAAGTGTCTTGGCGAGGTTCATTGAGGCTGAGGTGTCTTCCCCTATTTACCACTTATCTCTGACTATTTCAGCGATAGAAGTCTTATTGTTTCATCTGGGTATTGTTCCTTCTGTGTGCTAGCACAGTGGTATCGTCACGGTTCAACCCACCAGGTGGAAAAGACCCGGGTTCGAATCCCGTCGATGACGCGAGGAACTTTAATGGACTCTTTTCACTCTGTGGCTGAATGACTTTAATAAAATAATTTTGGATATTGTTCCGTTTTGCGGCCAGTTACCAGGGGCTGCCCTCAGGAATCTGTTCTAGGCTCAATTTGCTGGAATGCTCTCCTTGATTGGTGGCTCACTGTACAACACGAAAAGATCCTTAAGATAGCATATGCGGATGATTTGGTGGTGTTGATTTATGGTGAGTCAAGATTAGAACTTGAAGAGAGAGCAAATGATATACTGGGCAACTTAAATAATTGGTGTCAAGTTCACAAACTGAAATTTCTACCCCAAAAACTAAGCAAATGCTTTTAAAAGGATTGTTAAACATAAACAGACTCCCATCTATAAAACTGAATGGCAATGCCATAGTAATAATTAGAACATATACAGTGGCGGACAAGAAAAACTGCATCACTTGTGAATTTTACAAATAATGTGTTTTGAGCTGGATTGTGGATTTAGTAATGTTCGAAACGCATTTGTTAGATGGGATATATATCTCTGTGAATGAAATCCAATAAAAAGGCTCCACATGATATACCTAATTGGCATAAATATCTTCCCAAAGGATAATTAATGGAAATATGAGAAATAATGCAATCATGGCAAACAGACATACATTTTATTGCATTTATGTGAAATGCCAAGTTAACGTACAGTATTATGTAAATCATCAGCAAAATAAGTCTTCGGTATTTTGTTGTTCCTCCTCGAGCCAGTCCAACACTGAGGTATGACTGCACCTTAAGGGAGAAAAACGAGGGAAAACATTGGTGTAAGCATGTTTTAAGCCTTGTGCGACAAGAAGACAAACTCATCATTAAATCTAAATAGCATAAAACTTACCAATTTTTCTGTGTGACAAGGTGCTGAGTCCTGTTGAAAAATGCAGTTTTGGACGTCTGTGTGGTGATCCCCAATAGCGGGTTTCAGGCACTCCTCCAAGGTAGCAGTGTAGCTTTCTGCATTCGCTGTTCCGTTAATAAACTTAATTCACCCCACCCCCATTGCTTGTTATGCATCCTCAGACCATCTGACCGGCGGGGAACTTTATAGTCGGTGTTATGCAGTCAGGATGGTATGCCTCCGATTTTCGTTTTATGACATATGGCTTCCCATCCGAGCCATGCAGGTTGAATTTCGATTCGTCAGAGAAGATGACGGTGTCCCATTGCTCTTTTGTCCATGAAACATGCGTTTTAGCCTAAGCAAGTTGTTTTTTTCTAATTTTTTGGGTCAATAAAGGTTTCTTCTTGGGCCGATAAACCACATTCTGAAAGCCGTCTTTGGATAGTTCGTGCGCTTGTTTCAACACCAGAGACCATCTCAAAGTCCAATTTTAGATCAGGAGCACTAGCATGGCGATTATGAAGGCATAGCCATTTCAAATATCGATCTTGGGAAGGCGTAGTCACTCTCTTATGGCCTGATCCAGGTCTTCTCTTCACATCACCAGTTTCACGTTTTAATTTCAGCACCCAGGATACTGTTGACTGGTGGCAGCCTATTTTATCAGCGATAGCACGCGTAGAAAGCCCTTCCTGGGACACAGCAACAGTTACACTTTTTGTTCTTGGTGTCAGTTGAACATATGGAGCCATGCTTACACCTCTGCAAAACAGGATACTGAGCGTGTATAGCCTTCCAAAGCTGTATTTGTAGAAACGGCTGATGCAATACCTTGAAATTACTGTCTGATGCAATAGAAGCATTATCTGATGCAATACCTTTGCTTTGCGACAAAGAAAATGACTGTAATCAAACAATATCTTATACGTTTCACTACAAATGTTACAAAAGGTGATAACCGGGACTGCAAGAACTACCGTGGCATCAGCCTCCTTTCCATCATCGGAAAGGTCTTTATGAAGATCATCCAGTCAAGACTGCAAAAACATCGCGAGCAAACCAGTCGAGAAGAACAGGCAGGATTTAGACCCGGGCGAGGATGCTGTGATCAAATCTTTGCGATTCGTCAGCTGATGGAGGAGAGGATCCGGTGTGGACAGCGAACCGTCATTGTGTTCATTGACTTTAAGTCTGCTTTCGACTGTGTCCACCGGCCTGCCTTATGGAAACTACTTCAGGTTGAACATGTACCTCGAAAAGTCATCACACTCCTCCAAACTGCATACAACGGTTTAACCAGCCAGGTGCGCATCCAGAACGATTTATCAGAGGAATTTACCATCCAAACTGGAGTCCGCCAAGGGGATGTAGCCTCCCCGTTGCTTTTCAACATCGTGGTTGACGCCATTATGAGGCAAGCATTCAGAAACAGACAGGGCATACAATATGACAAGGATCACTATGTGACTGACCTGATGTTTGCTGATGATAGTGCTATCCTTGCCGGTAACGACGCTGAAGCCACGGACATCCTCTACGACATTGCCCGCATTGCCCGGCCATACGGTTTGAAGATCAATGCTGGTAAGACAAAGGCCCTGACAACAGATGGGTCGCAAGCCACCATCTATCTCGAAGGCGTCCAGATCGAGCAAGTGCAGGACTTTAAATACCTTGGGTCGCTGGTCCAGGAGAAGAAAGTTGCATCCACCATGGAAATCCACAGCAGAATTGGACAGGCGGCCACTGCGTTCGCCTCGCTCAAATGGTGTCTGTGGAAGAGGACCAACATTTCCACAAAGACTAAAATCCGACTCTTCCGGACTTTGATCCTGCCCATTCTTCTTTACGGATCGGAAACATGGATTTGTCTCAAGTTAGATTTGAACAAACTTGAGGTATTCCAAATGCGATGCCTGCGGCAGATCTTGGGCATCTCTCTTCGCGACCGCATCACTAATGATACCATCCGCGCCAGATACCAACAGCAACCAACCATTGCCGACCAAATCCAGAAGCGAAGGCTCAGATGGTTTGGCCACGTATGTAGAATGGGCACGAACAGAATACCATCCACACTCCTTTGGAGACAACGACCCACCCAATGGAGCATCCAACGGACCGCGCCTAGGAAAACGTGGGCCAAGCAAGTGGAAGATGACTTGAAGAGCCGACGTCTCGACCTTAACCAGGCCAGGACTGAAGCCATGGATCGTAAGGTATGGAAGAACATCACAGAGCAAGTCCGAAACCCTGCGGCACCTACAGCAGCATACTGGTTGCGTGGCCAACCGCCTCCCCCAGCTGCCAGCTAAGGACCAAAGAAGAAGAAGAAGAAGAAGAAGAAGACAAATGTTACTTTTTTAATGCAGTTTTTCTGTCCGCCACTGTAAGTACCCAGGCATAATGACGGATGACCGTTTTAATTTTATTGCGCGCGCAAAATATGTGCTGCAAAAGATCAAATTTTTAACAGGAAAATTAATACAAATTACTAAAAGAGCACGGGGTATGAAGCCTAGAAAAAAAAAATTTACTATAAAAGTATTTTCCTTTCAATAATCTGTTACGCTTCTGGTGTTTGTGGCTTCCGGGTTACTAATTGCTCAGTGAAGAAATACATAATCAAGCGCAGCATGGGTATGGTTCCAGCAGACCATTTGATATTGTTGAGCTGATTAACTTTATCAAGTTTCATGTTTTTTAAATGGAGTAAATAATATCTTGTTAAGGCTGTAGTGACTGAGTTGCAGAATTGTTGACTGACACACCTTTTAATGTCATTAAAATTAAGTCCATCCCCAGGAACTCGTCGAGGACCATATTCCACAGGAGTGGCCCAAGCACCGACCTCTGCGGACAGCCCCTGTATATAAACCTTGAAATTTTTTGATACTGGACATTAATTTCAACTTTTCTATGTGATAAGTAGCTTTCCATAACTTTGTAGAGGTTGGTTGGGACTGCGACCTTCCTCAGCCTGGCCAGGACGCTCGGCCACCAAAGTGAGTCGAACGCCCCAGCGAAGTCAACGGAGATGACTAGCATGTACTTCTTGCTGCAATCCTGTGCCGTCCTGAATAGATTACCCAATGTGTCAACCGTTGAGGTACCAGGCTTAAAGCCATATTGGTTCGCGTTGAGGTTACCAGGCTTAAAGCCATACTAGGCCAGCAGCTTCATAGTGGTTAAGCAACCTTCTGTGCAGCAATCTTTCAAATAGCTTACTAGCCACTGGGAGCAGCGCGATTGGTCTGTAAGATTCCGGGTATTCAGGATTTTTTGTTGGATTTTTAATGATGAGTTTTAAGTTGGCCGTTTTCCATGCATCTGGGAATTTTCCTATCTCTAGGCGTCGCTTGTGGAGGTTGAGTAGTAGCTGCGGTGCGCATTCTACTGTTTTCTTTAGCGTTTCTGGTTCTATCATGTGTGTCCCTGGGCATTTTCTGTTCCGAATCCGGGTGGCGGCTTCGCTGAGCTCTTCCTGAGTGAATGGCGGTTCCGTTGCAAGGTTGGAGTAGCTGGCGTTGTTCTCGCATATTTGTTGTTACTCTTGTTGGATTACATCTATTCTGCTAAAAGGAACCCTGCAAATACGGCGCCCACACCAAATTAAAATAGAAGGTGTGACCATTAAACTTGCCAACCAAATGAAATATCTAGGAGTTATCCTAGACAAAAACTTATCCTTTCAACCTCACCTGCAATATATAAGGACGAAGATAAGACGTTACTCGGCACTGGTGGCGAGGGTTACGAGAAAAGACTGGGGATTAAAAAAAACAACACTAATGTATTATAAGGCAACCTTCATCCCTGCGATAACTTATGCTGCTGCTGCAGTGTGGTACAGCAAAACAACGCTTGCAGTCAATAGAAGAACTCTGGATATGATACAAAGGACTATTTTATTAACAACTACACGAGCATGCAGAACAGTAAGCACACCGGCGTTGCAGGTGCTTGCTGGAGCGCTTCCCCTCGATTTGGAGACTGTAAAAGCTGGCTTGCTCTTCCTGCATGCCAGGATGGGGGGTTGCTGCCACCTTCCAGGATTTCATAATTGGCCCAGCGAGTAGTACTAAAACAGAAAAAGTTCGATTACAGGCCTACCTACTTCGGGAGTGGCAACAAAGATGGACCGATACAACAAAAGGAGAAATTACAAGAAAATTCCTCCCCGACCTTAGCAAAATATACCCCAAGCAATCGGCCTGGTACTTTCCGGGGAACACTTGACTTTGCTCCTTACTGGTCATGTCCCCTTTAAGGAGAAGCTTCTCGGGTTCGGCCTTGTTGAGGACCCCAACTGCACGTGTGGGGAGGTCGAGAACTGGAATCACTTGGTCTATGACTGCCCAGAATATGATCTCAGAGGCATCCTGATCACAAAGATACACTATCTTCCGAAAGGACTGGAATCCCACTTCATTGACACAGAAGAGGAATACAGAGCACTTTCTCAATATGCCCAGGACCTCTTCGAGAGGAGAAAACTGCTAATTACCATAAATCGTGTCTGACGAAAGACCACCACAAGTTAAACTATACAAGATAAAATACCATCCAATGGAGTTACTACAGAGAAAAACCTTGAGACAAGTTAGTGAAAAACACAAGGAATGGGCTTACCCCATGAGCGACTGGACTGAAATCGACTCGACATTGAGGAAAAGAGACTTAATGCAGCACAGCTGCCAAACGCCATTTGGCGACTTGAAGAGGGCACCCTAGCCTCCATCTTTAATATCCCTATTCCTGGTGGGGGGAGGAGACGGTCTTACTGTCTCCTCCCCTCCTCGCCATTCCCACTTTCCCTTCTGGTGGGGCATGGGCATGCCCCACTGTGACTTGGGGTTGCCTCCTCTCTCGACTCCATACTTCTGTCTTTTACCCCCCAGACTTCAGTCTCCTCACCCACTCTACGTGCACATACGCAAGCGAATGCCCTACACCTCGAAATTGATTTAATCATCTCCAAATTACGTTTTTCGCCCATACACTCGGCCTTTCAGAAATTTAGCGTTATTCTTCATCGAATTTACCAAATATATATATATATATTTCTTTTTTTTTCTTTTAGGTCCTAGCCGCCGAAATCTCAGGAAATTAAGCGGCAGGACCTGCCAGAGTAAATCTTAGTTTACTAGTGTTTCCTGGTCTGCCTCCACAGGGCGAAAGTGGGGCAACGTTGGGCCTCAGTAGGGGTACAGCGGCTAAACGACCAGATGAACAACGGTACATGACACTACACATACACAATATCCATACACTTTTAAATCTCTGGCATTTCCCAGCGAACTGGTTCACCTACAATGAAAGCAACGCGGAGATGGGGGAAACCCCTGGTGCCGTTTGACCCTAAACACACTTTACTTTACACTTTACTCTTATTGGATTGGCGTTACTGGTTCCCGATAGATTGCGCCCAATATATTACTTATCGACTGCTCCCAGTGGTGGTAAGATTCCCTTGGGGAGTCCTAGTGGTGGTGGTTACCTCTCCTCTGGGGAACCTGCAAGTAGTTACTTTATATACTACGCTCGGCAGCTCTTACTAAGGACATATATATTTCTTGCCTCATTGTGGTCGGTTTAGTACTGTGAGTTGGGATCCTGAGAGGTAATCCTCAAGTACTTGCCAGTTTCTGGTTCCTCGTCTGTCAGGTGTGGTGCTGTACCACATTGGCGAGCGACACAGTCTTTAACCTAGTTGTCTGGCCATTACAATTTGGCCTTTGTCAAACTCGCTTAAGTCCGCTACCTTTCCCATCTGAAGAACGAGAGTAACACTGATTAACGGAGCTCAGTATCGGATGTTTTTATACCGTGTCTCGATCCGCGTTCACCTGCAGTTGCTTCGATTTGCATAACGACTCGCTGGTCATAATATTTTGGCTCATCGGTGTATATAGGCCCTAGTCACTGAAATCTTAGGAAAGGTGGCAGGGCTTGCCAGAATACTATTAAAAATCTACTGGGTGCCTGACTTGCTTCCCCATGGCAAAGTGTGGAAACGTTGGATATTGCTATCTCTGACCATTTAGCCCAACGGCTAAATGGTCAGAGATACAACAGTACACAACATTCCACTCCCCATACACTTTTAAATCTCTGGCCTTCACAGAGTTCTGTGTCACGTAGAAAGAATACAACATGCAGATGGTGCCATCAGACAACTAACACACTTTACTTAGTACGTCCAGACGACGAAGAAGATAAAAGGAAACTTCTGCGATATGCGCTTGGGCGTTGCCCTGCTGAAAAATGGTGTCAGGTATACCAGTAAGAAAGGGGAGAGCCACTGGTTACAGAATCTTAACGAAATAGTGGCAAGCAGTCAGATTGTTGTTGATGAAGACCAACGACGACCACTATCAGAACTGAATGCTTCCCACAGCATAACGGCAGCAAAGTGTGCAGTACGGCTTCGATCATTGTGTTCACCACATTGTCACAACCAAAGCCAGACCAAAGTATATCTGGGAAATCTTACAACAATTTAGTCAGTTTTTTTGGCTTAAATTTTTTTTTAAATAGCTGAAAGAGAAGGACAGTGTTGGCTTAATAGATTTTGTTACAGTCGGTGGTCAAAGATGCATTTAGGGCTAAAGCCTCAAGCTGCGAGCAAATTTAGACTATGTATATATTAAGTACAATAGCATCATTAATACACAGCCATTTCTGAATAAACAAAATATTTATAGGGCGGCATCGTTTTAAGTTATATCTCATATTGTGAACAACGCGTTCCCATGATATTGCACTACTTCGGATAAGTAACGGTTCACCTAAAGAGAAGACTAATGTTACTTATTCTCAGATAGGTACCACCACCCAGACGGCACCAAATAGCCCTGAAACGGTGCCGTCTGGGTGGTGGTGGTGGTACCTATCTGAGAATAAGTAACATTAGTCTTCTCCTTAGGTGAAGCGTTACTTATTCGAAGTAGTGCAATATCATGGCAACTCGTTGTGAAGGTATTCACAATATGAGATATAACTTAAAACGATGCCGCCTTATAAATATTTTGTTTATTCAGAAATGGCTGTGTATTAATGATGCTATTGCACTTAATATGCACATAGTTGGTGGTCATAGTTTTTTCCGAAGTTTGTATTTCAAGAGCAGGCCTCATAAATTTAAAAATTATATGCTTTATCTTTGCCATTCTGGCACATAATGGAAATTTTAAAAGAATATTTTTGGAAGTTCATGTTATTGTTTTAAGGTTTTAGGCGCATCGACAACTTAAACCATATTACACCGTATTTATTATTAGCATCAGCACTAGTAAAGGCATATGATGCAAGCTTATATAGCATCAGCCAAAAAAAAAAAAAAACCTTCCAGTTTCACCCATCCATTTACTCTAGAAGTTTGTCTAGTTCGGCTTTGAATTTATCACTGAGCTTGCTCAAACCATTCAAGGCCTTATACACCTTAATCAGCTCACCTCGCAGGTGCCTAGTCTCCAGATGTTGCAATTCGCAGAACTTAAGCTTATCTTGGTAACAGCAACTCTTCTTTCCACTCATTAATCTCGTTGCCCTTCTCTGTTCTAGGAGCTCAACATCTTTCCTGAAATGGGGTCTCCAGACCTGTACATACTCAAGGTGTGGCCTGACCATTGCCTTATACAGGGGGATAATCAGCTACTTATCCCTGCTGGCAAAATTCATATATATCATTGAGAAAACCCCATGAGCTACTCTTGTAACCTGTCTGCACTGCTCAGAAAACTTCATATCTGACTGCACAATGACCCCCGGGTTTTTTTTGTTTTTTCATTCTCCATTATCCTGAGTGTAGTACTGCACAGTTGGTATGTTATTCTGGGGTTACTGCTACCCACATGCAGTACTTTGCATTTGTCAAGGTTACCACCTCTCAGCAATTCATCATCTCAATTTTTTTAGATCCTGTGGCAGTAGCATATCGTCCTTATTCTCATTAACAACCCTACCAACCTTCGCATAGTCTGCAAACTTGAACATTAAGCCTGATATTCCTTCATCAATATTATTCATAAATAAACAAAACAACAATATGTCCAACACGGACCCCTGGGGAACTCCATGCACAGCAGTGTCCACTAATTACCACGCTGTGTTCTCCCACTCAACCATCCTTTTATCCATTGTACCAACATTCCAGATTATGTCTATAACTCTGGTTTTTTGTTCGGTAAATAGACCACAGAACATATGCAGTTTACAGTACATACATAATACACTGGTATTCAAAGAAAGTGCATTAGCTAGGAATTTCACATTTCTAACCCTTTTTTCGCGATGGTATGTTACATTAATGACTAGCATCACAAATAGAAATATAAACAAATGATATTTATTAATAGTTAAGGCAAAGCTAGTTAATATTTGACAGGTGCTCTCAAAATATTCCAAAATGAGCATTTAAACATGACAGTTATGGCTGAAATGTTATCAGATTCCCCAATTTGCTTCAGTTTATCATTTTAAATGGAAAACAAAATGAAAAGTTCACCAGGTGCAAACTAATATTTAGTTGAACCGCCCTGGCCCTGATGACAGCAGCACACCGTCGAGGCATTGACAAGACCAATTTCTGAAGATAATCAACTGATAGTTCGTAGTTCCAAACCCGAATTATGGCTTACCGAAGTTCACCAATGGTCTTTGGTTTCTTTCTGGCAACTGTAGATTTCCACATGATGCCAACAGTTCTCTATAGGATTCAGGTTCGGGCTGTTTCCTGGCCAGCTAAGAATATAATGGACCGTTCTTCCAACCATTTTTTCACCTGTAACAAATGTAAACACATTACTATCGAACCTCTAATGCAGAAATGAAGCTAAAGTAACTACAGACGTGCCTACTTTCACTTTTCGCCCGATAACAAGGAGCAGTCTTCCTGAAAGATGCAGTTACTTGGCAGGTCGAAATGGTCTCTAATGGTTGGCAGCAATTTGCCTTCCAATATAGCCAGGTATCCACTGGCATTTACGGAACCTTTTATAAACTGCAGCTGACCTACTCCGCGATACGAAATGCACCCCCATATCACTTGGCTGGTAGGGAAATTCACTGTAGACACCATACAGTCTGGATGGTATTCTTCACCCTGTCTACGGCGAATCGTTTGTTTCCAATCAGAGCCATGTAGGTTGAATTTCTTCTCATCCGAGAAAATAACTGACTTTCACTGTTCGGAGGTCCATTTTATATTCTCCTTACACCAAATTAATCGGGCCTTTTTCATTTTTTGTGTGAGGAGGGTCTTCTTAGGACGACGAGCTAAAAGTCCATTTTTGATGAGGAGTCTTCTGATTGTTACTGCACTTGCTACCACTCCTGTATGTTCTTCCCATTCTCTTTGCAGCTCAGACGAAGAAGCGTTACGGTTTTTAAGGCATAAGCGCTTCAAAACGCGATCTTGTTTTGGCGTAGAGACTCGTTTGCGTTCGGTTCCTTTTTACCTATCAGCAGAAACAGTATTCTTGAATTTGTAAAGAAATCTACTCTCTGTCGACTGTTACAAGACACTCTATAAGCAATATGACGGGAAGAACATCCTTCCTCACGTAAAGCGACAATGGCACTCTTTCTTTGTGGCGTCAACTGCACGTAACTCGCCATCCTGACACAACACAGTCAAGGAATGACTGCAGATCGTGCTTATATAGATGAAAGTAAGAGCAGATGCAATATTACATCATCACCTACGCGTTTCAATCTTATCTGATGCAATCTGTAAGAAATATTTCCGTATACTTGTGTAAGAAATATTGCCATATACTTATGTTAGGTGAAACAATTACAATTTTAAGGGGTGATTAAGGCTGAACTAGACAAACATTTGGAATGACCGGATGGTGAAATGGGAAGTTTTTTTTTTTTTTTTTTTTTTTTTTTGACTATGCTGTATAAGCTTGCTTTCTTGCATCATACACTAATGCTAATAACAACTTTATGGTGTGATGAAATTTCAAACCGCCGACACCTCAGCAGCATGGAAAGCTAACCACCGAAAATTTTTTAGAGGTAATTATATATTTCGTGAGAGACACGCAAACGTTGCCAGCCAAATTTAGCGCTTGGTTCAAAAGGTGCACCGAGATGCACTCAGATACCTTGCGCACAATCCTGATTTGTCACTGTGTGATTCATGTTTCTGGTCACTGGAAAAAAATCTTTTGAAAGATGCCATTTCGATTCCGATTTGAGCATGCGAAGAGCTTATTCAGGTGGTTGATGATGAGTCCTGGTGTTTCGCATACGAGCTACAAACTAGTAGATAAAGCAGGGGATGACGATCAAGGTCTCAGAGACAAAAAAAAAAAATTCGTTCTCAAAGATTTCAGAATAATGAAATAACTAAAAGAAAAGCAATATTTAAAAACAACAAAATTACAGGAGAAGGTGAAGAGTTAACGTGCAGAGAATGTATTCAAAGAATTGTGAAACAATTATTTCATTATAAACCAACTGGGGAGAGAGAGCGTGAGACTCTACAGGCCCTGAGGGCAAAACTTATAAGGAAGAAGAAAATTTTACAATAACGATTCACAAAGAATTTTGTTTCGTCAGGTCATACAGTAAATAAGAAATACTTTGCTAAGTTTTGGATCGTCTAGTTTAAAAAAAAAAAATCACCGAGTAGGGTGAATTTTTTCTCCCAAGGTCTACCGAGTACTGTATACTTTTATTTTTATAAGTGTATCTCTGGGTGACATAAAATACGGTGGTTGCAGAATTTTTATTTAAAATTTATAAAATTAAATTAAATTAACGAATTTAATTAAACCAATTAAAAGAATTATTAAATTAACATTTTTAGTTGTAAAAAGAAAACATAAAATTTTAAGTCAACGTATTAACAAATCACACCAGCAGTTAATGAGATTTCTGGCATTGATATTCTCTAGAAAATTATATTTTTATTTCAGCACACCGCGATTGACCAGTCGATTGCGATCAACTATTATCCAGCCACATCACTGGTATACAGAATAATAAAAGAAATATGACAAAGGAATTGGTGCGATTTTAAAGTTTTAAATTCGTTTTAATTGCCCAATCCTTTTACATTAGCTATTTTTGTTAAAACTTTTAAATACTGTTTAAGCAGTGGCGTAGCTACCATGTAGGCAGGCAAGGTAATTGCCTCCGGGCCCTTTAGAGGCCCGGCGTCTTTGGCTGTCTCCTCTTTTTGCAATTTTCATTAAGTAGGGGCCGAACATGTTCTTTGCCTCCGGGCCCGAAAAAGGGTAGCTATGCTACTGTGTTTAAGTACTCTTTTTATATTTAGTTAACATCTAAAAAATCTGATAATTATTGACAGAAATCTATGAATTATTTATTACAGAAATTTCAGAGTGAAGAGGGAAGTTTTATATAAGGGTAAAACGTGCGCGATCGAGGTGGTAGCTGATTACACTTTTTATAGAGATATAGGAAAAAACATACCAAAAGTCATTGCTGAAATGGGAATGCATGTTAGAACTGCTGACGTTATCGTAAGAGAAACAGATTATGATGATGATGGTGAACCGGATGGTGTACGTGTTGGTATAGAAAAAGTAACCATATACAGGACTCCATTAAGTGAGGGCTATACTTGGGACATGGATGTACAGACCACTATGAATCCATATTTATCCGCATTCCGTACTCACGTTCAAACCTATTGTATGTCTGTGTTATTTGTTTCCAGAGGCTTTGAAGCACAATTGGGACTTGCTTACCGAGGAGTTCTTCCATCGGTTGGAGTGGGTGGAATCTGTACTAAACCATTTAATTATAAAGGTAAACTGCTCAATGTAAATGTTTTAATGGTAACCAACATTGAACCAACTAAAGCAAAGGCCACATCATTAGGTTTAGGTCTTACTACAGCTCACGAAATGACTCACTCTTTTGGAAGCACTCATGACAAAAAAGAAGAGCCTGAATGCTTTCCATCAAAAGAAACTGGATATTATCTCATGCATCCATATAGTACTGATGGAAGTAAAGCAAATCATAGACTACTTTCTCCTTGCAGCAGAAAATCGATATTGCCGGTGCTACAAAACAAAGGTAAGATTAATATTACTAAAGTGTTGTTGTTATTATTATTATTTTTTTTATATTATTTCTCCCTGATTGGGGGATTCCACTCCGTGACGGGTACTGCTACCAAGTACACAGGGTGGTTGTAATGGCTGGTGTTACTGTTGGTCAAGGAAATCTCTGACAATCCTACAGGTGTTCAGGATTGCGACTTTCTGGAGTTCCTTACAGGTGTTCTCTGGGAGACCTATTGCTGCTAAGCTGCTATGTAGAGTCTTTGGCACCATACCGGTGGTTGACACGATGATCGGGATGGTCGATACTGCTTGCATATGCCACATCTCCTTGACTTCATGTCTCAGGTTCGTGTACTTCCTAATTTTTTCCTCATGGGTTTTCTGGATATTGTTAGTGTTGGGCACCGCTATGTCAATCAGGTAGGTAGCCTTTTCAATCTTGTCCACAAGGGTTATGTCCGGTCTGTTGTGCGGGATGGTCTTATCTGTTATTATGGCACGGTCCCAGTACAACTTGTGGGTTCGGGTCTCTAGTACTGCCTGGGGTTTGTACTTGTAGTATGGTACATTTTTTGGTCAACTGGTATTCCTCGCTAGTTTCTGATGTATTACCTGGCTACCTGGTCGTGTCTATGAGTGTACTCAGTCTGGGTGATCACCTTGCAACACGCGGTGATGTGTTGGATTGTTTCTGAGGCCAGGTGTCATCTGACATTCCCGGCTCCTTTGCGATGTACAGTATTTTCTATAGTTTCTGGTGATGATTACCTGGTCTTGGATGGCCAGCATGAATCCTTCAGTCTCGGGGAAGAGCGTCCCGCTTGTGAGCCATGCATTGGAAGCAATGTTATCGATATGATCTTGATGGAGATCATTGTAGTGTCTGCTATGGAGTGTCTTCTTTGCCCATCTTTCTAACTTCGTTTCTTGTACCTTCTGGGTGGGTGGGAGTTCCTCGCTTAGGTTGAGTGGGGTATACCACTTATCCATCTTCCTTATGGCCTAGTGGAGTGGTGCTGTGTTGTTCTAGAAGTAATCCTTCAGGTTAACTATCACTGTTTTCTGTTGCTCTATCAGAGCCCTTCGTTCCTCTCTCCGAGCTATTGTTAGTCTCTCCACTGCTGACTTCGGCTGGTGTTGGCGGCTCTTTGTCATCATTGTCCTTGTCTTTCGCATGATATCTTCTAGCTCGGTGTTAGTCCAATCTATGAACCAGAAGGTGTATGTTAGTACTGGAGCTGCATAGGTGTTTATGGCTTTAACTGTGTTCCCTCCGTTCAATTTTGCTTTCAGCAGGCTTCTGAGTCTCTGATGATATTTTTCGGTCAGGCACTTCTTGATTTCCTTGTGCTCTAACTTCTGAGCCTGCATCATCCCTAGGTATTTGTAGGTCTCTCCTTCTGTCATAGCTTGGATCTCTTTACCAGTCAGCAGCTGGTAGTTTCGGCCAACTAATTTTCTCTGGTGCAGAGTGTGGGTCTTGCATTTGTCTAGACCAAATTCCACCCTGATGTCCTTGCTGAAGTCTTTGGTGATCCGTAGTAGTTGCTGGAGTTGCTTCTCGGTTGCCGCATAGAGCTTGATGTCATCCATGTACATCAGGTGGGTGAGGGTGTACAGGTTCTTTCTTCCTTCTTTGAGATTATATCCATACTTGCTGCCGTTAAACATGGTGGGTAGCGGGTTGAGTGCTAGACAGAACCACAGTGGTCAGAGCATCTCCCTGAATTATTCCTCTTCTAATGTGGATTGACCTGGTAGTGGTTTTCTCGATCTTAATGGTGGTACTCCATTTCGCCATTGTTGCTCCTAGGAAGTTTGTCACCTTGTAGATCTTCAGAGTCTCGATTAGCCAACTATGAGGTACGGAGTCGAAGGCCTTGCGGTAATCGATGCAGGCCGTGTATAGGGCGTGATGCTTCTTGTAGGCTTGCTCCATAAATGCGGCACCTATGGTTAATTGCTCCTTGTATCCTTTCTGCTCTTTGGCCATTATGTTCTTACTCTCTAAGTGGTCTGATATCTTCTTGGTTATGCAGCTGGGCAGGATCTTGTACATCGTTGGGAGGCAGGTGATTGGCTTTATTTCGCCGGATTTCTTGTATCTTCGTCTTTAGGCTTCAGATATGTCACTCCTTCGGTGAGAAACTTCAGGATTGTCTCCGGGTACCTTATCATTCGAGTGAACTGCTCTGCTAGGTGCTTGTGTGTTCAGGTGAGCTTTTGTACCAGTAGTTGTGGATGTTATCAATTCGTGGGGTTCGCCAGTTGTGGGTGTTTCTGATCGACTGTTTTACTACTACTTCTCGAATCTCCCACTCTATCATCTCTTGTATATCCTTGGTTTTCTTCCGTTCTACTTCTATCCAGGGTGCTCTGCTGTTATGTCTTACTTCACTGCTCCAGATATTTTCCCCAAACTCCTCGATTTTATTCTTCTCGGGTGGTCCGTTTCCTGCTTTCTCATCTTCACCCAGTTTCCTGTAGAAGGCTCTTTGGTCCTCATCGAAGATTCGGTTGTTTATTTTCCTCTGGGAGCTCTCTTTGTATCTGCGTAGTCTCTTGCTGAGTTCGAGGACGTTCTGCTTCAGTATGTCCAAGTATTCTCCTATTCTCCGATTTCTAGTCTGATGTTTGCTGTGGACGCTGTCTCTCTTGAGGATGCTCTTCACCTTTCCAATCAATTTCTTACTTCTATTATTACCCTGTTGGTACTGGGTCAACCTGACCTATCTTGACTCTTAATCCTTCTATCTTCTGCTGAAGTCTTCTTTCCCAATCTGGCAGTTCCTTGTGTTTTCTGCTCTTCTGCTGCTGCTGGTCTGTTTCTTTTCCATTAATCCTAGTAGCTGCTATGGCAGCACAGTATATGGCAGTGTGGATAGCCTCCACCGTTGCACCATTGTTGTCAAGGCAATGTGGTATTATTTGCTGATTGAGGTGGTCTGTTATTCTCCACAGGATTTTATTTGGCCTCTGCTTATGCATCACGTGGGTTCTTGTGGAGTACATTCCTTCGAATTCTGTTAGGGCCTTCTTCCACTTGTCTTCTATTCTGGATATCATGACTTTATCTCTTTCCACTTCAGCTTCTCTGGGTTGTATTTCTTCTTGCTGTTCCTCCTCTTGTTCCATGGTGTGATGTTCCTCCTCTGGTTCCATATTGACCATATTCTTTGTGCTTTATTATTATTATTCACAAAAACATTATGAGTATTAGTTTAAAGCCAGCCAATCTCTGGATTATGTTCAGTTAACCTGAATTGATATACAGGCTGCAGCAGACAGTTAGGACAGCAGTGTCTTCCTAAGGACCTACTGAATGAGCACACTGCCTGGTGAATTTAACTGACTGCCTGGCTAAAATTTAAGCATTTCTCACAGTACCGTATGATACTGCTCACTGATCTTGATCAATATTAATTCGAACATACTCTGCAATCAAGGTCAATACAACAGGAGCATATAATGTTAAATTATGCAATTAATTTTTGCTCTAGATTACTTAAGTCACATTTATAAATAACAGAAACTTTTATAATATTGCGAAGTATTACACTTCCTCACCCGACTACTTCATAATGCCATCCAACTGGCAAATTTTTCTGGGGAGAACACTGGACAGATATTTATGTTTTGAATTATGTGCACTAAGCATATAATGGAGTCACATGCGGAGGTCAGATATCACAATGCAGAATTTTGGAGTTTTGTTTTGCAGCCATTTCAGCATTCTATCGTGGAGTCCATGGTAGACTGGTAAACTACAATAGCCTATGCAGTCATGTTTTTATGGTAGCACAATTTAATTATTGCTCTCCCCACACTGGGTGCAAAAGGCGGTTATGTTCCAAAACATGGGTACAATCTCATGCTTTGGCGAGAAAGAGTGGAAGAAAGCAGTGATTGGCTGGTGATGGCACCTCTCATTCACTGCTTTTCTCCTCTCCTCCTCATTCACATGTTATGTAACATCACAATATGTCAAAGCTGAAATGAAAAAAAAAAAAAATGCAACACAGCAAATTTTTTTTTAAACTAACAAAAATTAACACCACATATAACCACTGATGCAGTGGGTTGATAATGGCTGCACTTTACCTTTTATAACCACTGATTCTTCTTGCCCGTATATTACTAGATGATTTCACGGGCATTAACAATGACTCATGCATGTCAACAGAAATGCTTTTTTTGATGTGAAACATCTTTGTGCACCTACAAAAACTTCAACCAAGTAAATCTGATTGGTCATGAAAACATGCATCAAGGAAGTGAATACGTCATCTGTGGCTTCTGCCAGAGGTGCTTCCTACACTCCCACCACTAGTTTGCGCCGAGCGCTTACATGGCAGCAGTGTGATTAAAGTGTGTGAAATATTCTCTTGACCGGTATGATATCTTGAGTTCTAGTGAACCGATTTACAAAATCCAAATGTCATTCATTTGAATTTCGCTGAAATGTATTAGAAAAACGCAATAAAACAAAATTTTTGAAAATAAAATTTGAGTGTTCAATGATGCCAAAGTCAAGTGCAGAATGTTCCCAAGAGTATCAAGCAAGAATGAAAGTGACAATGCCTAAGAAAATAAAGACGAAAATAGTAATGAGTGCAGGAGAATGAAAAAAACTATCAAGATTGCATAAAAGATAAACAGAAAATCAAGCATTGGATTTAGCATTTCCTTCGACCAGCAATGCTGTCCATCTAACAATGATGAAATTGAAGTGACTATTAATTATGTACAATGGAACATTTCTCCAATTGCGGAGCAGATAAGTTTAAATGATCAAGCTCCTTTTCCTTATGCCAACTACTATTTACATAAGAATGCGCGAGAGTTTGAAAAGAGATTTATGAAAATTGATTAATGTTCTGTATGTTACATTTGTGATCATCTATGGTTTGAAAATGACACAAAGAAACCAGCTTCTAAAGATGCACCATTGATACACAATGCATTTCCCAGTGTTGACATTGATGGGATCCTTGTGTGTAATAGCTGTAGAGGATCACTTAAGAACAACACCATTTCAGCACTATCTAAGTCGAATGCCTTTGTCTACTCAGAAATTCCATCGTATTTGCCGAAGTTGTATGTAGTGACAGATAGGCTCATTTCTCTTTGCTTACTGTTATTTCTTTTATTTCATAATCGATATGTACAAATCAAACTAAAAGAAATGTGAAGGATGTTTCACATAAAACCATCTACCACATGTACTGAGCTCTTTTTTTTCTTGTAGCTGCCACCACCAGACCCCTGCTTTTGTGGGGCTACTGCCCCCACACCCCTGCTAATATAAAGAGAGCTTGATACTCACAACTCATACAATTACTGCAAAAAAAATAATAAAATCATCAAGAAACAACTTGGAAATAACAAAAAAACTCACCTCATCAGTCCTCGCATGCTGGCTGGTACACTTCATCAAACATCCATACTGAAAACACTTGCATTCCGAAGCTATCAAATTCACACTTGTACACCATTCTATTACAGTGTTACATCTATCCTTTTGAAAACCACGAACGCGGAAATAACAATAACACGCAATAACTAAGGGCAGCAGAGCAGCACGATGACGAATGAACAACAGCATGATAATTTTGCATTTCCTGCTAAAATCAGAAGTGAATTTGCATCCAATCAATCAGAAATGCGAAATGAAGTAAATTATGCATTCCCAGTCTGGGCCATTTAATGCATGGGCACACCAGGATGCCAGGGGCCTCGGCAAGGCTGCTGCAACACTATGTGCCATCAGTAAGTGAAATAAAATTTGCCATCCCAAAATATTTCAATTAAAAAATAAAATAAGGCATAAATAATTATTATTAATTTATTGAAAAAAAAAGAATTATAACAAATCTCAGATATATAATATAATGAAACAACAAACAAAAATAACAAAATCATTCTGAAATTCTGGAAATAAATTTTAACTTCTAAATCACAGTACTCTTATTCTATCACAATAATAAAATAAAAGGAAAATTATAATGTTAAAAAAATTATACAAATTCATGTTTCCTTGCTTTAAGATGTGCAAATTTATTATTTCATTTATGTTTATTTGATCCAAAAGATCATTTTCCATTGAAATTATTGCCAAATTAGAGAGTTGCTTAGACATTGTCGATCGTAAATAAATTTTGATTAATTTTAATTTTGAAAAACTCCGTTCACCTGATGCAACTGAAACTGGTAAAGTCAGTAAAGGCATTAGTAGTGGCATATGGAGCAAGCTCACCTCTCCATCCACTAGAAAAGTTTGTCTTGTTCTTCCTTGAATTTATTTAAGCTGTTAATTTCCACAATGACGGATGAAAGTTTGTTCCAGCAATCAACTATCCGCTGGCTAAATGCAAATTTCTGAACATCTATTCTACATCTGTCTTTCCTCAATATGAATCTGTGCACCCTCTGGTTCGTAATCTGAGCAAGAGGAAGAATCCCATCAGCATTGAGCCTGCTCAACCCATTCAATGCCTTATACACCTCAATCAGATCACCTCGCAGGCGTCTAGTCTCCAGATGCTGCAATTTGCAGAACTTAAGCCTTTCTTGGTAAGAGCACCCCCTTTGTTCCCCCTCATTGGCATAAATTCTTAATGCACCTGCTACATTTGGAAAAGTATCTTTAAAATTGTTTTTAAAAATATATTGTGACACTTCAGATGGAGTAATATTGTCTTTAATATAAATTTGAAGTACTCTTAAGTTCTTCAGTAATGCTAAACCATCAATATCAGACTCATTACGATTAATGTCACGTAATTTAATATGTAAATCTTTGCAAAGATTTAAGAAATCGTTATATGACCATTTTTTTTAAATTCAGAAATATTATAAAATATTTTAAATATTTCTACATGTTCTTTCATATTTCTAAACCTTTCAGTTAACGAGAAAATTTTTGTGTCCATGATTTGAAAGAAAAAAATAATTTTGAAATTTTGTTGCGGATCCTGAACAGCTTCCTCTCTACTTTCATAATCGAAATGACATCTTTTCAATATTTTCCTTGCAATGCTTACTTCTGGAAACTAAGCGGCAATGCCAATGATAGTAGCCATATTATTAGCTGAATCAAGAATATTTTGGAATGCTTCCTCTGTTCTGTTTTCTTGATAATATTCCATGTCCTTCATATTATTTGATTTATATGCAAAGGCACTGATGAAAGAATTCAAGGAAGAGCTGAAAGGAGGTGTAAAAGTAGGAGGGGAGAAGATAAAGACAATAAGATTTGCAGATGACTAGATATTGATTGCTAATAATGAAGAATTACAGAGCAACTTGGACATCTTGAACAGCACAATAGAGGAGTAAAATATGAAGATTAACAGCAGTAAAACCAAGGTAATGTTAATTTCAAAGAGGCCACGAAGAAGAATCAATGTAACATTATATGGAATAATATTGGAGCAGGTTGACAGATACAAGTACTTGGGAAGCATAATGACAGAAAATGGAAAAAAGCCTGGAAGAAATAAAAACAAGAACTGCAATGGGTAAAGAGAGCATTTAGTAATAGAAAAGAATTATTGAGAAGAAATTTCAAGAAGGAATTAAGAAAGCAAATGATGAAAACATTAATATGGATTGTTATACTATATGGCTCCAACACTGGGAAAGAGGAGATTAGATGCCCAGAAGCTATTGAGATGTGGGTATGGAGGAGAATGGAGAGTCAAATGGGTGGATAGAGTGAATAATGAGATTTTTAGGAGTGTAGAAGAGAGAACGTTAGTAAAGAATTAAGAAAGAGACAAAATAGTTTTATAGCATTAGCATTAGTAGAGGCATTTGATGCAAGAAAGCAAGCTTATGCAGCATCAGCCAAAAAAAAAAAAAAAAAAAAAAACCCACTTCCACTTCACCCCTCTGTTCGTTCAAAATACCTGTCCAGCTGAGCCTTAAACTTATTTAGGCTATCAACCTCCACCACAAGGGATGGAAGTCTGTTCCACCAACCAACCACCCGCTGGCTAAAGGCAAATTTCCGCACGTCTATCCTACATCTGTCTTTCCTCAATTTGAATTTATGCCCTCTCAGGTGATTTTTCTGAGCTAGAGGAAGAATCCCATCAGCATTGAGCATGCTTAAACCATTCAAGGCTTTATACACCTCTATCAGATCACCTCGCTGGTGCCTAGTCTCCAGACACTGTAATTTGCAAAACTTAAGCCTTTCTTCGTAAGAGCACCCCTTTGTTCCATTCACTAATCTTGTTGCCCTTCTCTGTACTCGTTCCAGCAGCTCTACATCCTTCTTGAAATGAGACCTCCAGACCTGTATACAGTACTCTAGGTGTGGCCTGACCATTGCCTTATACAAGGGAATAATCACCTCCTTATCCCTGCTGGAAAAATTCCTGTATATCATTGACAATACTCCATGAGCTACTCTTGCAGCCCGTCTGCACTGCTCAGAGAACTTCATATCTGCCTGCACAACCACCCCCAAGTCCCTTTCATTCTCTACCACTGTCAGTGTAGTACCACAGAGTTGATACGTTGCTCTGGGGTTGCTGTTTCCCATGTGTAGTACTTTACATTTGTCAATGCTAAACTTCATTTGCCACCTCTCAGCCCAATCTGCTCAACCTTTCCAGATCCTGTTGCAGCAGCATAGTGTCAGTAGTGTCCTTGACAACCCTGCCAACCTTTGTATCATCTGCAAACTTGGACATTAAGCTTGATATACCATCATCAATATCATTTATAAATACAGAAAATAATAATGGACCCAACACTGAGCCCTGAGGGACTCCACTAATAACATTAGTCCACGATGAGCAGTGTCCATTGATTACCACTCTGTCTTCTCCCCCTCAACCACCCCTTTATCCATAGCAGCAATTTGCCTCCAATGTCACACTGCTCCAATTTGTGTAGCAGTCTTCCATGTGCAACAGTATCAAAAGCCTTTCTAAGATCCAAGTATATAATATCAAAGTTATTCCCTGCATCCAGTTCTTTTGTGACTGCCTCATAGTATCCAATCAAGTTGGTCAGGCAAGACTTCCCCTTAACAAAACCATGCTGTGTCTGAGCTATAACTGTATTGAGAAGACCTATAGAAAATCAAACAATTATTACTTCTCTGCCCATCTGCATGTAATAACTTGACTTACACTGGATGGAATTTCATGAAATTTTTATATTTTATCCTTTTAGGAAGATTTGTCAACTCTTCTCCCATATTTCATTAAAATTGAATCAATAGAAATCTGGCAATTATTATTATTATTTTTCATACATGTCACATAGGCTATCCGTATACCATGTATTGTAGTTGGAGCACTGGATATTATGTTTATTGCCATGTGCTTGTTAGAGGAACGAATGAGCAACATGAGTGGAGGATGCACTGAAATGAAATTTTCTCAGTTCATGCAAGTTGTTGCTTTTTACCGTTTTTTTTTTTTTTTTTTGTTATAAATCATGAATTGTTATTTTCTAATGTGCCCGAAATGTAATGCAATACGTACATTAACTAACTTGTGTATTTATTGCTGACTTATATTCATTTTGTTTATTAATGATTTTTATTTTATATTTATAACTAACCAATGTTATATAATATTGGCATTAGTAGAGGCATATGATGCAAGAAAGCAAGCTTATGCAGCATCAGCCAAAAAAAAAAAAAAAAAACACACTCCCATTTCACCCCTCCGTTCGTTCCAAATACCTGTCCAGCTCAGCCTTAAATTTATTTAGGCTATCAACTTCCACAACAAGGGAAAAAAGTCTGTTCTACCACCCAACTACCCGCTGGCTAAAGGCAAACTTCCATACATCTGTCCTACAACAGAACAGAAGTTAAGCTAACAGGTCTATAATTACTTGTGTCAGCCTCTGATCCTCCTTTGTGAATTGGGGTCACATTTGCACATTTCCAGTCTATAGGTACCTCCCCTGAGTCCAAGGAAGCTCTCATAATTATGGCTAAGGGTTTGCTTACTTCCTTTGCTGCCTCCTTTAATATAACTGGATAGATCCCATCCACCTCGGGTGCCTCTCTTGTGTTTATCTTCAACAGTTTCTCCTCCACTTTACTCCCAGTTATTTCAAGATTCTGTAGCTTACTGCTAGAGTAAGTTTATGTTTATCTTCAAAATGTTTATCTTCAAAAATGTTTCCTCTACTTTCCTCTCAGTTATTACAAAATCATCTAGCTCACTGCCAGAGCTTAATTCACCTCTGGCATTCCCCTCCCTGAATAATTCCTCATGTGTGAATGTAGATGCAGAATACTCATTTAGTTTGTTAGCCACCTGAAAAGGATCATCAACAGTTGAACCATCGATATCCAGTGGACCAAGCTGATTCATTCCCTTCCTTCTAGAGTTTAAATAAGTAAAGAACTCTTTGCTGTTTTTCTTTGTATCCTTTGCCAAAGATTTCTCCTAATCTGCCTTTGCCTGCCTAACCTCCTTTGTGACTTGGTTACAGACCAGCTTATATCTATCATAGGCTTCCATGTCACCCATTAATTTATATGTATCCCATGCATTTTTCTTCTCTGCCACATGTCTCATTAGTTCATCTGACATCCACTTAAACAATATTTCTTAGTTGGCATGTAAAGCCTAGTAGCTTGCAAGATAAATTCTTTGAATGCTTTCCATTTTGAATTTGCTGTTGGTAACATCATCAGTTGGTCCCACCGTATAGAATTTAAATACGGTCCTCAGACCACCATATTTCGCCTTTACAAAAGCAAAAACCCTTCCCTTTACCCCTGATGGTAGTTACCTCTTTGAGTAAATCCCACTTGAGCACTCTGTGATCACTGCCACCTAGTGGTTCCTTTATCTGCAGATTCTTAATGCACGAAGAATCACTACTGATAATCAGATCAAGAGTATTACTCCCTCTAGTTGCCTCCCGAACATGCTGATGTAGAAAACAATCATCCAATAAATCCACAAAAGCCTTGCTAGTGTGTGAGTGACCAACCCACAAATTCCAGTGAATAAAAACCTGGAAATTAAAATCCCCCATTTATAAGACTCTCTGATTTACTGGCCCACTCTATTTCCCTGTACAGTTTCTTATTATACTCATCAGAGTCATTAGACCTATAGCACACTCCTACTCTCAATTTTGATCTCCCAGTGCTTATTATTATTATTATTATTATTATTAATATCCATATGATGCAAGGAAGCCTGAGGCTTATGCTGCACCAGGAAAAAAAAAAAGTTCCTGAGTAACCCTGAGAGAGAGAGTCAAAAGTAGAAGGGAATCACCAAGAAAGAGAAGAATGATGATATCCAGCTCAGGACCCTGGGTGTGCCATGCCCATACTCACCAGATGTGAGCCCCCTGGGTTAACACACCAAACTGACTAGACACTGCACTGTCCAGCAATGTCAACTGGCTTCACTTCCTTGAATTTTATGTGTTTCTTAACTAATAGCATAACTCTTTCCATCCTTCCTGTACACATTGTACACCCCAAATTCCAGTTCTGGTTTCTTATATCTGTGTGACACCATGTTTCTGATATCCCAACAGTATCTGCCTTTGATGTTTTGAGCAATACTTCAAATTCATCAAATTTATTTACCAAACTCCTAGCATTGGTGTACACGCAAGCATACATATATACACCTGTTCCTATTCTTAGCGACCCTAACACAGCCCGTTTACTTGTATCGCAATGACTCCCAGCAGTCTGTGAAATACCCTGCATCTTGTTTTCCAGGCTGCTGCTCATTATAGTCATATTACTAAAAAGAGTTTAGTGCTGAAAGCCTCAGACTACAGGAAATGTACTAGACGAACAAGTTAGTGCAGAGCATCATTTTTGGTTGTAGTAAATTACCAAAGTTGGTAAAAGGGCATCATTTTTGTTACATCTGATATTGTGAATGCCTACACCAGTTGCCTGTTATTGCACTCCTTGAATAAATGACACTTCCCCAGTAGAGAAAACTAATATTACTTATTCTCAGCAGATATGATCTTTATAAACTGGGTTGTCACTCATTATCACTAGGGTACCTACCCACCCGCCCACTGATGAAGGCAAACAGCCTTTGAAACATTTGGGTAGTAGTGGTTTCTGCTAAGAATAAGTAACCTTTCTTTTTTACTGGGGATGCATTGCTTATTTGAAATATATGAAATAGTTCAATAACAGGCAACTTATTGTGAAGCCATTCACAATATGAGGTGTAACAAAAACGATGCCATTTCATCTACTTTGATGATTTACTGTGAACTAAAATGATGCTTTGTGCTACTTGTTCATATAGTCATATTAGTAAGTCGAGAGCAAAGTGATGCATATGTGCATAGTAATGCTTTGGAGATCTTTACTAGCTGATGGATTGTTGAGTTGAGCGACAGAAAAATTGGCTAAAAATTCCTTTCGTCTTGGTGTGAATGGAACCCAGCACTTTCTGTACGTAGTATTATGTATTAAGCACAGTACAGCACTAACTATAACAAAAATAAAATTTAAAACAAAATATAAAAGCCAAGTCTGAAACATCAAAGATAAATCATTATCATCAACCATAGGCACATGCTAATCTGGAGTGGTTTGATATGTTGAAGATTTACAGAATATTTCAAATTGAAGTCGAGTTCAGATGCATCACTGTTGGCATCATGTCAAATAGTAAGAGTAATCTCTCCATTGAAAATGATTAGAATCAATATTGCCAAAAGCTACCAGACATCTGCATGCTTAAACTAACCTCTTATCGATGTAGTATTTAATAATGTGCAGACCACCTTCGGCCTTATAGACTATACCCTCATCAATAGATTCATAGCCAATTTTTGAAACAGCTAGGTAGTATTTTTGTCTGTATCTTCTTCAACACAGTGGACATTCAGCTATTAGCATTAGTAAATGCACATGATGCAAGAAAGCAAGCTTATATAGCATCAGCCAAAAATTGATTGCAATCATGTCAGCCTGACCCAAAGCCAACATTCCATTTCATCCGGAAGGTATCAAATGGGATCCTATGTCTTTAAACAAAGTTACTGCAGTATCATTCTACATTATTTAAAACTTTAATTTCAGATGGATGCAATATGACATGGCACATTATCTTTCCGAAAGAGAAAAGCATCCTCCCAGTACTGCTGCCATGGTGCAAAGAGCAGAAAATCCTGAATGTCAATGTATCACATGACATTCATTGTTCAGGAAAGGTGACCAGCGGTCCAAGCCAACTCTACGAGAAACAATCTCAGAGAGTGACAGTGCCTTCTTCAAGCTTCATTTAAGAAAACCCACTGTGGTAATAACCTTCTTTGAGCATCTGTCAGACCTAAACATGGCCTTCAGGTCAAAAAACCACATATTGGGATTTGTCAGTCCACAACACAGCTTTACAATGTTTCATTATGTGCTGTGCACCGAGCAAGTTGGCACTGTGCATTTCCTGTTGTGGTGTGTGTGTGTGCTGGTTGGTGATTACGCTAGGCACCGTTTATCTGGGTCATGGATAAGGAATCAATGATATGCATAGGAAAATATACAGGCATTCGGTCAGGATGACTTCTGTTGGAAGTCACTTAGCTGAATGCCTTGACCCATCTATTGTACAGTATTTCATTAATCTGCTTACATCTTGGTTGAACCAGTTGCATTTAAGCCGTGGATAATGGGTATTGTTAATTTTTACCAAAATGCAAGGCATCTGGATACTTTTGACCATAGTCTATTTATTCTAGCCATTTTCTATGTTACAAAATAATTTGTTGTCAATAGTGTCAGCTTCTAGTAGATTACATTATTTGTCAAACATATGTGCACTCATGAAGGGATGGGCTAAGGGGATATTCTCCCTCCCCCCAAGAAATTCTCTTATATAATTATACATTGATCCTTGTAAAAGCTATTAATGTGGAACATATGAGCTCCCCAAGACCCCACACACAATTTCTGGGTGTGCAAATATTTATCTAGATATATTTTGAAGATTACACGAAAGATCAAGCAGCTGACAGTAATTAATTTTTTATAAAATACTAAAGGAATAAAACTTTCAGAAATCTATGGGAGAATGAAATAGCAGCATGGTAAAGTACTGTATGTATTATTGAAAGAAATGTTAATGGATGTACTTTTATTCTTTGTCAGAATAAAAAGCTGACAGTGTTTGGTCACACGTGTCTGGTAAAACCATTAATACTATTGCAGACTTGTACCTCAAACCTTGAGACATCCTCCTAGGTAGCAGTCATCTGCTCCCCTTCAGATATCTAGCTTTTTTTTTTTTTTAGAACTCGCATTTATAAGGTGTCGGTTGGTGTGTGTGTGTGTGTGTGTTAAGCACTAAACCAACGTCGCCATGAGGCTCCCTATGTTGAATCTGTAGTTTGTTGATTGATGGGATTCAAACCCAAGCCACCAAACCTACCACCACCATTTCCTGTGGGGAAATGGTAATTATGATTATTGTGCCTAGTTGTGGGTCAGTCAGGAGAATTATTTGACTTCTATTTTTTTTAACTGAATTTTTACACTATTCACTGTATGGGGCAGAGCATTGTCATGCTGGACATATCCTTTTAAATTCATTCCTGAACAAGATCTACTGAGATATTGCACAGATATTGTTCATGTCATTCACTGCATTAGGAGCAGAGTCCAAATACTTTTGGTATGTAGCATAATTTTTTAAATAAAATTATTACTTTTTTTACTCACTCTCGGTTATCTCCTATCCTTTTAAAGTTGGATATAGTGAGTCTTTATATTCCACCAGGACACTATTTATCATCCAAAAGTTAGTTTCTATGCTTTGAATCTAGTATTTACTCTGCTTCATGTTTCAATGCATTTTACCAAATTATCTAGCATTAGTAGAGGCATATGATGCAAGAAAGCAAGCTTATTCAGCATCAGCCAAAAAAAAAAAAAAAAAACCCCACTCCCATTTCACCCCTCAGTTCGTTCGAAATACCTGTCCAGTTGAGCTTTAAATTTGTTTAGGCTATCAACTTCAACAACAAGTGATGGAAGTCGGTTCCACCAACCAACCACCCGCTGGCCAAAGGCAAATTTCCGCACATCTATCCGACATCCGTCCTTCCTCAATTTGAATTTATGCCCTCTGAGGTGATTATTCTGAGCAAGATGAAGAATCCCATTGGCATTGAGCATGCTCAAACCATTCAAAGCCTTATACACCTCTATCAGATCACCTCGCCGGTGCCTAGTCTCCAGACTCTGTAATTTGCAAAACTTAAGCCTTTCTTCGTAAGAGCAACCCTTTGTTCCATTCACTAATCTTGTTGCCCTTCTCTGTACCCGTTCCAGCAGCTCTACATCCTTCTTGAAATGAAGCCTCCAGACCTGTATACAGTACTCAAGATGTGGCCTAACCATTGCCTTATACAAGGGAATAATCACCTCCTTATCCCTGCTAGAAAAATTCCTGTATATCATTGACAAGACACCATGAGCTACTCTTGCAGCTCGTCTGCACTGCTCAGAGAACTTCATATCTGCCTGCACAATTACCCCCAGGTCCTTTTCATTCTCCACCACTGTCAGTGTAGTACCGCAGAGTTGATACGTTGCTCTGGGGTTACTGTTTCCCATATGTAGTACTTTACATTTGTCAATGTTAAACTTCATTTGCCACCTCTCAGCCCATCTGTTCAACCTTTCCAGATCCTGTTGCAGCAGCATAGCGTCAGTAGTGTCCTTAACGACCCTGCCAACCTTTGTATCATCTGCAAACTTGGACATTAAACTTGATATCCCATCATCAATATCATTCATAAACACCGAAAACAACAACGGACCCAACACTGAACCTTGAGGAGAACTCCACTAATAACATTAGTCCACGTTGAACAGTGTCCATTGATTACCACTCTCTGTCTTCTGCCACTCAACCATCCCCTTATCCATAGCAGCAATTTGCCTCCAATGCCACACTGCTCCAATTTGTGCAGCAGTCTTCCATGTGCAACAGTATCAAAAGCCTTTCTAAGATCCAAATATATAATATCAAAGTTATTCCCTGCATCCAGTTCTTTTGTGACTACATCATAGTATCCAATCAAATTGGTCAGGCAAGACCTGCCCTTAACAAAACCATGCTGCGTCTGAGCAATAACTGAATTCTTGTCTAGATGATCATGCAGTGCTTCTTTAACCAGTGCCTCCATTAATTTACCTGGAACAGAAGTTAAACTAACAGGTCTATAATTACTTGTGTCAGCCTTTGATCCTCCTTTGTGAATTGGGGTTACATTTGCACATCTCCAGTCTATGGGTACCTCCCCTGAGTCCAAAGAAGCTCTCATAATTATGGCTAGGGGTTTGCATACTTCCTTTGCTGCCTCCTTTAATATAACTGGATAGATCCCATCCACCCCAGGTGCCTTTTTTATGTTTATCCTCAACAATCTCTCCTCCACTTTCCTCTCAGTTATTACAAAATCATCCAGCTCACTGCCAATGTTTACTTTACCTACATCATTATCCTTCCTGAATAATGATGTAGGTAAAGTAAACATCTTTTGTGTAACAGCCAGTTTATCTTTATCCTTAATGTTATAATAAAATTAATGAACTTCTTTTTCTTTGGTTGGTTTAATGGAGATATTTGCAGCAAACTAAGCTCACTGTTTTGAGTTTGCATATGTCTGTGCATTAATAACCAGCATGAGCATTGGGAATTTGTATAGGCCTCAAGACAAACAGCTTTATCAGCTATGCTACTATGTTTTAATCCAAATTTTGATGACCCCATGGTACATGTGGATACTAGGTAGAATTTGATCAAGTTTTCATAAAAAAATATGCTTCAAAATGATGACTAAAACAATTTAGAAATTATTCAAAGCATTACTTAAAAGTGATTTATCAGCACACTATTTCTGATAAATGCAAGGTGCTTCAGAAATTTCTAATAAATGACATTTACTGTATCTGTAAGGTCCTTCAAATGAAACAGACATTTGTTGTTTGTTTGGAATTATTTCTGGGGTACCTAAGATGATGATTTATCAGCATATAATGTCTGCAAATTTTGTATATTCTATTGTTGGTTTTGTTGTTTTGCTGGAAATAAAAGTCTGAGTTTCCTGGAGAAAAAATCCATGCAACTTTTGCCCAGAATCAAATAAATCAGCAAAAACCCATAAAAATTTCTTTTGTCAAGAAGGGATTCAAATACAGACCTCTGAACATATTGTAACCATTGGGCTAGCTGGAAAGGCTATGTGTTTCTGTAATAAACAGTTCGGATATGCATACCCCCTTCCCTGTGGAATTAATCTATCAGAAACCCCAAGTACATGGTTGAAATGTGCCATGGTCTTCCATTGGTGTTGCTGAGGGCTATGCATGGCATAGTAGCATTAGAATTAGCAGATGCATATGATGCAAGAAAACAAGCACAAACTTCTACAGCATTAGCCAAAAAAGGGGGGGGGAACCCTTCCCATTTCATCCATCCATTTGCTCTTCTTCCAGTTCTTCCTTGAATTTATTTTAACTATCAACTTCCACTACTACAGATGGAAGTTTGTTCCAGTAATCAATCACCCGCTGACTAGCATTAGCATTAGCATTAGCATTAGTAGAGGCATTTGATGCAAGAAAGCAAGCTTATGCAGCATCAGCCAAAAAAAAAAAAAAAAAAAGTAACATAAATAAATAAAAATAACCACTTCCACTTCACCCCTCTGTTCGTTCGAAATACCTGTCCAGCTGAGCCTTAAACTTATTTAGGCTATCAACTTCCACGACAAGGGATGGAAGTCTGTTCCACCCACCAACCACCCGCTGGCTAAAGGCAAATTTCCGCACATCTATCCTACATCTGTCTTTCCTCAATTTGAATTTATGCCCTCTCAGGTGATTTTTCTGAGCTAGAGGAAGAATCCCATCAGCATTGAGCATGCTCAAACCATTCAAGGCTTTGTACACCTCTATCAGATCACCCCGCTGGTGCCTAGTTTCCAGACACTGTAATTTGCAAAACTTAAGCCTTTCTTCGTAAGAGAACCCCTTTGTCCCATTCACCAATCTAGTTGCCCTTCTCTGTACTCGTTCCAGCAGCTCTACATCCTTCCTGAAATGAGGCCTCCAGGCCTGTATACAGTACTCTAGGTGTGGCCTGACCATTGCCTTATACAAGGGAATAATCACCTCCTTATCCCTGCTAGAAAAATTCCTATATATCATTGACAATACACCATGAGCTACTCTTGCAGCTCGTCTGCACTGCTCAGAGAACTTCATATCTGCCTGCACCACCACCCCCAGGTCCCTTTCATTCTCTACCACTGTCAGTGTAGTACCACAGAGTTGATACGCTGCTCTGGGGTTGCTGTTTCCCATATGTAGTACTTTACATTTGTCAATGTTAAACTTCATTTGCCACCTCGAAGCCCATCTGCTCAACCTTTCCAAATCCTGTTGCAGCAGCATAGTGTCAGTAGTGTCCTTGACAACCCTGCCAACCTTCGTATCGTCTGCAAACTTGGACATCAAGCCTGATATACCATCATCAATATCATTTATAAATACAGAAAACAATAAAGGCCCCAATACTGAACCCTGAGGGACTCCACTAATAACATTAGTCCACGATGAGCGGTGTCCATTGATTACCACTCTGTCTTCTCCCCCTCAACCACCCCTTTATCCATAGCAGCAACTTGCCTCCAATGCCACACTGCTCCAATTTGTGCAGCAGTCTTCCATGTGCAACAGTATCAAAAGCCTTTCTAAGATCCAAGTATATAATATCAAAGTTATTCCCTGCATCCAGTTCTTTTGTGACTGCATCATAGTATCCAATCAAATTGGTCAGGCAAGACTTCCCCTTAACAAAACCATGCTGTGTCCTAGCTATAACTGAAGTCTTGTCTAGATGATCCTGCAGTGCTTCTTTCACCAGTGCCTCCATTAATTTTCCGGGAACAGAAGTTAAACTCACAGGTCTATAATTACTTGTGTCAGCCTTTGATCCCCCTTTGTGAATTGGGGTCACATTTGCACATCTCCAGTCAATGGGTACCTCCCCTGAGTCCAAGGAAGCTCTCATAATTATGGCTAAGGGTTTGCTTACCTCCTTTGCTGCCTCCTTTAATATAACTGGATAGATCCCATCCACCCCAGGTGCCTTTCTTGTGTTTATCTTCAACAATTTCTCCTCCACTTTGCTCTCAGTTATTACAAGATTCTCTAGCTTACTGCTAGAATTGAATACACCTCTGGCATTCCCCTCGCTGAATAACTCCTCATGTGTGAATGTCGATGCAAAATATTCATTTAGTTTGTTAGCTACCCGAGCAGGGTCATCAACAGTTGACCCATCGATCTCAAGTGGACCAATCTGATTCATCCCCTTCCTTCTAGAGTTTACATAAGTAAAGAACTCTTTGCTGTTTTTCTTCGCATCCCTTGCCAAGGATCTCTCGTAATCTGCCTTCGCCTGCCTAACCTCCTTTGTAACTTGGTTACAGATCAACTTGTATCTATCATAGGCGTCCGTGTCACGTGTTAATTTGTATGTATCCCATGCATTTTTCTTCTCTGCCATATGCCTCATTAGTTCATCTGACAACCATTTAGGCCTAAACCTTGAACAATATTTCTTAGTTGGTATGTAAAGCCTAGTAGCTTCCACGATAAGTTCTTTGAATGCTTCCCATTTTGAATTTGCTGTTGGCAATATCATCAGTTGATCCCACTGTATAGAATTTAAATACTGTCTCAGTCCATTGTAGTCGCCTTTTCGAAAGCAATACCCCTTCCCTTTACCCCTAATGGTAGTTACCTCTTTGAGTAACTCCCACTTCAGCACACTGTGATCACTGCCACCAAGTGGTTCATTTATCTGCAGATTCCTAATGCATGAAGAATCACTACTGATAATCAAATCAAAAGTATTACTCCCTCTAGTTGCCTCCCGAACATGCTGATGTAGAAAACAATCATCCAATAAATCCACAAAAGCCTTGCTACTGTGTGAGTGACCAGCCCCCAAATTCCAGTCAATATCTGGGAAATTAAAATCCCCCATTATAAGACTCTCTGATTTACTGGCCCACTCTATTTCTCCGAACAGTTTCTTATTATACTCATCAGAGTCATTAGGCCTATAGCACACTCCTACTCTCAATTTTGATCTCCCAATGCTTATGTCACACCAAACTGACTCGACACTGCACTGTCCAGCGATGTCGACTGGCTTCACTTCCTTGGATTTTATGTGTTTTTTAACTAATAGCATAACCCCTCCTCCCTTCCTATCCTGTCTATCCTTTCTGTAGACATTGTACTCCCCAAATTCCAGTTCTGCATTTCTTATATCTGTGTGACACCACGTCTCTGAAATCCCCACAATATCTGCCTTTGATGTTTTGAGCAATACCTCAAATTCATCAAATTTATTTACTAAACTCCTAGCATTGGTGTACACACAAGTATACATGCACCTGTTCTTTTTCTTAGCTACCCTAACACAACCCATGTGTTTACTTGTACCCCAATGATTCCCAGCAGTCTCTGAAATATCCTGCATCTTATTTTCCAGGCTGCGGCTCATTCCAATAGAAGCAGTGCAAGAATCACTTTCACCTCTGCCAGTGGCTACTGTTAATCTATTAGTCCTTGTATCCCCCCAATCTAGCAGTTTTCCGACCCACCTAACATTGCCTCGATAGCATCAGCAAACATTCTTGCACCCTTTCTATTTAAGTGTATCCCATCCCTGTAGAAGCAGTCTCTCCTGTTAACAAGTACAGACCAGGCTGAAAAAAATTCTACCCCTTGAGCCCTGCACAATCTTTCCAGGGCCGAATTGATTGACAGGGCTCTCATCATATACTCCCTCCTATCGTGTCTGGGCAGAATTGCAGACACTTTCAATTTCAACCCTAATTCACGGCTTTTTTTCATCAGTGACCTGTACTTGTCAAGTAATTCCGCCGGTCTCCTACTCTTAATGTCATTAGTGCCAACGTGTACAACTATATCACCTTTTGTGCCCTTAAAAGATGATATCCGCTCTACAACGTCATCAACTTTTGCCCCTGGCAGACATACCCTGGTCCTATTCCACCTATCCTTTTTACAAAGCATGTTTCCCGTTTCCCTGACAATAGAGTCACCAACAACAATGGGTGCAACACCAAACCTGGGGACTCCACTAACAACATTAGTCCATGAAGAGCAGTGTCCATTGATTACCACTCTGTCTTCTCACACTCAGCCATCTTTTTATCCATAGCAGCAACTTGCCCTTGATGCCACATTGCTCCAATTTGTACAAATTGCTCCAATTTGTTTCAGTGTGTAGACTAAAGGCAAATTTCAGTGCATCTATTCTACAACTGTCTTTCCTCAGTTTGAATTTAAGCCACCTCAGGTGCATAATCTGAGCAAGAAGAATTTTATCAGCATTGAGCTTGCTCAGACCATTCATGGCCTTATATTCCTCAATCAGATCACCACACAGGTGCCTAGTCTAAAGATGCTACAAGTTACTGAACTTAAGCCTTTCATGGTAATAGCAACCCTTTGTTCCCCTCACCAATCTCATTGCTCTTCTCTGTACTCATTCCAGCAGCTCTACATCCTTCCTAAAATAAGGCCTCCAGACCTGTATGCAGTACTCAAGGTGTGGCCTGACCACTGCCTTGTACAAAGGGATAATGTTCTTGTTTATACTCCGGCATGACCACCAGGTCAGTGGAGTTTACAATAAATCATTAGTACAAACATTAATCATATTTAGTAGTCATGAGCTTGAACCCTGGTCCACTCTAAGAGCATGTGCTATTGCACTCTTGCTCATGACCACTTGGATACTCACCTCCTTATCCCTGCTAACAGGGATAAAGAGGTGATTATCCCTTTGTATATATTATTCCTGCATATCATGACAAGACCCCATGACCTACTCTGGCAGCTTGTATGCAATGCTCAGAAAACTTTGTATCCGACTGCACAATTACCCCCAGGTCTTTTTTATTCTCTACCACCCTGAGTGTAGTACTGCACATTTGGTATGTTTCTCCAGGGTTTCTTCTACCCATATGCAGTACTTTGTATTTGTCAATGTTAAACTTCAGTTGCCCAGCTTTTCTAGATCCTGGTGCCATTACTGTCATTAACAACCCTGCCAACCTTTGTAATATCTGCAAACTTGGACATTAAGCCTGATATATCCTCATCAGTATCATTGATAAATATACAAAACAACAATGGGTGCAACACCAAACCTGGGGACTCCACTAACAACATTAGTCCATGAAGAGCAGTGTCCATTGATTACCACTCTGTCTTCTCACACTCAGCCATCTTTTTATCCATAGCAGCAACTTGCCCTTGATGCCACATTGCTCCAATTTGTACAGCAGTTTTCCATGTGTAACAGTATCAAAGGCTTTCCCGAAATTCAAGTATCAAGTATATGAAATCAAAATTATTTTTTTGCATCCAGTTCCTTTACGACCACATCATAGTATCCAATCAAATTGGTCAGACAAGACTTCCCCTTAACAAACCCATGCTGTGTCTGAACTGTAACTGTAGTCTTGTCTAGATGATTCTGCAATGCTTCTTTAACCAGTCCTTGACATTCAGACTGAGATGGTGGAAAATGCTGCAACACCCAGCCTACAGCTTGGACCTGTTGCACTGCTAGTGCCACATTTTTAGTTCCCTAGAGAAAGAACTCAAAGATTGTTTCTTTTCTTGGATGATATGTTAACAGCATTTCTTTCTTGTTGATCCGATAGAATCAGTCCCAATTGTGGGTACTTACTTTTAACCAGATACATCTTTGAACTACTTATTCAGGTTCTGTAGTTTATTTGAATTAATGTGATAGACTGATATTTTAACTTTCTAAATAATATAAGGTTTGACAATTAAGTTCCAGGATTTGTCAATACAGAGAAGAAAACCAGATGTTAGAATGAAAAAATCTTTCAATACATTTCAAAGTAACCATCTTGAGCAGCTAAACATTTGAAAGATTACTCATAGCACTTTTGGAAAAACAGTATTTAATCTCATTTGATATGACTGCTGCCAATTCCTTTATCATATTTCTTTTATGTCCTTTACACTCTGAAATCATCATTCTTTGAGCAAGGGTTTTATTTTGGGGAACAAGCATTCCAGAGGAGATAAATCAAAGGAATGGGAGGGACACAGTTTCATGAAAAATTAATATCTACTAATGCAGTACTTTCCCCTTAATAATTGTAGAGTTTTGTTGTAGTATGTTTTTGGTAGACCATTACAATTGTTTTTTTTTTTATTATGATTGGTTTGATTTTTCCAAGATGTCAATTTTTCCCCCTTGCTATGATAGATTGATGTATTGTTTTCTATTATTTATTTATGTATTATTACTTGTTTTTATTTTGAAGTTTGTTTCAATATATAACTTAATTTGATTTTTCTCCCCTTCTATGAGAAGAGTTTCTGGTTACATTCAGTCAAAATCATTATGCTCAGGATGAATAAAAATACATTGCATTTTAGGTCTTTCTGTCATTGCCTAGCATTCTTCTCTTTCTTGGTGATTCCTTCTACTTCTAATTCTTGTTTTTCTCTCTCTCTCTCTCTCTCTCTCTCTCTCTCTCTCTCTCTCTCTCTCTCAGGGTAACTCAGAATTTTTTTTTTTTTGGCTAGTGCAGCAAAGCCTCAGGCTTCCCTGCACCATATGGCTAATAATAATAATTATAATAAAGCACATAAGCTCTGAACTTAACTCTCATACTTCATATTCTGATCAACCCATTTTGTATATTGTAACCTGCATTAATTTATTTTTTTACATTTATTATAGCTCCCACTTGTTTTGTTGAGTATCCAGAACCAACATGTGGCAATGCTATCACCGAAGAAGGTGAGGAATGTGATTGTGGAACTGAATTTCAGTGTAGAGTAACTAAATCTTGTTGTACACCTCCAGGTGATAAAGGCTGTACATTAAATCGTAAACTGGGCTACGAGTGTTTTTCTGATGAGCCATGCTGTACAGATAAATGCCGCTTTGTACCACAAGAGGATAAACTCGCTTGCTTTTCGGAGGGTACTGAATGTAAAATTTCATATTGTAATGGTACATCATCTAAATGTCCACTTAGTACTGTTGAAAAAAAGAGAGGTGATCCTTGTTTAGGGACATCAAAAATCTGCTATAAAGGTGAATGTAGATATAGCATTTGTTGGATAAACAGAAAGAGTGACTGTACTTGTTCTGTGGAATCAAATCAGGACTGCTACATATGTTGTATAGATAACAATAAAAAATGTGTGACAGCTATGGAACTGGGATTAAAAACTAAAGATGGCAGACCATTTCTCCATCCATATGGACAGCGCTGTGATGTTGGAAATTCCCAAAGGATTTGTGATGGGTAATTTATATTTTAATAGAACTTTAATTGTTATATATATATATTTTTATTTATTTAGTTATTTATTATTATTTTTTTAATATATATTTTATTGGGTATGTTTTATCAGGCGTGTTCACAGATGCATAAAGTGTCTTTTCTTTGTCATGTCTGTACATAACACTTTGGCTCCCAGCAGACAGAGTTTCACAATTTTATACTTTAATCTTTTAGAAATATTTGATAAATCATCCCAAAATTCGTTAAAAACTAAGCAGAAATTCAGCAAAACCTTCAGTTTTCTATCAAAGGATCGTACTGAGTGACAGTTTATTAGATAAACTACCTCAAAAACATGTAGCACCTTTTTTAGCCCTCAGAACAGCTTCAATTTGTGAAGGGATGGATTCCAAAGGGATGCTGGTCCATACAGACTATCTAATTTTTCAGTTTACTCAGATTGGATAATGGAAGATCCCTGCTGCAAACACCTCATTCCACAGATGCTCAGTTGGCTGAGATTAATTGATTCAGAAGGCCCAATAGGGACACAAGAGTGACTGTATCTGGAACCATTTCCAAAATGATCCATACCCTTTGATATGGAACATCATAGGCCCCTCCGTAACCAGGTGGGAAGGAGCAGCAGCAGTGCGTAGCACACGCTTCTTGATTAGACCGGGGTTCGAGCCCGTCACCACCAAACACGGAGTATGCGGAAAGGTCAGAGAATGACCACTGCATATCCTGGAGCAATATGGCCTCAGTTGCTAATGCTCCCAAATAACAACAACAGCAGTGGAATGCCCTCAACCACTGTCCAGTCCTCGCCTGCCGGCTTGTCATGGAACATCATCCTGCCTGAACTAGGATGATGCTCCATGAATGGATGAACTGTGATCATAAAGAGATGCACCCTGTACATCTCTTTGTACCTTGTACTGTTTTTTTATATCTACTAGCTTATGTCTACCACAGTCATCTGTGCCACCTGATAATGTATATGCTTCCCATGCACTTTCTTCTTTGCTGCCATGAGGCTCATTAGTTCATCTGACATCCATTTAGGCCTAAACCTTGTATAATATTTCTATACAACAGTGTTTGGGCTGTGGCATATTCACACATTGATTCAGCGATACCATTAGGAGAACCTAATGGATACAACAAAAAAAAAAAAAAAACCACACAGCCTTCAGTATTAACTTCTGGCATGATGGTTGATTGGTTCATGCTGCTATCAGTGTTTCTTGTTAGCATGGAATGACTGGAAATGGAATTTGCCCAGGCAATCTTTTTCCACTCCTCAAATGTCCAGTGCCATTCCTGTGCCTGCCATACCCACAAGCTGCTTGTTTTTAGCTGTTATTTGGAACCTGATGAGGTGATTTGCTGTTATTTTTTTATTTTTATTTTTTTTGTTAGTTTTTGACACATCGGCTTCTGTGGCCATAATGCACCTCCCAAAGTTTTTGCATTTTACTCTGATCCAAGCCCGAGGCAGGATTCGAACCTGTCACCACTTTACCTACCTGGTCGGCGATTTGCTGTTATACCATCCACGACAGGGTGCAGTGCATTCCAATATACCCCCTTTGTTGCACTGCTTTAATAACACTGTCATTTGACTGATTGTGGCCTGTGTGTGTGTGTGTATTAGGCTGTACAATTTTTTCATCAGCAAACTGTCTGTGGCTATAAGACTGAATATTTTCTGCTTGTTGGACCATTCTTGACATACTTTAGACTAGAGCTTTCCAAAGTGGGTTTCACCAAGGGTGTCACCAATTTTGGCATTGTTTCACATTTAATTTCCTTTTTCTGACCAATTAATTGATTGATGAAAGTACAGTCATTGAATAATACATTCAAAATTTATGATATTTCTTCACATGCTTCATACTTGGTGACCAGTGGGAACGAGATGTGTTCTTTCTCTTTGAAAGCTAATAACTCAAAGTTGATTTCAAATGGACGTGGTTAAGTTTGTGTTTAATACCACACATCTCTTTTGTTTATATGTTTTGGGCCTAACAAAGTTGTGTACCATTCTGATTATAATCAACTTAAAGATAAGGAATAAAAAAGAGGGGTGATAAATAATTACAAAATTCTTGGTGGGATGCTGAATTATTTTCAGTTTATTTATATAGTATGCCAGCATCAAAAAAGTTTAGGAACTGAAACCACTGCTTTAAACACTGTTATGCATAGTGGCAGAATATGTGATACTTGCACCAGCAAGTCTGACAGTGACTGTCATATAGTGCTCAAAGTCACTTAGTTTGTACTATTCATACATACAGCCCCATCCCACAGTTTCTGACTACTTCCTTTGTATAGGTTGTTCAAACATATTACACTCTCTCTGATGGAACAACTTATTCCTTAGATGATGGAGGTGTATCTAATAAATCTGCACATTTAGCATATAAATGGAATGTATATTTTGAATATTTATGCATTACTGGAGAAGGAAAATTTAGATTGACACCAAATTTTAAGCCAATGTTTCTTTTACCTCTGAGAAGTTTAGAGCCGGCTTGAGATTCTATGTTTTCTAATTCCTCCGTATAGGAAAATATATTAGCATTAGCAGAGGCATACGATGCAAGAAAGCAAGCTTATGCAGCATCAGCCAAATAAAAAGAAACCTCCCATTTCATCCCTTCATTCGTTCCAAATGCCTGTCCAGCTCAACCTTAAATTTATTTAAGCTATCAACTTCCACAACAAAAGATGGAAGTCTGTTCCACCAATCAGCTACCTACTGGCTAAAGACAAATTTCTGCACATCTATTCTACAACTGTCTTTCCTCAATTTGAAACTGTGCCCCCTCAGTTTCTTAATCTGAGCAAAAGGAAGAATCCCATCAGCATTCAGCTTGCTCAACCCATTAAAGGCCTTATCACCTCAATCAGATCACCTCGCAGGTGCCTACTCTCCAGGCTCTGTAATTTGCATAATTTAAGCCTTTCTTGGTAAGAGCACCCTTTTGTTCCCCTCACCAATCTTGTTGTCCTTCTTTGTACTCATTCTAGCAACTCTACATCCTTCCTAAAATGAGGCCTCCAGACCTGTACACAGTACTTTAGGTGTGGCCTGACCACAGCCTTGTATAATGGGATAATCACCTCCCTTGTCCCTGCTATCAAAATTCCCATATATCATTGACAAGACGCCATGATCTGCCCTGGCATCCCATCTGCACTGCTCAGCAAACTTCACATTCAACTACACAATTACCCCCAGGTCTTTTCCACTTCACTGAGTGTAGTATCACACAGTTGGTACGTTTCTCTTGGGTTATTGCTATCCATATGCAGTACTTTGCATTTGTCAATGTTAAACTTCAGTTGCCACTTCTCAGCCCGTTTGCCCAACTTATCTGGATCCGGTTGGACTAGCATACTTTCTTTACTGTCGTTAACAACCCTGCCAATCTTTGTATCATCTGCAAACTTGAACATTAAACCTGATATACCTTCATCAATATCATTTATAAATACAGAAAACAACAATGGGCCCAACACCGAACCCTGTGGAACTCCACTAATAACAATTATCCACAAAGAGCAGTGTCCATTGATTACCACTCTCTGTCGCCTTCCACTCAACCATCCCTTTATCCACTGTAGCAACTTACAGTTAATGCCATACCTCTCCAATTTGTATGTGCAACAGTATCGAAAGCTTTCCTGAAATCCAAGTATATGATATCAAAATTATTTTTGGCATTCAGTTCCTTTGTGACCACATCATAGTATCCAATCAAATTGGTCAGACAAGACCTCTCTTTAACAAACCCATGCTGTGTCTTAACTATTACTGCAGTCTTGTCTAGATGATCCTGCAATGGTTCTTCAACCAGTGATTCCATTATTTTCCCCAGAACATAAGTTTAACTAACAGGTCTATTGTTACTTGTGTCATCTTTTGAACCCCCTTTGTGAATTGGTGATACACTTGCACACCCCCAGTCCATTGGGACCTCCCCTGAGTCCAAGGAAACTCTCATAATTATGGCCAAGGGTTTGCTTACTTCCTTTGCTGCCACCTTTAATATAACTGGATAGATAGTGTCCACCCCAGGTGCCTTTTTTATGTTTAACTTCAATAATTTCTCCTCCACTTTGCTCTGTTATTACAAAATCACTTAGCTCCCTGTTAGAGTTTGATAAACTTCTGGCACTTCCCTCATTGAATAATCCCTCATGTGTGAATGTGAATGTAAATGCAAAATACTCATTCAGTTTATCAGCTACCTGAGCATGATCATCAATAGTCAACCCATCTATGTTAAGTGGTCCAATCAGATTCATCCCTTTCCTTCTAGAGTTTACATAAATAAAGAACTCTTTGCATCCTTTGCCAAAGATTTCTCATAATCTGCCTTTGCCTGCCTAACCACCTTTGTGACTTGATTACAAACTAGTTTATATCTGTCATTTTTTTTCTCTGCCACAAGCTTCACTAATTCATCTGACATCCATTTAGGCCTAAACTTTGAACAGTATTTGTCAATCGGAATGAAAAGCCTGGTAATGTCCAAAATTAAGTCCCCGAAGGCTTCACATGTAGAATTCAGTGTTGGTAACATCAGCTGATTCCACTGTACAGAATTTAGAGACTGTCTGAGACCCCTGTAGTCACCTTTACAAAAGCAAAACCCTTTTCCTTTAGCCTTGATGGTAGTTACATCTTTAAGTAATTCCCACATCAATACATTGTGATCACTGTCGCCTAGTGGTTCCTTTATCTGCAAATTCTTAATGCATGAATACTCACTACTGATAAATAGATCAAGAGTATTACTCACTCTGGTTGCCTCTCAAACTGTTGTTGTTTTGGTTTTTAGGAGCATTAGCAACTAAGGCCATATTGCTCCGGGAATATGCGGTGGTCATTCCATAATCTTTCCGCATCCTCCGTATTGGTGGTGACGGGCTCGAACCCCGGTCTAATCAAGGAGCGTGTGCTACGCACTGCTGCTCCTTCCCACCTGGCTACGGAGGCGCCTCTCTCAAACTGTCTGCCAGGGGCAAAGGTTGATGACGTTGTAGAGTGGATATCATCTTTTAAGGGCCCAAAAGATTATATTGTTGTACTAATATATCATATTACTAATGATATTAAGAGTAGGAGACTGGCAGAATTATTTAACAAGTACAGGTCACTGTTGAAAAAAAAAGCCGTGAATTAGGGTTGAAATTGAAAGTTTCTGCAATTCTGCCCAGACACGATAGGAGGGAGTATATGATGAGAGCCTTGTCAATCAATTCGGCCCTGGAAAGATTGTGCAAGGCTCAAGGGGTAGAATTTTTTTCAGCCTGGTCTGTACTTGTAAACAGGACAGACTGCTTCTACAGAGATGGGATATACTTAAATAGAAAGGGTGCAAGAATATTTGCTGATGCTATCGAGGCAGTGTTAGGTGGGTCGGAAAACTGCTAGCTTGGTGGGATACAAGGACTAATAGATTAACAGTAGCCACTGGCAGAGGTGAAAGTGATTCTTGCATTGTTTCTATTGGAATGAGCAGCAGCCCGGAAACCAAAATGCAGGGTATTTCAGAGACTGCTGGGAGTCATTGTGGTACAAGTAAACACATGGGTTGTGTTAGGGTAGCTAAGAATAGGAACAGGTGCATGTATACTTGCGTGTACACCAATGCTAGAAGTTTGGTAAATAAATTTGATGAATTTGAGGTATTGCTCAAAACATCTAAGGCAGATATTGTTAGGATATCAGAGACGTGGTATCACACAGATATAAGGAATGCAGAACTGTAATTTGAGGTGTACAGGAAGGGTTATGCTATTAGTTAAGAAACACATAAAATCCAAGGAAGTGAAGCCAGTCAAAATCGCTGGACAGTGCAGTGTCGAGTCAGTTTGATGTGACATAAGCATTGGGAGATCAAAATTGAGAGTAGGAGTGTGCTATAGACATAATGACTCTGATGAGTATAATAAGAAACTGTACAGGGAAATAGAGTGGGCCAGTAAATCAGAGAGTCTTATAATGGGGGATTTTAATTTCCCAGATATTGACTGGAATTTGGGGGTTGGTCGCTCACACACTAGCAAGGCTTTTGTGGATTTATTGGATGATTGTTTTCTACATCAAAATGTTCGGGAGGCAACCAGAGAGAGTAATACTCTTGATTTGATTATCAGTAGTGATTCTTCATGCATTAAGAATCTGCAGATAAAGGAACCACTAGTTGGCAGTGATTACAATGTGCTGAAGTGGGATTTACTCAAAGAGGTAACTACCATCAGGGGTAAAGGGAAGGGTTTTTGCTTTTGTAAAGGCGAAATATGGTGGTCTGAGGACCGTATTTAAATTCTATATGGTGGGACCAACTGATGATGTTACCAACAGCAAATTCAAAATGGAAAGCATTCAAAGAATTTATCTTGGAAGCTACTAGGCTTTACATGCTAACTAAGAAATATTGTTTAAATGGATGTCAGATGAACTAATGAGACATGTGGCAGAGAAGAAAAATGCATGGGATATATATAAATTAATGGGTGACATGGAAGCGTATGATAGATATAAGATGGTTTGTAACCATGTGATAAAGGAGATTAGGCAGGCAAAGGCAGATTATGAGAAATCCTTGTCAAAGGATGCAAAGAAAAACAAGAGTTCTTTACCTATGCAAACTCTAGAAGGAAAGGGATGAATCAGATTGGTCCACTGGATATTGATGGTTCAACTGTTGATGATCCTGCTCAGGTGGCTAACAAATTAAATGAGTATTTTGCATCTACATTCACACATGAGGAGTTATTCAGCAAGGGGAATGCCAGAGGTGAAGTAAACTCTGGCAGCAAGCTAGATGATTTTATAATAACTGAGAGGAAATTGGAAGAGAAATTGTTGAAGATAAACATAAAAAAGGCACCCGGGGTGGATGGCATCTATCCAGTTATATTAAAGAAAGCAGCAAAAGAAGTAAGCAGACCCATAGCCATAATTATGAGAGTTTTGTTAAGGGAAGGTCTTGCTGACTAATTTGATTGGATACTATGATGTGTTCACAAAGGAACTGGATGCAGGGAATAACTTTGATATTATATATTTGGATCTTAGAAAGGCTTTGATACTGGAGCAGTGTGGCATTGGAGGCAAATTGCTGCTGTGAATAAAGGGATGGCTGAGGGGGAGAAGACAGAGTGGTAATCAATGGACACTGCTCATCGTGGACTAATGTTATTAGTGGTGTCTCTCAGGGTTCAGTGTTGGGTCCATTGTTGTTTTCTGTATTTATAAATGATATTGATGATGGTATATCAAGCTTAATGTCCAAGTTTGCAGACGATACAAAGGTTGGCAGGGTTGTTAAGGACACTACTGACAGTACTGCTGCAATAGGATTTAGAAAAGTTGAGCAGATGGGCTGAGAGGTGGCAAATGAAGTTTAACATTGACAAATGTAAAGTACTACATATGGGAAACAGTAACCCCAGAATAATGTATTAACTGTGTGTTACTACACTGACAGTGGTAGAGAACGAAAAGGACCTGGGGTAATTGTGCAGGCAGATATGATGTTTTCTGAGCAGTGCAGACTGTCTGCAAGAGTAGCTCATGGTGTCTTGTCAATGATATACAGGAATTTTTCTAGCAGGAATAAGGAGGTGTTTATCCCCTTGTATAAGGCAATGGTCAGGCCACACCTTAAATACTGTATACAGGTCTGGAGGCCTCATTTCAAGAAGGATGTAGAGCTGCTGGAACAAGTACAGAGAAGGGCAACAAAATTAGTGAATGGAACAAAGGGTTGCTCTTACGAAGAAAGGCTTAAGTATTGCAAATTTCAGTGTCTGGAGACTAGGTACCTGCTAGGTGATCTGATTGAGGTGTATAAAGCCTTGAATGGTTTGAACATGCTCAATGCTAATGGGATTCTTTCTCTTGCTCTGAATAATCAACTGAGAGGGCATAAATTCAAATTGAGGAAAGACAGATGTAGAATAGAAGTGCAGAAGTTTGCCTTTAGCCAGTGGGTAGTAGAACAGACTTTTTTCCCTTGTTGTGGAAGTTGATAGCCTAAATAAATTTAAGGCTGAGCTGGACAGGTATTTGGAATGAACAGAGGGGTGAAATGGGAGTGGGTTTTTTTTTTTTTTTTTTGGCTGATGCTGCATAAGCTTACTTTCTTGCATCATATGCCTCTACTAATGCTAAACATGTTGCTGTAGAAAACAGTCATCCAATAAGTCTTGCTAGTGTGCGAGTGACCAACCCACAAGTTCCAGTCAATATCTGGAAAGGTGAAATCCTCCATTATAAGACATTCTGATTTACTGGCCCACTCTATTTCTCTGCACAATATGTACAAGTCACCTATTTTTTTTATTTTTGGAACACTTATGCATAAAGGGGTTTTTTAAGAAATATGTGCAAACAATTCTGGGACATATTTTAGGATCCAAAGTAAGAATAAAAAAAAAAAAAAAAAAAAGTCATATAAACCTGTCCAATACTGAACAGTTACAGAGTTAAGAGTGTTTAAATTTTAAACAAGTTTGGTAATTTATTGTGTAATGTTTCAAGAGTATTCAATTACATTAGTTTACAAATTTAAGTTTGTTCACTGGGGTTTGAATTTCAATGGGTCCTACTGCCAAAATATGTTGCTGTGATTTCAAATATACTTAATTTTTTTCTATCACATCCAGATACATCACAATTTAAGAAATAAAATAGTATTGTTTTTTATGAACGTATATAACTTTATTGTATTTAGTAATGACAAATTGATAGGATTACATTTTCATATATCAAAAAATATGTAAATACTAATAAGTATTAATCAAAATTCTGAAACTTTCATTAATCAGACCTTCGTCTCTTTGTTTGAAAAGACCGTTTAACCGTTTTTCTTTTACGTAGTGCCAGGTTTCTCTCTTTTTCAACACCAGCAGTAGTCGGCCATCATGCTTGTATTCTACCTTCCCTGGTACCTCTGCTCCATTTCCTTTATGTCCTGATGGAATCTCTCCCCTTGTTCTTCGCTCATCTGTGCAAGATTTTTGGGGAAAAAATCAAGATGGGCATACAAAAAGTGAATTTTGATGCTCATATTGCAACGTAAATTGCGAAGCTTTTCGAGCATATTTTGAACAATTTTCTCATAATCCTGTGATTTATGATTTCCTAGAAAGTTTTCCATTACACTTTTAAAAGCAATCCAGGCTTCCCTTTCAACATCAGTCATAGTAGTTTCAAACTGACCGTCTAAAACCAATTTTCTAATTTGGGAACCAGTGAAGGTACCCTCCTTAAGTTTTGCGTCAGATAAACCGGGAAATTTACTGAACTGGTTCAGTAAATTTCCCGGTTTAAACAACGTGTTCAAAGGTACTTAAAGCAGTTGCCATCCTTATTCAATGCTTTAACAAATTGCTTCATTATGCCTAAATTTGATATGCAGTGGAGGTAAAAGTATTTTATCTGGCTTCACCAAACTTTCGTACACAATATTTTTTGACCCCTCAGAGTCAAAATGTGCCTCCCAGGCCATTGCTTCTTTGTTCAATGCAGCGCTTTAGCTCTGCTATCCCATTCACAAATAAAGTGTGGCATTTTAGTGTACCCACCTTGTTGCTCCAACAACACACATAACACTTAAGTCTCCACATAGTTGACATTCGTGATCTTGATATTTAATTTTCTCCAGAAGCAACTTTAGATTGTCATAAATTTCTTTTAAGTAGACTGAATGAGCAACTGGCACAGATGTGTACTTATCTCCATTATACAAGAGAACACCTTTTAAACTAGTCTTAGAAGAGTCTATAAATAGTCTCCATTCACTAGGAACATAGGATGGAGCTCCTAAGGCACTTATTAAACCAGTGATGTCACTGCAATATACGAGAGTACCTTTTTGTGAAAAATACTGTATAAACTCCCTTTCACGATTTCTGTACCAGGAAAATGATGTACCTGGAGCAAGTAAGTTCTTCACTTGAAATCTGGATCCCAGAATTGTAGCAGCATACTCTGGAAGACCTAAGTTCCTTATTAAATTGTTCAGTTCGACTTGTGTGAATTGCTGTGGCATTAAAATATTTTCTGGTTGATAACATTCCTCTTCACTAACCTCTTTAGTTTCTGCTTCGGTGGAAGAAGATGTGGACTCCAAAGTTGCTGATGGAGGTTTTACAGGCAGACAGGTCCATGCAGAACCGGTCTTATAGCTGACAGTAGATCTGGATATTTGATGTTCTTTTTATTTTTTTTGAATTGTAACCTTTAACGTCACATATACAAAAATAACATTCGGCATGGCTTACTGGCTCACGCCACACCATAGGAATAGCAAAGGGCAAGCACACCTTTTTTCCTTGACTCCATTTTCTATGATGTTCGACACATGTATGGCATACTTTATGCGGTGCCCATGATTTATCCTGATTGCCTAGTTTCATATCAAAGTATGCATAATACAATTTTTTTACAAAATCGGTAATATTTCGCCTCTGCTTTCCAGGAACAAAACCACATATGTAACAAATTATGTCGGGACTGTTTATACACTTTCTAGTTGCCATACTAAAAGAAAACTAACACACAATGAGAGCTCACGATAGTTTTTACAGGAGTACTGTGATTGCATAAGGGATGTGCCACTTATATAGGCTCTGTGGTTGAGTGGACTGTACAAACAAGTGAGTGCATGCTCAGACAAGTTTAACCCATAACTACACACAGGAGTCTCCCAGATTCCACTAGGAAAATAAAATTCTGGGAATCACAGATAGGCTGGAAGAGCGGGGTCGGGGGCCGTCTACCTTCCTGGGTCAAGGTCAGCTACCTTGCAGTATATGTAGCTACGGGTTAAACATGCACAACCTGTTGTATTTGAGGCAAATATTTGATACTGATTACAAATAAGGGGGTTAAAACTTGTAAACCATTGCAGAAACAATAGTTATGTACACATTTGCGTATAATACCTAAGTAATATTTTGTTAATGAATTGTGAAAAATCTTTACGCGATAGAAACAAATGGACTTTGGTTTAGTAATCAGTAAACATGCATAAATAACTGCCACACACTTTTACTCAAGCTCCAGATACACTGTAAACAAGTTTTATTAAATAATGTGCCTCAGAAGTTAAGAACATCTATGCTTTACTCAAAAAAGTGATGTTTATGGTGGGCAGTTGCGAGGTGAGTTTGTGTAGCAGTTATTTTTAGTGGGGAGAGCCCGACTGCACAGGGGTCCAGAAGGTTCAGAAGAAAAATTGTGAAGAAATCCTGAAAAGGATTTGGTTTGCTTATCCATATTTATCACAGTATTTCTGCTGGAAACTTAGGGACTGTGGAATCAGAACTGGACCTAAAATTTCTCGAATTGATAAAATGTGAACTGAAAATATGGTGTCAATCTGACCTTTCTTTCTTGAGCCTGAACATCCAAAACCTTATTTTCATTTATATATATAGATTTACCTGAGAAAAAAACAGGAAGGCATGGAATTGGAAATGGTCCTCAAACTTCCCCAGAGACCAGCAAAACATACACTGAAAAGTTTGTCTGACTTTTCTTTCCTGAGTAATGCTGAAACATCTAAAGCTTTACATTGATTAATGATAGGTGAGTTTTATTACTCAGATTTATGGTAAGTGGGAACTGTTGAATCACAACTGATCCTAGATCCTTTCCAGGGATTAACAGGATATATACTGAAAATTTGGTGTCAACATCACTGTTTCTTACTGAATAATTCCCAAACATCTGAAACATGTTTCCATTTATCTACAGAAATAACTCAACATTTTATGAAAAAAAAAAAAAAAAAAATTTTGCCAAGTTTATATTGGTCTGATTTTGATGAAAATTGCAATAGTCTGACAAATCTTTGAGAGACTCAAATTTGTCAAGTTGTTATATGTGGACAGTAGTTTTATAGTTGGCTAATACATATATAATTTTGAATGGTAGAAAATAATAATAATAAGCAGACATGTATGCACCTAGTAAAATTTTTATTCATGCTGGGTACATGTCTCTTGTTCTTATTTATTTTTATTGTTTTACCATGCAAAACTCCACAGCCATTTTTTAAAATTTGAATGGCATATAACCATTTGAAATCAGGCACATATTTATGTGACCTCTTTTTAGTTATTATTTTGCATTCTTTTTGTTTTGTGTGCATACTTTTGAAACACTCTATATAAATTAAAGTGTGCAGGGCATTACTCATCTTGAGAAGGAAAAGTCAGATCAACGTGTTTTCAGGACTATGGAGGGTATTATATCTGGGCCTTATAAAATACATTTATATTATATAATTGTACATATGTTGATCCCATTTAAAAGCCACTAGAGTGAAACATACAAGCCCACCCCTCAAACAAAATTCAATGCATTACTAGTAGCCACAGTGTATTAAATGACTGTTTTTATAAGTTTTTAAATTCATGCTTGTTGCTTTTATATGTGGTTTGGACTTTTGTGAGGCAAACTACACTCACAGATATGATGTGGGTTCTTATAATGATAATTTAGCAAAAGCTAAAATTGGTTATAAGACCATGGGACTGTGGAAAGTGATGGCTCATCAGCTTTTTAATTGCAGCTGATATAACAGCACTTTTTTTTTTGCCTACACATAATAAATAATAAAAAATGTGCCAACACATTTTCTGCATTTAAACAATAGCTACAGTGAAAGTGTAACTCCTTTGGCTGCATTCGACATTGAGTACAAAAGAAAATTAATTTTATTAACTTTACTAATTTTATAAATAAATAAAACAAGATCAGAAAATTTCTGGGGTGGGGGGAAGAGACAGAATGGCCATAAAAAAAAAAAAAAAAAAAAAAACTGTATTTGGGACATTAGGATTACAAAAAACATAGCATTTCTCATATTTTTATGGCTATACTAGGAGTACAGTTAATAAATTTTATGAATTGGAAGTACTGATTAAATTAACAAATGCTGACATAATGGGAATGCCAGAATTCTGATATACTGTATGTAGATTTTAAGTACAGTAAATAAGTATATAGGAAAGACATATATGACAAAAGGAGGAAGAGATATAATTGCAGAGAAAACTGCTACCAGAGTGAGTCAAGAAAAATATTTCTTGACTCAGATAAGAAATGTCAAGATATTGAATCAGTCTCTCTCTCTCTCTCTACATATATATATATATATTATTATTATATATATATAGAGGAGAGAGAGAGAGAGAGAGAGAAAATGGGAAAAGCAGATATAAATGTATTTTCATGGGGAACTGTAATTTTCCAGATACAAGGATTAATCAATTATTTCTGCATAGACCTCAATATTTTCTAAATAAGTTGTGTTTATATAGCATTTTGTTTGTTAGGTGTTAGTGAATATATGCTGAAAAACTCCTTCATATCACTTTCTCCGTTGCAGGATGTGAGCGACATGTGAAACTGTGTTTTATGATGATGGTCACACAAAGAGTTGACCAAGGAAAAACAGAACATTTGTGAAAATTGAAACAGCACATGGCTAAATCTGCATTTAATATCAAGATAATCTTAACAAGAGGTTTGCTTACATATTCAAATTGATAGAACTATGATCTCTATCTCTTTTTGGTGAGTCTAGTGTTGAAAATAAACCTTATTTTTGAAGGCCTTGACATGCCACAACGAGAGTTGTTGAAAAAAAATATCCAAGAACTGTTACAAGAAGGTCAAAGGATAACTTAAGGTAAGATTGTTTGTGTTCTTGGCTTCAGCCAATGTACAGTTTTGGCCATTTGATTAAACATTTGAAAAAGAAAAAAAATTGCATCTCATTGGATACCCCACTCCTCTCTGAAGACTATAAAGATTGTTAGTGGCAAATCATATCTCTGTTGTTATCCAGGTAGAAAATAGGAAGTGTTTCTTTTTTACAATAAATCAATGCAATTTATGAAGTTTTGAACATGAATTAAAATGGCAGTTGGTGAATGGTAGCATCCTTAGTTCCTGTAAAACCTAATAAAGTTAGATAGGAACAAAGTAAATTGAAACAAATGGCTATTACTGCTTAAAATTTTTGCAATTCTTGCATTATATTTAGGATTACCAGACATTGTGGGAATTGATCAACTGTCTCCAAAGTGTGAACTGCGAATCACGTACTTTCCTTTGGAGAGAGACTGTCTCTCTCTCTCTGGATGAATATTCTGCACATTATGCAAGGAATTCTCTTTCAAAATGTTAACAATGACATTTTCCCTTGACACTATTATGGGTACATTAGCACAAACATGAGTGGTGTGAATAGGGTATAGGGTGTCAAGTGCGGCCTCAACCTCAGCTGTCACATGAAGTTAAAAAGAAAATACTCAGAATAACTAGATTCTAAGTTATGATTATTTTTAAAATATGAATTTTATTATCTAAATTAGCATTAGTAGAGGCATATGATGCAAGAAAGCACGTTTATACAGCATCAGCCACAAAAAAAAAAAAAAATCCCATTTCACCCATCCTTTCACTCTAAAAGTTTGTCCAGTCCTTCCTTGAATTTATTTAAGCTGTTAACTTCCACAATGACAGATGGAAGTTTGTTTCAACAGCCAAGCATCTGCTGGCTACAGCAAATTTCCACACATATATTCTACAACTGTCTTTCCTCAATTTGAATTTATGTCCCCTCAGGTGAATAATCTGAGCAAGAGGAAGAATTCTATCAGCATTGAGTCTGCTGAAACCATTCAGCAGGTTCATTTCTGAATGGGTTCACCAATTTTGTTGCCCTTCTGTGTACTCGTTCTAACAACTCTTACGTCCTTCCTAAAATGAGGCCTCCAGACCTGTACATGGTATTCAAGGCATGGCCTGGCCATTACCTTATACAAAGGGAATTCCTGTATATCATTGACAAGACCCCATGATCTGCTCTGTATGCACTGCTCAGAAAATTTCATATCTGACTGCACAATTACCCCCAAGTGGTCTTTTTTATTCTCTACCACCACGAGTGTAGTACCACATGGTTGGTATGTTTCTTTGGTGTTACTGCTATTCATATACAGTACTTTGCATTTGTCAATGTTAAACTTCAGTTGCCACTTCTCAGCCCATCTGCCCAACTTTTCTAGATCCTGCTGCGGTAGCATACTGTCATTAACAGGTCTGGCCCAAAATTCCGACAGTATCTATTATATTGGAAAAATATATGAATATAATTGTATATATTTATTGGTTTTTTAGTAAGTAAAAATTTACCTTATTAGATTAATTTTGTAGAAAGATTATAAAAAAAAAAAAAAAAAGAAACTTAACAACAAATACCTGTCTCAATTTGAAGATGATTTTCTGTTACAGAAACACAGTTTTAAAATACAATCAGCAAATAAAATGACTTAATTAATTTTACTTTATTATAATGCATTTAATTGTTAATTTTTCAAGTCAAATTTTGATATTTGTATAGGGCATTTGAGCAATAATTATAGGTATAGTATTGAAATGCTAAAGATAAAAATCTTGAAACAAGAATACTTTTGGAGTATGAAAAAATTTATACTAATGTATTTTGGCAGGTGCATAACATTTTTCATAAAAATCATTAGCATAACTAAAACTAATTATACAGGTATTTGTTATTAGCTGTACTTTAACGAATTTCTTCAACAAGTACATTAGGCATGACCATGGCACCAGCAGGATATTTTGAAAGGGGTAGCAGGAAAAAATATCAAATATCCCATTTTCTTCTTATTATAATACTTAAGATTATTTAAATATTATTATTAAGAGTATTATAATACTTAAATGTTTGATTATAATTTGTATGATTTTTTGCAAATTTTAATCTGTTATTTTAATATCATTAAACTGTGATTATTGTCAGTAATGTGGTTTTTTTGAACTGATTATATTCTATTAGTATATATATAAGTATATGTTGTTTATTCATTAATATGACACAAAACATTAACATTATCATATACTGTTTGCATAACTGAAATGTACATGTTCCATGTGTTCAAATAAAATTTAATGTTTTTAGTAGCCGTTTTGATTACATGAAAAACATTTTTTATTGCAAAAAAGTTTCTGAGATATAGACTAACTTTGTTTTTTTTTAAAATACAATTGGTATGTCGGGAATCTGACTGTCGGGATTTTGGGCGACACCGGTCATTAACAACCCTGCCAACCTTCTTATCATCTGAAAACTTGGACATTAAGCCTGATATACTTTTATCGATATCATTGATAAATATATAAAACAACAGTGGGCCCAACACTGAATCATGGGGAGGACTCCATTAATAACATTGGTCCACGAAGAGCAGTATCCACTGATTACCCCTCTTGTCTTCTCCTACTCAACCATCCTTTATCCATTGTAGCAACTTGCCCTTAGTGCCATACTGTGCCAGTTTGTAGAGTTGCCTTCCATGTGCAACAGTATCAAACGCTTTCCTGAAATCCAAGTATATGATATCAAAATTATTTTTGCATCCAGTTAAATGAATTATATAAAAGTATATAGTAGTTTTTATATAAAAGGTATAGACATTTGGATAACAATTTAATAATTGTAAAATAAATTAACTAGAGATAATTACAGTAATTATCCACTACTTTCAAACACAGGCTGTTTGAAACTAGTGGATAGTTCATTTGGCATATTAACTTCCTAGAGATGAGATTATATTACCAAAATTTTAATCTGCTATTTACCCATTGTCTCACCTTTTAAAATAAATATCAAATTAATCTTTTGTTTATGCCATATGTTTGAAAGTAGTGCGATACCAGTAAAACTCCTTGTGATAGAAAAGTTTATTCTGTTATCAGCATTAAGATCACTGCATTAAACAGTTTAAATCTTGCTGACAGAAAAAAAATAAATAAACCATAAAAGAACAGTATAATCTTTCTAACTCCATATAATCAAATAATCATCTTATTTACATAATTTTTTATAATCTAATTAACAGTAAAATGAATTAAAATTATTAATATTATATTTAACCCCAAGGGCTCACATCTGGTGAATATGGGCTTGGCACACACAGAGTCCTAGCTGGATATCATCATCTCTCTCTCTCTCTCTCTCTCTCTCTCTCTCTCTCTCTCTCTCTCTCTCTCTCTCTCTCTCTCTCTCTCTCTCTCTCTCTCTCTCTCTTAGGGTAACTCAGAATTTTTTTTTTTTTTGCCTGGTGCAGCAAAAGCTTCAGGCTTCCTTGCACCATATGGCTAATAATGATGATAATATCTATAATTTCATATGTTTAATTGTTAATTAAATTTGTAATTTCATTTATTTAGTAATTATTATTTAATTCTGTCTCTGGAAATGCAGAATGGTATACTTTTATTTTCCATATTCTTTATGTTGAAGCTATTTTCTTCACAGGTTTGAACAGGAAAATGATAATCATAATTTTGTCAGTAGTAAATCTTGGATAGATTATTTAGTAGATGCCACAAGGTTCAACAATCAATAGAAAATATTATATTTCATTACTATGGAAATTTTTGAGACCTGCACTGAGAAAGAAGTAGCCAGAGCTGCATTATCTGAGAGTGCATCCTATCACAAGGCCTATGTAGTGAATGAATCACAAGAAGTATAATTATATTTTCCCACCATCCTGCTTACAGTTAAGATCTAGTGAAGTATATATGTTTCAACTTTTAAAATTAAATTTTTTCTCTTTTTAATTTACATATCTCTCCATCTTTACTAATGAGGATTGTTCATCTATAACATATGATTTTTAAACAGTTGCTCCCTAGAAAATAAGTGGTTTCATCTTTATAAAAATTATATTTTTATCTATTTTTAAATTTATAGACAAGGAAACTGCATTGATGATAAAAGGAGAGAATTTGCTGGAACAACACTTGGTCCAGAATATTATGATGAGGAGGATACCACTGCACCCATGGGACACAATCACTCTGAAGACGGCCCTACTACAGTCAGTCCAAGTGGACAAAATTCAGAAGAATCTGATTTAGAATATTGGAACATTTTTCTTCTTTATAGGATATCTTCTTGGAGAACGCTTATCCTTATATACATCAACATCAGGCAATTGTTATGATACATGTTAGGAAATTAATATATACTGAACTTATATACCTTTGTGCACTTATATAGTTTATTTTCATGTAATATTTACAAAATATAAAAGTGCACTGAAATGTAAATTTTTTTTTCTCCAGTATTTAGTGGAAGTTTTATTTTATTTCTATACATGCAGAAACTCATGCAAAAATTCATGCAAACAGATACAATAATGAAAAATCTGCTAGCTCATGATTTTGTGTACAGTTGGCACAAGTATAACGAGCGATCAGGTTTTTGATAAGCTTCAAATCAGAATGAATATTTCAGTCTTTTACTGAACATTAGTGAAAATCATTATAATCATTTTATAAATCAGATGCGTGAAATAATATTACATAATTATTATATAGTTTCCAATACTGGATGTTCATAAAGTGCAATCTATTTGGATAAAAAACTTAGAATTCCTTCAAAATTAATTACAAGTGAAAATACTCGTTTCAGTTGTGGACACTTTAAGAGGAGCAACGATAATTTATTCATGGACATGTGAAATGAATATTATACTTTGGTGGTAAAATGAAGATGTTTTCATAGAAATGGATTGGGACTTTATGAAGTCTCTGTGCAATACTGTCCAGTATAAAGCAATATACAGGGATGAACTAGCCAAGCAGCAATCCCTGCAAGGGCTAATAGGAAATTTGTGCCATCAACGAACATGACATGATTCAGATCCAACCAAAAGTGTTGGGAGCCACTGGACTGAAACTTCCCAGCCTGACCGTGGCAGTATACATTATGACAATAAAGATTATAACAAAAGAAGTCATTTTACTCTCTTGATTAAGGATGCTTGTTACATGGGGGTTTTCTTAGTGCATCAACAACTTTGTTCATAGCGTACTAGTTGATATGACACTAGATGTGATTTTTTTTTTTTTTTTGTATGTTATGGCTGTAGAAGAATAGGTATTCATAGGCTGATTTGCATATTGGTGACAGCTGAAAAACCTGCACTAATTCACAGGGTGCTCAATAGTGGATAATGATGGATTTGACTGCTCTTTTTTGCCTTATCGTGGTTTACACATGTGAAGTGGAAGTGATTACATAACATTCCAATTTGTTCTTAAACTCTGACATGTTTTGTGGTTACTGATTTTATTCCATACAGTTCATATGATTGTCGGTGTCATCAATCCATAAAAAAAGAACATATTGTATGTATTCCTATCAATGTGACTTTTTGTAGTAGAGCATTAACACTTTTCTAATTCTTGATTTTAATATTTTGTTTTTAATGATTCACGTGGATTTCCAAAAATATTGACAGTTTCATTTTCTTATAGAAATAGTGCACAGTCAAATTAAAGTAATCTATATTACTTGATTTTAATGTTTTCTTTCTGTTGACTTCCACCTTTTTATGTACACATTTCCACTCTGTATCAGTAAACAGCACTCAACAGCTACATTCTTGTCTCTTTGGTTATTGTTATCAGTTTTGCTGAGTCCTGAAGTAATAACAGTAAATGGCATCCACTATACTTCATTAACCCTGCAGTAGGTGCAGCAAGAGAGTCACATTAGCAGGTGTGATTTTACACTGTATGTATCCCTTAGTATTTTCTGAGTGACGCATGCAATGTAATCTCAATCTGGCAACAACCAACCTAGTATTGAAATCTGATCTGAACCTGATCAAAATAATGGCAATGAGAATGGTGGTGTTGCCAATGTGTGCATACCTGCCAACTTACAGAAATCAAAAAATGGAAGATTTTTAATTTAGATCCAGCTTTAGCCAGTATGCTCTGACATTATCTGAATAGTGTTCCCAGACTTTTTTCTGAATTAATGATAACTAATGACATGCATACGCATAATCATTAATATTAGCAGTAGCAAATGATGCAAGAAAGCAAGCTTATAGAGTATTAACCAAAAAAAAAAAAAAAAAACAACAACATTCCACATCACCTGTCCCCTCCTCCAATAATTTGTCTAGTTCTTTCTTGAATTTATTAAAACTACCCCACTTCCACAACAAGAGATGGAAGTTTGTTTCAACAATCAATAATTGCTGGCTGAAGGCAAACTTCCACGTATCTATCCTACAACCATCCTTCTTCATTTGGATTAATGAATGCTCATGGGTCATGGCTCAAGGGGAAGAATGCCATCAACATTTAGCTTACTCAATCCATTCAAGGCCTTAAAACTCCTCAATCAGATTTCATCATAGTGAAATCTGATTTCACTATGATGAAATCAGATTTCACCAGTCTCCAGACACTGCAATTTGTAGAATTGAAGTCTTTCTTGGTAGGACCATCCCCTTTTGTTCCCTTTACCAATTTTATTGCCCTTCTTTGCACCCTTTTCCAGCAGATCTACATCCTTTCTAAAATGAGGCTTCATAAAATGCAATAAATTTACTTCAATTAGTTATGTTTATTACTTTATTTTTTTTTTCCATTCTGTTTGATTACTGTATTAGCTATTCGAAAATCTTTACATTTCTTACATAATTGACACCGACCAACTTATATGAATTAACTAGCATAATAGTGGAGTCACATCAATAAACATTCAATATAGTTTAATACTCTTCTGCATACAAAACAAATGCATTTTTGAACTAACTTTCTTTTAAGAACAAATAGAATACATAACATAAATTAGCTACCTCATTACCAGTTACAGCAATGTTGTGCTAAACTCCACCTGAGTCATTCACACCACTTACAATCTTAAAAAAGTTAAAACTATATTATAAAAATCAAATATGTAAATATATATGTAAATATAAAAAACATCATATATGAAATCCACATCTATTTTTCACCTCTTAAAAATGCATATCAGAATATGGTCACTAAGGCTTAACATCAGAGTATTCTAACATCATCTTTTAAGTGTATATTGTTAAATGTAGTGGGTCCATAATTAAAAGAAAAAATCTATTTGTTTATTTGAAAAATAACACAGATTTGATTAAAAACTAGAAGAGAACTAAACTTACTGAAAACTAAAATACACACCAAATTATTGGAAAACTTCCCACTAAACTGGAAGAACTGGCAGGTTCTTCATACCTAGGTATGTAACTTTACATATCTAGGTGAATCCACCTAGATATGTAAAGTTCTGTGGATGCTGAACACTTAATATGGAATGTGAGAAACAGTCATACTAGCTCAGCAGAGCCTTTTTATTATGTCCAAAAGAAGTGAAGTGAAATACAAAGAAATAAATAAAAGTTGGTTGCCACAAACCAGACTCTTCAGACCAAAATTAGTGATTATTTTGCAAATTGGCAATGTAATAGATAAAGTCCATTACTTTTGTTAAACAGGAGCACCAAGAAATCAATGTTTTAATCATCATAAGTGATAGTAAAAATAATTTTCCATAATATTAATTCATGATATTGTAAAAGATTTTTTTAGATTTTAAGTGACAAATAATATACTATGAACCAATATATAGCTTGTTCAGGGTGTGTTTATGAGGAAATGCTGTGTACTATATAATACAAACTAATTTCATTAGGACAGATTTTATATTTTTCTTTGTAAGTTATCCACTAGTGGAATTACACATTAAAATTTAGTTTTTATTGTGTATGTATTTCATTATGGTTAAATAAAAATACAACCAAGAGACAAATCTTGTGAGGTATTTTTCTTTAAATATTTATAATAAATTAAAATATTCAGGTTAGTAGTACAAAATAAAATACATATATACAAAAATAAATAATATAATAATATTGTATCAAACAATAATATTTGAATTTATTCATAAATATATATTTGTGAATAAATTCAAAATATACATCAAATATACATTAAAAATATTTGATTCCTTAAACAAAAACAGAATTCCATAAAACAGGACTACAATGCCAAGGACAAAATCTTTTCTCAAGAGAATTGCTTAGGAGGTTTCAAAGGCTTTCTTCTACATAAGAAAAAAATTTTTTTTTTTTTAAAATCTTATTAGATGTGCAACAGCAATGATTTATGGACAGTGTATGCAATTTTTAAAAAAGTTTATTAAAACAAAATGCCATAAATAATAATTTAAGCATTACACAATAAAGTAAATTTTATGTGAAAACCATACTTATTCTCAATACTTTAAAAAAAAAAAAAAAAATGTAAAAACACAAATTTCTATCCATCCATCCATCCTTGAAAATGGACAGAAATCCATTCAAATGGATGGAAATTTGAAGGTTGTTAAGCCAATACTAAAACAGGCAATTAATCTGAAATTGTATGTATACCATGAGATAAAAACTGTGAATTCTTCAGTGTATACTTTTCTATGTATAATTTTATATATATATATATATACACATATATCTATTTAAAATGTTACTTTCTGTTAATTGGCAACTAGGCTTAGAACTTGCAGGTCAACTGTAGTGGGTCTCATAAGAAAATTTATCTTTCAGCAAGGGGAATCCACCATGATAATATAGTGATGGTTTTTTCACTTGTTTGGAATGTTCTGGGAGGGTTCTTGGAATGTTCTGGGATTTTTAAATGCCTTTTCAATTAGCACTGCATTTAGTTCAAGCATGGGGAGTAGCATTTTCTCCTGTATAAATGCACACTTAAACAATGATCAGGCTTTGAATAGAACCATTTCAATATAAATTTGAGTAAAATACTCAAGCACTTAGAAAATAACAGAATATCTAAAGATAGAAATGCTTGTCCATTAATTTATCTAAATTTTCATTTAGAAAAAAATCTGCTAATTGCAATGGAGATCAGACTGTGTAAATCCATATTGAGTGGATCAATTCATAGGTTTCCAACCTGATTCCACAGAACCCTATGGTTCTTTTTCGGTGAGATTTTCAATGAGAAAAGGGTGATTTTTATAATTATTGTTTGTTTGTTTTTGTTTTTTTACATGAAAGGGGCAAATAATGCAAGTCTGGGTTTTTAAGATATAATATTTTAATACAGATTAAGACATATCTAAAGTTTAGAACTGTCCAGAGCAGTGGTTTTAAAATGTATTCTGTGGAAACCTGGGCTCTGCAAATGTGGTTAATTTATACCACAGATTTTATATTTAATTTGTACACATGTATTAGTGTTTTTAAAGATAGTAGGGTTCTATGAAAGATTTAGATTTTTAAAAGTTTCACAACCCAGAAAAAATTTGGAAAGCACTCGATTTGCATATGTTATTTGTAGATTTCTTTGTTTTCCAAAATTAAACAAGAATAGTTATGGATGGTTTGGGATAACAGTAGTATATCTAAAAGTGATATTTTGCTCTCTCTTTCAGTAAAGCTTTTATAAAATCTGAAAATAGCATTAAAAAAAATGAAATCAGTTTTTCTTAATCTCTGTTTTGTCTTCATTCAAGTGAAATAGCAGAAACAATGTACAGATACAGTTTCTTGCTCTGCTGCAGCATGAGACACTGGGCCACGTGTAACCTGCAGAATTATAAATTTACAAAATTGATTCTTTACTGGGATGTTAATGAGCAAAAATATTGCTACTTAAGAGTGTTTAAATAGAAGATAATAATGAGTTATAGGAGTCAAGAAAATCAGCAGTGCAATAACAAATTCTGTGCTAATGCAATAAACAAATTTTAATACTGATGACAAATAAATAAATTTTTCTGTTTATACTTTAGAACGACCACATAAGTTCAGACCACATGTTCCATTTATTGTTAGATCACAGTGTATGCATACTCTCCCTAGTATCTTGTTGTTATTTCCTGTCAAATCAGTATTAAAATTGATAAATGAGCAGCAAAGAAGTGGATTTCTTCTGTATTTGTCAAAAAAAAAAATTTTTTTTTCCACTGCCAAAAGTGACTATTTATCTAATTCTGCTTGAAACTTTACCAGACTCTCCACCTCAATTCATTCACCAACCTGTAAGCCTTTGACTCTTTCAACGTGTCCATTAATCCTTTCTAGGCAGTTGTATTGCCCTATTGGGCTATTGTTAGATGTATTTAACTATTGTGCCCTTGAGGAATATGGGGTTACACATCACTTAAAATACTTCTTTTCTAAAATCTATTGACATATTTGCAATACTGTTGAATAACATCAGTAAGTAAATTATAATGATCAGAATAAAATGTAGTAAAATTAAAAATAATACAATAATAACTTGTGTATACATAGAACAGGTTATTATTACATTATCTTCATTAAGGCTACAGACTTCAAACTTATCTTTTGGCCCTTGTTACATAAAAGATTGCCATCATTACTCTACTGTGTTGTTTGGAACCACAATTATATTTGAATTAGCTAATTATAATAATACTGAAAACAAACTAGTTAGTATTCAGTGGAATTCCAAGTATATAAACATGGGAAATTTTATTTTATTTAAATATCTATATGAATATCCGAATAAGGAAGAAAACTGTTACCTTCAGCATTCTCATAAAATGAAGGCAGTTTAGTCAGCATTCTTGTTGACATAAAGCAAGGGTAAACAGGAAAATTATTAACTGTATCAATGCAGCAGAATGGATAATTCGATTTCAGATCTTTATGATCTAAATCTTCTTCAGACCTGCAATCATATTCTGTTCTCTGTTAAAATATAAAATTGGTATTTCAGTTCTAATTTTGCTATTGTTATTCTAATTATATATAAAAGAAAAACTGTTTTTGTTGACTCTTATGAATAATAGATGATGAGATACAGCATGGAAAGTTAATATATAATTTTACTATAAAAACATGTGGTTTTTGTCTCTGAGACTATTGTAGCAAAACGAATAATAAATATACAAAATTAATGTTACAAATTAATGCTTCAATTAGAGTTATACTTGGCTATGTCAGCATGAATTGTTGAGGAGGCTTCCATCCTGCAGTGGGTTGATAATGGCTGCACTTTACTTTTTTTTTACTTTATGTATGGCTTTGCTACTAAATACCAAGATACCATAAAAATAAAAATAAAACCATAAATATAAGAAACTAAAGCCACACTCATTGTCAGCAATGCAAATTCTCAACTATCACCCTTCTTCACTCATTGGAGAAGACTTAGATCTTCAACACCTGCTAAAGAAAGAGTGCCACTTCCACAGGAAATAAAATTAAATAGCACAAAACTCATAAGCACCACTTCTTCAGGGGAATATCAATATGTGTGAACTCCAAAAGGATCATATTTTGGTTGTTGACCACTGGTCCATCCAAAGATCAACCGATGCCCCATATTATTATTATTAAATCAGTTTATTTCCCAAGAAACCTTGGGTCACCCTGGGACGGCTCTGTGCCAGAAGGGTGTGAATGTTATGATCTGAATACAGAATGAAAATAAAAACTCAACTCAAAAATGTAATATATGCCATGGCCACTGCACTGCCCTCTACAGTTTAATTAAATATACAACTGTGAGAAACAAATGCAAATTTAAATGTTGACCCAGACAATCTACAGATCTAAACCAAACTCAAATATACAAATTAAATTTTCAACCCAAATCATAATAAACAGAATTGTTGTTTGTTTGATTTATTGGTGGAAGGGCTACTAAGACCATAACACACCTGTGCTATTACAATATTAGTTAATACAGGCTTGATATACTAAGCAGATGGGTTCAGATCAGATGGTATTTGTTTATTGTTCTCAGGAAGGTACAGATATCATTTATATCTAGTTGGTCTCTGAGAATTTGCTGTAAAGCAAGTTTGAGGAACATACATGTGAAGATAAAACTATTTGTCGTTCTCTTGAGTTTAATGGCATTCGAGGATAAGGTGGTTTACTATGAGTTGTGTTTGACAGTTGCTGCATAGCATTAGTAGAAATACAGCATCAGCAAAAAAAAAACTTTCCCATTTCACCCAGCCATTCACTCTAAAAGTCTGTCTAGTTCTGCCTTGAATTTATTTGATCTATTAACTTCCACAACGACAGATGGAAGTTTGTTCCAGCAATCAAGCACCCGCTGACTAACTAAGGCAAATTTCTGCACACCTATTCTACAACTGTCTTTCCTGAATTTGAATTTATGCTCCCTCAGGTGCATAATCTCAGCAGGAGGAAGAATCCCATCACCACTGAGCTTGGTCAACCTATTCAAGGCTTTATACACCTCAATTAGTTTACCTTGCTGGTGCCTAGTCTCCAGACACTGTAATCTGCAAAACTTAAGCCTTTCTTGGTAAGGGCAACCCTTTTTTCCACTCACCACTCTCATTGCCCTTCTCTGTACTTGTTCCAGCAGCTCTACATCTGTCCTAAAATGAGGCTCCAGACTTGTATGCAGTACTTAAGGTGTGGTCTGACCACTGCTTTATACAAGGGGTTAATGACCTTCTTATCCCTACTAGCAAAATTCCTGTATGTCATTGACAAGACCCATTGAGGATTGTCCCGTGTGAGTAGATAACTATGAGATAATAAACAGAATTAACATAAACAAACAAATTGCAATAGTCATTAAGGTAAACCAAAAAATAACAGAATAAGTTTGAATATAATGAAAACAAGGAACAGTCACGATCATTCAAATGTTTTAATTGATTCTACTTCACCATTTTTTTTTTTTTTTAACTACTCAAAACAATCAAAAATTTTCTGATTGAGGATTTTGAATTTTTATAATGAATCATTTTAAGAAAGATATGGATCTCCTGGAAATGGGTGCAGAAAAGAGAAACTAGATTAATCAAGAATGCAAAGGGGAATGCTTAGTACAAAAGACATTGGTTCTGTAAACTGCAGTACTTGAAAACTAGGCACTTGCAAGGAGACCTGATTGAGGTGTTTAAGGCTCTGAACTAGAATGAATAAACTTAATGATGGTATTCCTGCCTTTTCTTGGACAACACACACACAAGGGACATGAACTTAAATTGAAAAAGAATGGCTGCAGGACAATGTGCAAAAGTTTGCTTCAAGCCAGAGAGTAAATGATTATTGGAACAAATTACCATCTGGTGTTGTGGAAGTAGGTAGTTTGAATAAAGTTAAGGAAGAATTAGACTTATTATTAGAAGGGATGGACAGATGAGGTGGGTGGTTTTTTTTTTTTTTTTTTTTTTTGGCTGATGCTGTAACGCTTGCTTTCTTGCATCATTTGCCTGTACCACTACTACTAATAATAACAATGACAATGCTGGGAAAAATGCACAAGCTGCTGTGAAGATGGCAAACTAGTGTTCCTTTCCACCTTGCAGATTATATCATAATCATCATTAGCCATTTTCAATCCACTGCAGGATGAAGGCCTCTCCAGCAACTTTCCGGTTCCTTCTGTTTTGTGCAATGGCCATCCACTTACTACCCACAAACTCATGAATTTCATCTATCCATCTCCGCCTTTGTCTTCCAGGTTTTCTTCTAGCTCCTCTTGGGTACCATTCTGTTATTTTCTTAGTCCATCTGTCATCATGTCTTCAAGCTATGTGTCCTGCCCAAGTCCATTTTAGTTCTTTAGTTTTGATAAGGATGTCCTTTACTTGAGTTTGCTGCCTAATCCATGTGTTTCTCTTCTTATCTAACAGTCTGATTCCTAATATAATTTGCTGCATGCCCAAGTTTCACTTCTAAAAGTCATGGTGGGGAGTATACATTGGTTCATTATTTTATGTTTCAGACAAATTGGGATATTGCTCCTCGGTATGTGACTATATTTCCTGAATGCTATCCATCCGAAATTTATTATTCTGTTAACTTCCAGCCATTGATTATGATATAACAAATATAATATGATATCAAGAGTAACTGTCAGTTAAGATCCCAAGCATTTATCACAAACACAAATTACAGCATGCACAAATACAAGTTCTTTGACTTTTTGTATCCCTCAAAAGGCAAGCTCAGGGCTGTGCAAATGATGGGATGCACCACACCAGGACGCCCCAATATAGTGGGCCCCCTCAATTGAGGGGGCCCACTATATTGGGTCTTCCTGGTGTGGTGCATAGAATTTGGAATGTTTTTAAAAAATTTAGTAGATAAAATAATACGATCTTGATAAATATTTTGGAGCCTTAAAATAATAGTTGAAATGTTTTTGTTTTTATTTTTTAATAATTTAATTCATTAAACCTTTCATGGACCTTTGTCAATTAATAAAATAGGTTTGGAAATATTCTGCATCTCCTTTTTTTGTTATTAATTATTTTATTAACAATTGGACACTGGACCTATCATTAACATGAACTCTGGACCCAATTAATATAAGTTTCAAATATTTACAATTTAACAAAATAAAAAAAAATAACTGTTTAATGAACACTTTGTTATTTTATATGTTATTTAAAATTCAAATAAAGTTTTAATGTAAATAATGTCATAAGTTCAAATTCAATCGCTAAATATGGAAAGGAGTGCTAGTGACAGCATGCCTACATTGTGTAGTGCACAACAATGCAGCTGGATCTACACTGAGTGGACAGAAATCATGGGATACCTACCTAGTAACGGGCAGGCCCATCTTTTTTTGCCCGGATATAGGCAGTCACACGACGAGGCACTGGATCCACTAGTTCACGGAAGCGTTCCATGATTGCTGCACCGCTGTCCACAATTCTGTCGCACTCCCGGGTGGAGGATCCAAAGCTCGACTGGACCTTTCCACAGCATCCCAAAGCTGCTCCACAGGGTTCATGTCCAATGAAAGGGGAAGCCGTTCCATGGTGGTAAAATTTGCAGAATGCTCTTCGAACCATGTTCTAGTTACCACCGCTCTGTGGGGAGGCCCAGTGTCCTGCTGGAAAAGTCCAATGCCCTAAGGGTACATGATGACCATGAAGGGATGTACATGGTCTGCAAGGATGGACACGTAACCTGGACCATTCAGAGATGGGTTTAGACGTACTAGAGGTCCCAAAATGTGCCAGTTGAACACGCCCCAGACCATTACTGGCCGTCCACCTGCCTGAATAGTTCCTTGTTGACATGATGGGTGCATAGTTTTGTTCAGTTTCTGCCATATATGCACTCTCTCATCTACTCAAAATAACTGGAAATGGGACTCATTTGACCAGGAGACCTGTCTCCAAGGTCCAGTGATGATGTTCTTTCACCCAGTTGAAGCATCAAGTCCCATGTCGTGGTGCTAGCAATGAGACTCTGCTGGGTCGGCAGCTCCCATAACCTATTGTGGCTAATGATCGCCTGATAGTCTTGGTGGAGACGTTTCCCTCGTTGAAGTCGGTGGTGATTTGTGTCACTGTCGCTCTCCAGTTGGCTCTGTGCGGGTAGCACAGTGGTATCGCCACCACCCTCCCCACACCGGGTAGAAAAGGTCTGGGTTCGAATCCCGTCGATGACGCATGGAACTTTAACGGACTTTTTTCACTCCGTGGCTGAGTTAATTGGTCTCATGCGTAGATAGCAAGGTTTCCCCCCAAAGAAACTGGGGTTTTTTCGTACAGCAAAACAGGCAAATAGACCAGAGAACACAAGCAATTTAGAGACATAATACATAAACAGGTATATGTAATCATTTACAGGAGACCTTAATATAATAATTTGATTTTTTTCCCTTCCAGTTGGCTGAAACAATTTGATACAGATGTCAATGGCCACGTTCATCTACCACCTTTCTCCACCCACAGTGCTGTTCATGATGAGATGTTATTCTCATCATGGACAGTGATGTCCATAATGAAATGGAGTATTCTTGATACTGTCAAATGGGGATAGTGCAATTTCTGCACCACCTCCGCAATAGAGTGGACCCAGGCACCCACTATCATCCCTCTTTCAAAATCAGTTAACTCACGACGTTTATTCATACTGATGTCGAATTACTGTCTACATGAATGAAGCGATGCAGTGTACATATATACCTGCCAAGCGGTGGGTTCATCCACTAGCGAGAGGGGTGAGAACGCGGAAATGCACAAGAACCAGGTATTCCATGAATTCTGTCCTATCAGTATACATTAACCAAGCAGGCATAATAATTAGATACAAAGTAAGTTTCTACAGTGTTGCATGAAAATATGACAAAAATTTCTTACATTCTTATGAAAGTATAGCATGAGCCAGGCAGGAATAAAAATTTGATACATAGTAAGTTTCCTACGTTCCTGTTTGAAAATACAATAAAATTGAATCTTACATTTTTATGAAAGAATAGCATGAAAGGCAAATTTTAAACAGAAATTAAACTTATACAAGATATAACATCATGAGGACAAGGTTCTTTTGAATCAAGGTCTGGCAACTCTGTTGTTGGATGTTATCTAAAATATATTTCGAAGGAGTATTTTACAAGATACAAACAAGAACATTATTTATTTTATGATATCACATGGAGTTCAACAACTAAGGAATGGCTTACATTTTATAACAACGTAAGCCATTCCGTTTTTGTTTTTGGTTACTTATCTTACATTATCTACATTGTTATATTTCTACCAAACAATAGTAAAATATACATACAAATATATATGTAAATGAATATATTAATAACATAAATTACACAGATTATAAATTTTCATTTCATTACAAATTACACAAATAATATAGACTACATGACTACGGAGGCCGTGATAAGGCCTCCATAGCCGAGTGGTCAGAAGTGGGAATGCAATAGCACACACTCTTTTAGTAGACTGAGGTTCAAGCATCTGACTGCTAAATATGATCAATCTGCCAACCTGCACTGCACAGTGTGGCAGATTATGGTCATTCCCACAACATGACCTGTTGAGGAGGTTCCATCCTGCAGTTGAGTGGCAATGGTTGCAGATTTATTTTTTACATAGACAATATATAATAATAAATAAATATAATAACACAAATTACATAGATAATATAAAATTAACAAATATAAATAATACAAATTACATAGATAATATAAATAAACAAAAATAAATATAAATGAATATAAATAAAAAATAAAGATCTGGCTAATTAGGTTACTATCTGTCATTCTGAAAGGCGCCTTACATTAGTTTCTAAATTAAAGAAGACTGTACCTGAGAAGTGTAGGGAGATGACAGCGAAGTCACTGTCTCATGATTGACTTGTAGGTGAAGCATACTATCTTCACTTCAGATGTTACTGCTGATAAATCTGGCTAAAGTGAATGATATTTCTATAAGGTGAAATTTCTATAAAATAACTATTAATGAAACTAAGAGTACAATTAGATAAAAGGTGTCACAGTTACATTAATATAATAAAAATTAATTTTTTGATACAGTTAATCTCTTCCAGTTGTAGTGTTATCATATTTTATGAAAAGAATAATAAAATATAATATAATTTTACCCCAGGAGCTCACATCTGGTGAGATGGGGCTTGGCAAACCCAGGGTCCTGAGCTGGATATCATCATTCCTCACTTTCTTGGTGATTCCCTTCTACTTCTGACACTCTCTCTCTCTCACTCACTCACTCACTCACTCACACACTCTCTCTCTCTCTCTCTCTCTCTCTCTCTCTCTCTCTCTCTCTCTCTCTCTCTCTCACTCACTCACTCACTCACACACTCTCTCTCTCTCTCTCTCTCTCTCTCTCTCTCTCTCTCTCTCTCTCTCAGGGTAACACAGGATTTTTTTTTTTTTGGCTGGTGCAGCATAAGCCTCAGGCTTCTTGCACCTTATGGCTAATAATAATCATAATCAATTAACTTTATATGCAAACACAGAATTTATACTCTCCTATTACTTTATGTGATATTTTATACTGCAGTTTTGTTTAATAACCATTTTTCCAAGTCTGCACTGAGCTGGTGTCTGCATGCCCTGTGATTGATGGCACTGTGTTACAAATGGCAATAATACATCTTAACAGGAAAGTAAAGTTTATTTTTAACAGTAGGGTAAAAAAGCAAGGCAACTTGTTGTAAAGGCACTGCATATGAGAAAGCAATGCCATTATATTTTCCAATACAAAATTCAGTTTGTAAGCTTGGTATACCAAAAATATGAAAAGGATGCAAGTTAGCATTAGTAGAGGCATATGATGCAAGAAAGAAAGCTTATGCAGCATCAGCCAAAAAAAAAAAAACCCACTTCACCCCTCCTTTCGTTAGAAATACCTGTCCATCTGAGCCATAAATTTATTTAGGCTCACAACTTCCACGACAAGGGATGGAAGTCTGTTCCACCAACCAACTACCCGCTGGCTAAAGGCAAATTTCCGCATGTCTATGAATTTATGCCCTCTCAGGTGATTATTCTGAGCAAGAGGAAGAATCCCATCAGCATTGAGCATGCTCGAACCATTCAAGGCTTTATACACCTCTATCAGATCACCTCGCTGGCGCCTAGTCTCCAGACACTGTAATTTGCAAAACTTAAGCCTTTCTTCGTAAGAGTACCCCTTTGTTCCATTCACTAATCTTGTTCCAGCAGCTCTACATCCTTCTTGAAATGAGGCCCCCAGACCTGTATACAGTACCCAAGGTGTGGCCTGACCATTGCCTTATACAAGGGAATAATCACCTCCTTATCCCTGCTAGAAAAATTCCTGTATATCATTGACAGGACGCCACGAGCTACTCTTGCAGCCCATCTGCACTGCTCAGAGAACTTCATATCTGCCTGCACAATTACCCCAGGTCCTTTTCATTCTCTACCACTGTCAGTGTAGTACCAAAGAGTTGATACATTGCTCTGGGGTTGCTGTTTCCCATATGTAGTACTTTACATTTGTCAATGTTAAACTTCATTTGCCACCTCTCAACCCATCTGCTCAACCTTTCCAGATCCTATTGCAGCAGCATAGTGTCAGTAGTGACCTTGACAACTCTGCCAACCTTTGTATCGTCTGCAAACTTGGACATTAAGCTTGATATACCATCATCAATATCATTTATAAATACAGAAAACAATAATGAACCCAACACTGAACCCTGAGGGACTCCACTAATAACATTAGTCCACGATGAGCGGTGTCCATTGATTACCACTCTGTCTTCTCCCCCTCAACCACCCCTTTATCCATAGCAGCAATTTGCCTCCAGTGCCACACTGCTCCAACTTGTGCAGCAGTCTTCCATGTGCAACAATATCAAAAGCCTTTCTAAGATCCAAGTATATAATATCAAAGTTATTTCCTGCATCCAGTTCTTTTGTGATTGCATCATAGTATCCAATCAAATTGGTCAAGCAAGACTTCCCCTTAACAATACCATGCTGTGTCCGAGCTATAAATGAAGTCTTGTCTAGATGATCCTGCAGTGCTTCTTTAACCAGTGCCTCCATTAATTTTCCTGGAACAGAAGTTAAACTCACAGGTCTATAATTACGTGTGTTGGCCTTTGATTCTCCTTTGTGAATTGGGGTCACATTTGCACATCTCCAGTCTGTGGGTGAAATTTGGACTCCCCTGAGGTCCAATGAAGCTCTCATAATTATGGCTAAGGGTTTGCTTACTTCCTTTGCTGCCTCCTTTAATATAACTGGATAGATCCCATCCACCCCGGGTGCCTTTCTTGTGTTTATGTTCAACAATTTCTCCTCCACTTTTCTCTCAGTTATTACAAGATCTCTAGCTTACTGCCAGAGTTGAATACACCTCTGGCATTCCCCTCGCTGAACAACTCCTCATGTGTGAATGTCGATGCAAAATATTCATTTAGTTGGTTAGCTACATGAGCAGGATCATCAACAGTGGACCCATCAATATCAAGTGGACCAATCTGATTCATCTCCTTCCTTCTAGAGTTTACATAAGTAAAGAACTCTTTGCTGTTTTTCTTTGCATCCCTTGCCAAAGATTTCTCGTAATCTGCCTTTGCCTGCCTAACCTCCTTTGTAACTTGGTTACAGATCAACTTGTATCTATCATAGGCGTCTGTGTCACATGTTAATTTATATGTATCCCATGCATTTTTCTTGTCTGGTATATGTCTCATTAGTTCAATTAGGCCTAAACCTTGAACAATATTTCTTAGTTGGTATGTAAAGCCTAGTAGCTTCCAGGATAAGTTCTTTGAATGCTTCCCATTTGGAATTTGGTGTTGGCAACATCTTCAGTTGGTCGCACTGTATAGAATTTAAATACTGTCTCAGACCATCCTAGTCGCCTTTACGAAAGTAATAACCCTGTCTAAAAATATATATAAATTCATTCCTTCTCTTTACCCCTGATGGTAGTTACCTCTTTGAGTAATTCCCACTTCAGCACACTGTGATCACTGCCACCTAGTGGTTCATTTATCTGCAGATTCTTAATGCATGAAGAATCACTACTGATAATCAGATCAAGAGTATTACTCACTCTATTTGCCTCCCAAACATGCTGATAGAGAAAACAATCATCCAATAAATTCACAAAAGCCTTGCTAGTGTGTGAGTGACCAACCCACAAATTCCAGTCAATATCAGGGAATTTAAAATCCCACATTATAAGACTCTCTGATGTACTTGTCCACTCTATTTCCCTGTACAGTTTCTTATTATACTCATCAGAGTCATTAGGCCTATAGCACACTCCTACTCTCAATTTTGATCTCCCAGTGCTTATGTCACACCAAACTGTATCGACACTGCACTATCCAGCGATGTCAACTGGCTTCACTTCCTTGGATTTTATGTGTTTCTTAACTAATAGCATAACCCCTGCTCCCTTCCTATCCTGCCTATCCTTTCTGTAGACGTTGTTCTCCCCAAATTCCAGTTCTGCATTCCTTATATCTGTGTGACACCACGTCTCTGATATCCCAACAATATCTGCCTTTGATGTTTTGAGCAATACCTCAAATTCATCAAATTTATTTACTAAACACCTAGCATTGGTGTACACGCAAGTATACATGCACCTGTTTCTATTCTTAGCTACCCTAACACAACCCGTGTGTTTACTTGTACCGCAATGACTCCCAGCAGTCTTTGAAATATCCTGCATCTTGTTTTTCAGGCTTCTGCTCATTCCAATAGAAGCAGTGCAAGAATCACTTTCACCTCTGCCAGTGGCTACTGTTAATCTATTAGTCTTTGTATCCCCCCAAGATGGCAGTTTTCCGACCCACCTAATACTGCCTTGATAGCATCAGCAAATATTCTTGCATCCTTTCTATTTAAATGTATCCCATTCCTGTAGAAGCAGTCTCTCCTGTTAACAAGTACAGTCCAGGCTGAAAAAAAGTCTACCCCTATGCTGTTATTAATGTAATTAAATGTAATACATACCGAATCCATATACTGAAATTTTTCACTTATTGAGTAAGTGCTAGTTAAGATTCTTTTCTGTATTCTATCTTTTTTTGCATAATTCTTGACCTGCAAAATGAAAAAAAGAAAAAAGACTTAGGGATTTCATCCATTTCTTTATTTTAAGTAAAAAAAAAAAGCAGTTTCTAATTTGTACTCTGGTTGGTTGGTTTAATTTTTAGTGGCACATTGGCAGCTTAGGCCATAATGCACCAAGTTCTTGCATCATATGTCTCTACTAATGCTAAAGTCAAAAATAAAAAGAGTACAAAATTTTGGTAACCTATAAACACGCTACCAAGTCAAAAGTTAAATATGATGTTCTAAAATATAGATAGAATACAATGATAAAAAATGTAGTTAACGAACAAAATATAAAGCATAAATTCAAATATTTGTGTATAAATTAATAGAGCATAGAAAGTTAAAAATGTCAGACATGTAATCTCTGTCATCTAAAATCTGACTGTGTAAACAGTTAAGCCAGATCATTAAAAATAGTAAAACATAAAATGTCCATCCTAAGCACAGGACATTCAATGAAAACATGATAAACAGTTAAAAAAGTTTCACAATTCTCACACCTACACCGATGAGCCAAAACATGATGATCAACAAGTCGTTATGCAAATCGAAGCACCTACAGGTGAACTACGGCACATGTGCGGGTCAGGACACAGTATAAAAAACACCTAATACTGAGCTCCATTAATCAGTGTTACTCTTGTTCTTCAGATGGGAAAGGCAGCAGAGCTAAATTAGTTTGACAAAGGCCAAATTTTCATGGCCAGACAACTGGGTCGGAGCATATCCAAAATGACATGGCTGGTAGGATGCTCGCGGTAAGTTGTGGTTAGTACCTACCAATATTTGTCTGAAGGATTTTTTTATTATTTTTTTATTTTTGTAGTTGTTGGCGCATCAGCTTCTGTGGCCATAGTGCACCTCCCAAGGTTTTTGTAGTACTTTGATCCAAGCCCGAGGCGGGATTCGAACCCGTGACCTTTGGGTTGCCAGACAGGCACTTTACCCACCTGGCTAGCCCGGTCGGCTTGTCTGAAGGAGAAAACTCATTAACCACTGGTGAAGTGTTGGACAACCACAGCTCATCAATGTTCGAGGTGAGCAAAGGCTCTCCTGGATGGTACATGGCAACAGAAGGGAGACTGTGGCACAACTCACTGGTAATTGGAATGCTGGTGGTGGGAGTAATGTGCCACAACACACAGTACATCGAACCCTGCTGAAAATGGGGCTGCGTGGCCACAGGCCACTCCGAGTGCTCATGTTGCTACAATGGATAAAGGGATGGTTGAGTGGGAGACGACAGAGAGTGGTAATCAATGGACACTGCTCTTCTTGGACAAATGTTGTTAGTGGAGTTCCCAGGGTTCGGTGTTGGGCCCATTGTTGTTTTGTATACTTATCAATGATATTGATGAAGGTATATCAGGTTTAATGTCCAAGTTTGTAGATGATACAAAGGTTGGCAGGGTTGTTAATGACAGTAAAGACAGTATGCTACTCCAACTGGATCTAGATAAGTTGGGAAAATGGGCTGAGAAGTGGCAACTGAAGTTTAACATTGACAAATGCAAAGTACTGCATATGGGTAGCAATAAACCAAGAAAAACGTATCAACTCTGTGGTACTACACTCAGGGAAGTGGAAAAGACCTGGGGGTAATTGTGCAGTCAAATATGAAGTTTGCTGAGCAGTGCAGACTTGTTAATGATATATAGGAATTTTGCTAGTAGGAACAGGGAGGTGGTGATTATCCCGTTATACAAGGCAATGGTCAGGCCACATCTAGAGTACTGTGTACAGATCTGGAGGCCTCATTTTAGGAAGGATGTAGAGTTGCTAGAACGAGTATAAAAAAGGGTGACAAGATTGGTGAGGGGAACAAAGGGGTGCTCTTACCAAGAAAGGCTTAAGTTCTGCAAATTGCAGCACCTGGAGAGTAGACACCTGCGAGGTGATCTGATTGAGGTGTATAAGGCCTTGAATAGGTTGAGTAAGCTGAATGCTGATGGGATTCTTCCTCTTGCTCAGACTAAGAACCTCGGGGGTACAGTTTCAAACTAAGGAAAGATTATAGAATAGATGTGCGGAAATTTGCCATTAGCCAGCAGGTAGTTGATTGGGGGAACAGGCTTCCATCTTTTCTGTGGACGCTAATAGCCTAAACAAATTTAAGGCTAAGCTGAACAGGCATTTGGAACGAATGGTGGGGTGAAATGGGAGCATTTTTTTTTTTTTTGGTTGATTCTGCATAAGCTTGCTTTCTTACATCATATGCCTGTACTAATGCTAATGCTAACCATGGTTCACTGGCAACAGTGCCTACAATGGGCACTCGAGCATTGAAACTGGACCTTGAGCGACTGGAAGAAGGCTGTCTAGTCCGATGAATTACCTTCTCTGTTGCGCCATGTAGATGGCTGGGTACGTGTGCATCGTTTACCGGGGGAAATGATGGGACAAAAAACAAGCCGGTGGCGGCAGTGTCTTGCTTTTGGTGATGTTCTGCTGGGATACCCTGGGTCCAGTTATCCATGTGCTGTGCACGCTGACATCTACCACCTGTTTACACATCATTGCTAACCAGGTACACCCTTTCATGGCAACATATCTTCCAGTCTAGGGGTGCCATCTTTCAACAGGATAATGCACCATGCCACAATGTCCGGATTGTTCAAGCCTGGTTTGCAGAACACTTCCAGGTACTGCCCTCCAAATTTCCCAGACATTAATCCCACTGAGCATCTGTGGTTTGTGTTGGAACAGCAACTCCGATCTACGGCATCTCAACCATGAACCTTACAGGAGTTAAAGGATCTGCAGGTACATGTTGGTAGCAGATGCCACAAACCACATTTAGAAATTTTGTAGCATCCATGCCTCACTGGGCACAATCTATTTTGGCTGCACATGGAGGACCAACATCATGTTAGGCAGGTGGTCATAATGTTTTGGCTCATCGGTGTAGGTGGTTTATCTGCCCTCAGCAAAAAGGAATGTGTCAGATGACTGTAACTTATGCAGAGCTAAGTAAGAACAACTTCCTCTCTCCAGAACCTGTAGACTGGACTGCCAGTGCTTGATTACAAGCTTAATAAGGTGTAATTTATTTGTGACGCATCCATGACAAGAATCTTGCTGCTGGGATCATAATGAGCATTATTAGCCTGTATGTATAGGGGACTGACAGCCAATGGCTATTCAGGGAAACAGCTGACTTTGCAGCATACAGGAAAGTGGTTAAAAAGCAAAAAAATTTTAGAAAAGCTATGCATATGCTGAATACATTATGAAATAATGCATTCAGCATGTAATCTGCATATTACCTTAAACTATATGAGGTGCTTACTGAAGACATATTTCAGTAATGTAGCCTAAAGAACAATTTTAAATTTGGAGCAGCCTACAACAATGAAATTCTGGGTATCTGGTAGAGATTCTCAGTTTGTTTTTTGTTATTTTTTACTTAACTGTACAAAATATAAGAAAATGTACTTCAAATTATTTAAGATGTACTATAACTGAATTTACATACACCCTTCTCATTTCACCCATCCACTCGCTCCAAATGTTTGTCTAGTTCAGCCTTGAATCTATTTTAGCTAACAACTTCTACAGCGACAGATGGAAGTTTGTTCCAGCACTTAACCACCCGCAGGCAAAAGGCAAACTTCTGCACATCTATTCTACAATTGTCTTTCCTCAATTTGTATTTATGCCCTCTCAGGCGATTATTCTGAGCAAGAGGAAGAATCCCATCAGCATTCAACATGCTCAAACCATTCAAGGCTTTGTACACCTCAATCAGTTCACCTCGCAGGTGTCTAAGTCTCCAGACACTGTAATTTGCAAAACTTAAGCCTTTCTTTGTAAGAGCAACCCTTTGTTCCATTCACTAATCTTGTGGCCCTTCTCTGTATTCGTTCCAACAGCTCTACATCCTTCTTAAAATGAACACTACAGACCTATATACAGTACTCAAGGTGTGGCCTGACCATTGCCTTATACAAGGGAATAATCACCTCCTTATCCCTGCTAGAAAAATTCCTGTATATCATTCACAAGACACCATTGCTAGAAAAATTCCTGTATATCATTCACAAGACACCATGAGCTACTCTTGCAGACCATCTGCACTGCTCAGAAAACTTCATATCTGACTGCACAATTACCCTCAGGTCCTTTTCACTCTCTACCACTGTCAGTGTAGTACCACACAGTTCATATGTTACTCTGGGGTTACTGCTTCCAATATGCAGTATTTTACATCATTTGTCAATGCTAAACTTCAGTTTCCACCTCTCAGCCCACCTGCACAACTTTTCTAGATTCTGTTGCAGCAGCATACTGTCATTAGTGTCATTAACAACCATACCGATCTTTGTATCATCTGCAACTTGGACATTAAGCTTAATATATAATCATAAATATCATTAATAAATACAGAAAACAATGGACCCAACACTGAACCCTTTGGGAATATACTAATAACATTAGTCCACAAAGAGCAGTGTCCATTGATTACCACTCTGTCTTCTCCCACTCAACCATCCCTTTATCCATAGCAGCAATTTGCCTCCAGTGCCACACTGCTCTAATTTATGCAGCAGTCTTCCATGTGCAACAGTAACAAAAGCCTTTCTAAGATCCAAATATATGATATAAGTTATTCCCTGCACCCAGTTCCTTTGTGTCCACATCATAGTTTCAAATCAAATTGGTCAGACAACACTTCCACTTAACAAACCATGCTGTGTCCGAGCTATAACTGAAGTCTTGTCTAGATGATCCTGCAATGCTACTTTAACCAGAGCCTCCATTAATTTCCCTGGAACAGAAGTTAAACTAACAGGTCTGTAATTACCCGTGTCTCCCTTTGATCTTCCTTTGTGGATTGCGGTCACATCTCCAGTCTATGGGTACCACCCCCGAGTCCAAGGAAGCTCTCATGATTATGGCTAAGGGTTTGCTTACTTCCTTTGCTGCCTCCTTTAATATAACTGGATAGATTCTATCCACCCCAGGTGCCTTATGTTTATCTTCAACAATTTCTCCTTCACTTTACTCTCAGTTATTACAAGATTATCTAGCTTACTGCCAGAGTTTAATACACCTCTGGCATTTCCCTCCCTGAATAACTCCTCATGTGTGAATTTAGATGCAAAATATTCATTTAGTTTGTTAGCTACCTGACCAGGATCATCAACAGTTGAACCATCAATATCAAGTGGACCAATCTGATTCATCCCCCTTCCTACTAGAGTTTACATAAGTAAAGAACCTTTTGCTGTTTTTCTCTGCATCCTTTGCCTGCCTAACCTCCTTTGTGACTTAGTTACAGAGCAGCTTATATCTATCACAGGCTTCCGTGTCACCTGTTAATTTATATGTATCCCATACATTTTTCTTCTCTGCCATATGTCTAATTAGTTCATCTGACATCCATTTAGGCCTAAATCTTGAACAATATTTCTTAGTTTGTATGAAAAGTCTAGTAGCTTTTCAAGATTAATTCTCTGAATGCTTCACATTTTGAATTTGCTGTTGGTCACATCATCAGTTGGTCCCACCGTATAGAATTTAAATACTGTCTCAGACCACCGTAGTCACTTTTACGAAAGCAAAAACCCTTCCCTTTACCCCTGATAGTAGTTGCCTCTTTGAGTAAATCCCACTGCAGCACACTGTGATCAATGCCACCTAGTAGTTCCTTTATCTGCAGATTCTTAATGCATGAAGAAACACTACTGATAATCAGATCAAGAGTATTACTCCCTCTAGTTGCCTCCCAAACATACTGGTGTAGAAAACAATCATCCAATAAATCCCTAAAAGCCTTGCTAGTTTGAGACCAACCCACAAATTCCAGTTAATATCTGGGAAATTAAAATAAATTTAAGCTTACATTATATATTTAATCTTATTTAAAAATGTTGCTCATTTTAAAATTATACCTCTTTTTTGAAGGGGACAATTTTCTTGGAAACATAATTTGTATCATCTTGTGGATCATTTTGAAGTCCTAAAAATGAACAGAAATGAACAAATTTCTTTAAATTTGAAAATATTTAAGAAAGTAATTTGTAGTGGCAAATGGTGCAAGGAAACAAATACTATACAATGTCAGTTGAAAAAAAAAACTACTAGCATTTGTCTGCCCCTCTAATAATTTGTCTAGTTCTTCCTCAAATTTATTAAAATTAATTCATTTCCTCAACACCAAATGGATGGCTGTTCCAACACTCTCTAGCTGAAAGCCAATTTTTACATTTCTATCCGCAATTCTATTTGAATTTAAATTTATATCCCTTAAGAAAGGTGAGCTGGAAAAAGCTATTGGGGGGGAAGACAGCCTAAGCAGTTAACAGCAGCTGAAGGCAGTGAAAGTAATTCTTACACTGCTTCTCTTGGGATGTGCAACAGCCTGGAAAGAAAGAAAGAGGTTGAGGATTACAAGGCCAGTATGGCCCACCTCATAGAACAGACAAATACACGGGCTGTGTCAGGCTTAAGAGTAAAAACAGATGCATAGAATAGACTTGCACATATACTAATGCTAGGAGTATAGTAAATAAATTTCACAAATTTGAAGTACTGGTTAATTAATCACACATGAACTTTGTAGGGATATCAGGGATACGGTGCCACTCAGTATGTTCTGATTCTCTTATAATATCATTACTACTGAAAAATTATATTGCATTACATCCTTAATCATAGATTCCATAAAGTTTCCTAACTTATAAGTTTGTAATTGTCCAGATCACCCTTGTAACCTCTGTGTATGGAGAGATATTTGTTCATTCCCAATCTTTCTTATTTTATTTTACAAACTGTACATTTCTGCATACTTGACAATGTTTTCTGGCTTTTATACTGAATGATAAACTGTTTCTGTTCAAAAAATTAACCTTTAATGAAATAAAAGTGCACGAAATATCCATACTGTATAAGCTTTGAGTAGATACATTGAAAAATCTTGCATGTAGGCATGGAATATATAGAATATACCAACAATAAGGGACTACTTCTTGTATGCTTTTTATATAGCTATATTTTTATTCTCAAAGAATTAATTATGCAACTTGAAAGATTCACAGAATACTAAACTTCACATTAACTTTACTCTAACAGACAATTTCATATTTTGAGCACTTTTTACAGCAAAGCAGCCACTTGAAAAAGTTCCAGTCACTCTCCGCTGTACATTTCTGTGAAAACAAACACTGCAGTTAAGCCACGTTTTTTGAGAGCCAGTTGTGAACCTAAAGTAAAATTCTGTTTTTCATTCAATAAAATTATACTTAGATTTCTATCAAACTTCATATCAAAAGGGTAAAAGGAACAGATATTTGAGGTGCTTCTGGTGGTGTTAGGTTCCAAGACTTTTGCTGCACAAGCTAAAAAATAAAAAATAATAATAATTAATTAAAAACAATAAAAAAAATAATAATAAAATAACTATCTGACTCCCTCATTACATTGGTATCTATTCAGCTGACCTTTGAATTTCCCCAAAATATCAATCTTAACCACCCATGGGACAACTTTATTCCAGTAATAGTAATTAACAACTCACTGGTTAAAAGACAACTTCCTGGAGTCCAGTCTAAAACTCTTCCCCCTTAATTTGAATTTATGGCCTCTAGTTCTGGAACTGTTTACTGCAATCAGTCAGAAAACGTCCAGCTTGGGGGATTCACAAACTAAAAGATTAACAGTAGCCGCAGGCAGAGGCAAAAGCGATTCTTGCACTGTTTCTACTGTAACGAGCAGCAGCCTAGAGAGAAAGTTGCTAGGGACTTCAAGAGCTGCTGGGAGTCATCATGGAACAAGTAAATACATGGGTTCTGTTAGGGTAACTAAGAGTAAGAACAAGTGCATATATACTTGCATGTACACTAATGCTAGAAGTATAGTAAATAAAATTGATAAATTTGAAGTGCTGATCAAGACATCAAAGGCAGATATTGTTGGGATATCAGAAACGTGGTGTCACACAGATATAAGCAGTGCAGAATTGGAATTTGAGGAGTACAATGTGTACAGAAACGACAGATAGGGTAGGAAGGGAGGAAGGGTTATGCTGTTAGTTAAGAAACACAAAATCTAAGGCAGTGCATCCAGTTGACACGGGTGGACAGTGCAATGTTGAGTCTGTTTGGTGTGAAAACACTGAGAAAGGGAAAATGAGAGTAGGAGTATGTTATAGGTCTAAAAACTCTGATGAGTACAATGTACAGTTGTGCAGAGAAACAGAATGGCCAGTAAATCAGAATATCTTGTGATGGGGATTTTAACTTTCCAGATATTGACTGAAACTTTTGGGTTGGTCACTCACACGCCAGAAAGACTTTTGTGGATTTATTGGAGGATTGTTTTCTACAGCAACATGTTCAAGGGGCAACCAGAGGGAGTAATACCCTTGATCAGATTATCATTAGTTATTATTCATGCATTAAGCATTTGCAGATAAAGGAACCACTAGGTGACAGTGATCACAGTCAGTGGTCTCAGATAGTTTTAATTCTATAGTGGGATCAACTGATGATGTTACCAATGGTGGATTATAAATGGAAAGCCTTCAGGGACTTAATCTTGGAGGCTACTAGGCTTTTCATACCAACTAAGAAATACTGTTCAAGGCCTAAATGGATGTCAGATGAATTAATGAGGCTTGTGGCAAGAAAATTAAAATGCACATGATGCATATAAATTATCAGGCAACACAGAAGCCTATGGGAGATATAAGGTAGTTTGTAATCAAGTCACAAAGGAGGTTAGGCAGATGAAGGCAGATTACGAGAAATTTTGGCAAAGGATGCAAAGAAAAACAGAAAAGAGTTCTTTACTTACATAAACTCTAGAAAAAAAAAAAAAAAAAGTAAATTGCAGCCATTATCAACCCACTGCAGGATGGAAGCCTCCTCAACAATTCATGCTGAGGGAAATGGACCATAATCTGCCACGCTGGTCCAGTGCGGGTTGGCAGATCGACCGTATTCAGCAGCCAGGGGCTTGAACCCCGGTCTACTCAAAGAGCGTGTGCCACTGCACTCCCGCTCCTGACCACTAGGCTACGGAGGCAGCAAGGGGACAAATCAGATTGGTGCACTTAACATAGATGGTTCGACTATTGATAATCCTGCTCAAGGTGCGCTTACAAAGAAAGGCTTAAGATCTGCAAGTTGCAGCATCTGGAGACTAGGCACTTGCGAGATGATCTGATCGAGGTGTATAAGATCTTGAATGGTTTGAGCAGGCTCAATGCTGACAGGATAATTCTGCTTGCTCAGATTAAGAACCTGAGGGGGCATAGATTCAAATTGAGGAAAGACAGTTGTAGAATAGATGTGCGGAAGTTTGCCTTTAGCCAGTGGGTGGTCGATTGCTGGAACAGGCTTCCATCTGTTGTTGTGGAAGTTGATAGCTTAAATAAATTTAAGGCTGAACTAGACAAACATTTGGAGTGACCAGATGGGTGAAATGGAATTTTTTTTTTTTTTTTTTGGTTGATGCTGTATAAGCTTGCTTTCTTGCATCATATGCCTCAACTAATGCTAATGCTAAATTCAAGGAAGAACTGGACAAACATTTGGAGTGAATGGGTGGGTGTAATGGGAAGGGTTTTTTTTTATTTTTTTTATTTATTGGCTGATACTGTATAAGCTTGCTTTCTTGCATCATATGCCTCTACTAATGCTAATGTTAATCTGGGGAATTAATGACTGACATTCACAGTTTCTTTAACTTTTATATAATATATATAAACCTTGATGATAAATGACAACAACAATAATAATCTATTTTAAATTTTATTCCTTATTATAACATACTTTTATCAATTCTTGCTGTACGTTGAATATGTTCTTTCATTTTAGAATTGACATGTGTGTCCTCTATAGTTGGGGAAAGAGAACCAACTGAGCTGAAATTTATAAAAGAAAACTATTATTACAGCACAAATTGCTATACAAAAATATATCAAAATATATAAAATTTATTTCTGTCTAATATAAAAAGGTATTATATCAGTAGAGGGATTAATTGAAGGGTTGAGAAAGGGTTTTAGCAATGAATTACAACTGAGGGTGGATTATGTCCCCAAAGTGTCTCAAAGGACATGCCAGGTCATTGCAATATACCATAAATTAAAAATACAAAACAATCCAAAACAAAGAAGGGGAACTAAACTTGATATTAATATTAGTAGCAGCAAATGATGCAAGGAAGCAAGCTCATATCATATAGCACCGATGGGGGGATTATTAACTCATCTGTCCATTGCCTCTAATAATTTTTTTATAATTCTTCCTTAAATTTACTCAAATTACCCATTTTCGTGACACCAAATAGCAGTTTGTTCCAACAATAAATTACTTTCTGACAAAGAAAATTTTCATATATCTATCCTACAGCCATATTTTGCAATTTTTAAGTTTATGTCCCCTTATATGTGTTGTCTGACAAAGTGTAAGGATGCCAGCTGCATTTAGATTACTGAAATCAGATTTAAAACCCTGAATGTCAATCAGGTCTCCTCACAGGTGCTTAGTTTTCAAGCACTGCAATTTGCAGAGTTGCAAATTGTAGTGCTTGAAAACTGCAGGGCTTTTGTGTCCCTAACTAATCTGATCACTCTTCTCTACACTCATTCTAAGAGATCCACATCCTTAAAGTAAGGCTTCCAAGACCAGCATGCAGTACTCACGATGTTGCCTAACCATTGCCTTATACAATAGGATAATCACCTCCTTATCCCTACTGGCAAAGTTCCTGTATATATCATTCACAAAACTCCATAAGCTGCCTTATCAGCCCATCTGCACTGCTTAGAAAATTTCATGTCAGACTATACAATTACCCCAGATCTCTTTAGTTCTCCTCCACCGTGAGGAGAATGAAAGAGATTTTATAATGAAGGAGCTACTACATAATTGGTACATTTTTTCTGGGATTATTGCTGCCCATATGCAGTACCTTGCATTTATCAATGTTAAACCTCAATTGCCAATTTTAGACCCACTTGCCTAATTCTTTTAGATCTTGTTGCAGCAGTACACCTTGATTCTTGTCATTAACCACCCTGCCAACCTTTATATCATCTGCAAACTTAGACAGTAAGCTTGATAAGCCTTCAATATTGGTAATAAACAATGAAAATAATAAGGGAGCCACCACTGAACGCAGAGGAATACCACTAATAACATTATTCTGAGAAAATCAGTGCCCATGTATACCACTCTCTGTCTTCGAACACTCAACCATTTCTTTACCCATAGCATTAACTAGCCCCTAATTCCACACTTCCAATTTGTACAACAGTCTTCTGTGTGGAACAATGCCAAAAGCTTTAGACTCAACACTTCACTTCACAAACTCATGCTGTGATCCATTAAGGATGCCATTCCTATCAAGACGATCCTGTATTGTATCCTTAATCACAGATTGTGTTATCTTACCAACCACTAAAATCAAACTCACTGGTCTATAGTTGTCCATCACATCTTCTGCACCTCCTTTTGCAGATTGAGGAGATGATATCTTCTCCAGTCCAGGCAGATTGTCCTGGAATCTAATGATGACGTGAAGATGCTCACTAAGAACATCCAGTACATTTTATATGCAGTTGAGTTCCATCCTGTTGAAACATTTTTGGTCAAAACTGACACCCACACCTTTTGGGAATGAGACAAACTGTTCTTCATGGAAATGGAGATAATGGTCAGCAGTCACACACTGCTGACAAAAACGAATCTAAACAATACTATGAGATGAAATGCCACACTACATTGTGCAATTTCTCTGTCTCTAGCATTGGGGAAGGGGAGGTTGCAATTGGGTCGTTACTTCTTGCAAGCTTCCCTCTCCAAATCACACCCATTCTGTTTGTTAACATCACTCAGATGGAAATAGACTTCATATGTAAACTATATGCTTATCAGAACAACAATATATTATTATTGATAAAACCAGCAATGGACTGCAAAAGTTGATTCGCTTGTCTTTATCACTGTTGCAAGAGACTGCTACATTTTAATTTTATATGGAAATTTTATATTTTTTGAACAATCTGGTTTGATGGGGGACAAAAAAAACTTGTAAGAAATGGAGACCTAATTTCACCATAACACCATACATGATCCTATTCTGTTCTTATGCACCAAGTCAGAATAAAATAAAATATAAATAAGACAAAGCAGCACTTACCTTCAGCAGAGCAAATGTCCCTCCCACTCAAGGGGATGGGCAGAGGGGATCCCTTTGGAGTGGTAGTGCTTTTCTGGTTCCTAATTATCTATTTATTGTAAAAGTGATACTCATTATTTCACGGGTGTATATCTCCTTGGGAAGGGTTCATATGTTTGTACTGCTGAAGGTGCTGCTTTGTCTTTTCTTATTTATATTTTTATTTTAAAATTGAGTGGCTTGGTACATAGGAGCTGTTGTACCTTGTCAAGCTCAACCTTAACTGCAACCATAATTTGCTGTATTTATTATGTGGCTAGTGTTACAGTAAAATTATCTTTACTATTTGCTTTAAAAAAATGTTATGGAAACTAACCATTTTGATAAAATAGAACACTGTTGAAAATTTTGTTTGGTGGTTGGAACTAATGGTTTTGCTGCTGCTGCTGCTGCTTCTTCTATACAGATTGGTGCTGCAAAATAAAATGTCAGTTTATTTTTTTTATAAATATAAGTTTTCTATACAGAACAGAAAATGCACATATTTTACTTTACATTGCAAAAGATTATATAAAATCACTATAGGTATTTAGATATCTGTCCCAACATTTCACAAAGCAAAAAAAATAAAGGTAGCAAATTCGTAGCTCTCTCTTCCCTACCAGTGTAATTTGATACCATATATAAGTCTAATAAGACCACGAGATTGAAATTCTTCACAAGTACAGTAATGACATTAAAGCTATATAGAAATACAAAATTATTTCAGAAACAGCCCACTTTCTCATTCTTTGATGGGTGTATATCTCCTTGGGAAGGGTTCATACGTTTGTACTGCTGAAGGTGCTACTTTGTCTTTTCTTATTTATATTTTTATTTTAAAATTGAGTGGCTTGGTACATAGGAGCTGTTGTACCTTGTCAAGTTCAACCTTAACTGCAACCATAATTTGCTGTATTTATTACAGCAAATTTATTCTCAAGCCAGAAATCAACAAAAACAGAAAGTAAGACTATTCAAAAAACTTGAATGACTTGCATACGACATTAGTAGCACCTCAAGGAATTTTGTCCTTCCTGATCATGTTCACCTGCAGATGAAATTTTCATTAGACAATAATCCTTAAAATGCATTAAAAGAAGACAATTTGAGGATTAGTTGTCCTGTAGTCGGGGGGGGGGGGGAGTTGAAAAGTTTTGGATTGAGTATGAAAGGGTAAGTAGTAGTACAGTGTTAAAAATTTCTGTACTTAATGTATAACACTTCAAATAGTAATCCACTAAGTTTCATGAATTTTTTTTTATTCAATTGCAAGTCCTAAAGTCAACAAAGTTGTGTGAATGAGGAAAGATAGGCAAAATCAGTCACTGTGCAGTCATCCAATACTGGGGGGGGGGGGGAAGGAACTAATGCTAAAAGTTATTAACGAAGATATGGTTACAACAAGGAGGAAGATGACCCTTCATATTTCATGGTTATGAAGTGAGCAGCAGAATTGAAACAGTGGAGAGGACCCACACAGTGGAAGATCTGCAATGTTCATCACTCCAGAAGTTGATATTGTGCATGATCTGGTGATGAATGAGAGTGACAGTTCAGTACACTGCCAGCATCTTGGGAATTTCATCTGAATGATTGTGTGGGTACCATATAACAGTTGGTTATTGCTATGAAAAGGATGTCTGCATGATGGGTCCCAAAGTTGTTGATAGCAGATCAAAAACACAAGTGTTGTCAAGTGAACATTTGCATCTTTCAAGCAGATCAGGCAAATTTTCTTGCAAGGTTTGTGACCATGAATGAGATATGGGTCCACTACTTTCAGCCAAAAACAAAGGAGCATTCAAAACAGTGAAAACACAGCTCTTCTTTTTCCCCCTTCAAAGAAACCTAGTCGATTCCTTCTGCTGTCAAGTTGATGCATCAGTTTTTGGGATGCTGATGGAGTGTTCTAGTAGATTATTTTCAGGAAGGCCAGAAAATGACAGGGGCATATTACACAGAATTTATGAGGTGTTTGTGTGAAAACATAAAAGACAAATGCTGAGGAAAACTCAGCAAAGGAGTCTTGTTCCATAAGGACAATGCACCTGTTCACAAGTCTGGCACTAATGATTATGGCAAATGGTTTAAGAGCTGAATTCACATGGCTTTGAAACCTTGGACCATTCCCTATATTCACTAGATGAGACTTTCAGCTATTTTCTAATTTGAAAAAGTACCTGGCTATCATCCATTTTTCCACTGACATCATTGCTGCAATGGAGGCCCAAGAGAAAAATTTCTTCATAGTCGGAATCAATGCATTGCAGCATCAGTGGAAAAAGTGTATTGACTCCAAAGGGGACTGACTGTTGGACTAAATCAGGATACACGTTGAAAAGTAACAGCATTAGCATTAGTAGAGGCACATGATGCAAGAAAGCAAGCAAGCTTGTAGAGCATCAGCCAAAAAAAAAAACCTCTTCCCATTTCACTGATCCATTTATTCCAAATGTTTGTCTAGTTCTGTCTTGAATTTATTTAAGCTATCAACTTCCATAACAACAGATGTAAGTTTGTTCCAGCAATCAACCACCCACTGGCTAAATGCAAACTTTCACACATCTATTCTACAACTGTCTTTCCTCAGTTTGAATCTATGTCCGCTCAGGTTTGTAATCTGAGCACAAGGAAGAATCTCATCAGCATTGAGCATGCTCAATCCATTCAAGGCCTTATACACTTGTTTGTTTTGTTTTTTGGAGCATTAGCAACTAAGGCCATATTGCTCGGGGATATGCGGTGGTCATTCCCGACCTTTCCACATCCTCTGTATTTGGTGGTGACGGGCTTGAACCCCGGTCTAATCAAGAAGCGTGTGCTACGCACCGCTGCTCCTTCCCACCTGGCTACGGAGGCGCCACCTTATACACTGCAATCAGATTGCCTCGAATGGTTTAAGGTGACTGGTCTACAGAAGCTGCAATTTGAAGAACTTAAGCCTTTCTTCATAAGAGCACTGCTTTGTTCCCTTCACCAGGCTTGTTGCCCTTCTCTGTACTCATTCTAACAACTCTAAATCCTTCCTAAAATGAGTCTTCCAGACCTGTATGCAGCACTCAAGGTGTGGCCTGACCATTGCCTTATACAAGTGGATAATCACCTCCTTATCTCTGCTCACAAAATTCCTGTATATCATTGACAAGACCCCATGACATACTCGGGCAGCCTGTCTGCACTGTTCAGAAAACTTCATATCTGACTGCACAATTACCCCCAGGTCTCTTTCATTCTCCACTACCTTGAGTGTAATACCACATAGTTGGTACATTTCTCTGGGGTTACTTCTACCCATATGCAGTACTTTGCATTTGTCAATGTTAAACTTCAGTTGCCACTTCTCAACCCATTTACCCAACTTTTTCAGATCCTGTTGCAGCAGCATACTGTCATTACTATTATTAACAACCTTGCCAACCTTTGTATCATCTGCAAACTTTGACATTAAGCTTGATATACCTTCATCAATATCACTGATAAATATACAAAACAACAATAGGCTCAATACCGAACCCTGAGGAATACCACTAATAACATTAGCCCACATAGAGCAGTACCCATTGATTACCACTCTCTGTCTCTCTGTCTTCTCCCACTCAACCATCCTTTTATCCAGTGTAACAACTTGCTCTTAATGCCATAATGCTCCAGTTTGTACTGTACTCTTCCATGTGCAAGAGTATCAAAAGCTTTCCTGAAATCCAAGTATATAATATCAAAATTATTTTTGCATCCAGTATCTTTATGACCATATCATAGTATCCAATCAAATTGGTCAGATAAGACTTCCGCTTGACAAATGCATGCTGTCTGAATTATTATTTGTGTCTTGTCTAGATGATCCTGCAGTGTTTCTTTAACCAGTGACTCCATTATTTTCCCTGGAACAGAAGTTAAACTAACAGGTCTGTAATTACTCATGTCACCCTTTGATCCCTCTTAGTGAATTGGAGATACATTTGCACATCTCCAGTCCGTGGGAACTTCCACTGAGTCCAAGGACGTTCTCATACTTATGGCTAAGGGTTTGCTTACTTCCTTTGATGCCTCCTTTAATACAAACTGGATAGATCTCATCCACCCCAGATGCCTTCCTTATGCTTAACTTCAACAATTTCTCCTCCAGTTTGCTCTCAGTTATTACAAAATCATTTAACTCCCTGTTTTAGAGTTTGATAAACATCTGGCCCTCTCCTCCTTGAATAACTCCATGTGTGAATGCAGATGCAAAATACTCATTTATTTCAGCAGCTATCTGAGAATGATTATCTACAGTCAAACCATTGATATCAAGTGGTCCAATCTGATTCATCCCCTTCCTTTTTGAGTTTATATAAGTAAAGAATCTTTGCATCCTTTGCCAAAGATTTTTCATGATCTGCCTTCGCTTGCCTAACTTCCTTTGTGACTTGATTACAGACCTGCTTGTATCTACCATAGGCTTCTGTCACCTGACAATTTATGTGCACCCCATGCAATTTTCTTCTCTGCCACAAGTTTCATTACTTCATCTGACATCCATTTGGACCTGAACCTAGAGCAGTATTTCTAGTTGGAACAAAAAAACCTAGTAGCTTCCAAAATTACTTCCTTGAATGCTTCTCACTTAGCATTTGCTGGTGGTAACATCATCAGTTGGTGCCACTGTACAGAACCTAAAAAATCTCGGAGACCACTGTTGTCACCTTATGAAAGCAAAAACCCTTTCCTTTACCTCTGATGGTAGTTACATCTTTAAGTAAATCCCACATCAGTACACTGTGGCCACTGCCACCTAGTGGTTCCTTTATCTGTAAATTCTTAATGCATGAATAATCACTGCTGATAATCAAATCAAGAGTGTTACTCCCTCTTGTTGCCTCTCTAACATGCTGCTGTAGAAAACAATCATCCAATAAATCCACTAAAGCCTTGCTAGTGTGCGTGTGACCAATCCACAAGTTCCAGTCTATATCTGGGAGGTTAAAATCCAGCATTATAAGACACTCTGATTTACTGGCCCACTATTTCTCTGTATAATTGTTCATTGTACTTTAGGCCTATATATAGTCATTAGGCCTATAACAAACTCCTACCCTCATTTTTGCTTTCCCAGTGCTTATGTCACACCAAACTGACTCAACATTGCACTGTCCATCTATGTCAACTGGATGCACTTCCTTAGATTTTATGTGTTTTTTTCACTAACAGCATAAACCCTCCTCACTTCTTGTCTTGTCTATCCTTTCTGTACACATTGCACTCCCAAATTCCAATTCTGCATCCCTTATATATGAGTGGCATCACATCTCTGATATCCCAACAATATCCGCCTAGGATGTTTTAACCAGCACTTCAAATTCATCAAATTTATTTACTATACTCCTAGCATCAGAGTAAATGCAAGTATACACGCACCTGTTCTTACCCTTAGTTACTCTACTTACATTTACTTGTTTCATGATCCCCAGCAGTTCCTGAAATCCCCAGCAACAGGCTTTTCGGGCTGCTGCTCATTCCAATAGCAGTGCAAGAGTCATTTCCACTTCTGCCTGTGACTACTGTTAACCTGTTAGTCTGAGCAGTTTTCCGACTCACCTAACATTGCCTCAATAGCATCAGCAAATATTCTTACGCCCATTCTATTTAAGTGTATCCCATCCCTGTAGAAGCAATCTCTCCTGTTAACAAGTATAGATCACGCTGACAAAAATTCTACCCCATGAGCCCTGCACAATCTTTCCAGCGACGAACTGAATGGCAAAGCTCTCGTCATATACTCTCTCCTATCATGTCTGGGCAGGATTTTCAGACACTTTCAAATTTAACCCTAACTCGCAACTTTTTTTTCATCACTGACCTGTACTTGCTTAGTAAATCGGCATATCTCCTACACTTAATGTCATTAGTGCCAACATGTACAACAATATCACCTTTTGTGCCCTTAAAAGATGATATCTGCTCTATAACGTAATCAACTTTTGCCCGGGGAAGACATACCCTGGTCCTATTCCATCTATCCTTTTTGCACAATATATTTCCCGTTTCCCTGATAATTGAGTCACCAACAGTAACTAACTCCTGTGGGACCAGCACATTCTGGCCTGAAGGTTGCCGCTGTGTTGCCTGATGCTTAAGTTGCTCTGGTGTTGATTTGGGCAGCTGAGAACTTGATGGGCACCCCCATTTTAATTCCTTCGAGGGCATCCACTCGACTCTTCAAGCTCTTATAAATGTCCATCAGAACACTGAGTTAGCGCTTAATTTCTTCCCATTTTCTGCACCTGGCACACAGAAAGACATCCTCCGTGGCTAGATCATGTCCTGTTTGACAGAGATCCGCAAACATGTTGCATTTTGCACATTTTTTTAGACTGCGATGTGTTGGAGAATCGTCTTCTACGGTTCTCCCACGAACCACAGCACTTTTGCTACTTAGCGCAAGTTGCTTTGTTGCTCTAGTCTGAAGCATGATTTCAGTTTCAGTACAAATTAGTTAACAATAAAAATTAAAAAGGATTTATAAATTTAATTGATTAATTGCCAATACTATACTAAGCTAACAGATTCCTACAACAGTGCTATGTATTACGCTATCTAGTTTTACGCTATGCCTTAAGCTATCAAGTTCGAGATATACGTAATGCTATTCCATATTGATACTAAACAATGGTGGCAAGTTTTGGATGGTACAAGTTTTACCGATACTAAGTAATAATCCACAAAATCTCTATCTAAGTTCAAATTAAACTAAATATTGTAACTAGAAATATAAAGCTACTTCTAGAAAATAAATTTATATGGCAATTTAGTCAATAAAATGATAAAAATTTAAGAAAAACTTTCTATTTGCTGGAGCCCTAAAAACTTCACCTGCACCAAGCTAATCTCATTCCCATGTTACCAGACTCCTCAAATAAACCTTCATACTCAGGCCATGAACATTTCAAATGCTCCTCATAAAGAGAATGAGGAGAAATCACTGTAATATGTTATGGTTAAAATTTTAAATAAGACCATGAAAAAACACATGTCTATTGATGCTAGAAGCACAATTAATAAATCTGATGAAATAAAAAAAAATCTAATTCTAATATAATACGAATATTAGAAAGAATATGTCATTCTTATATACTGGGTGTAGAATTTTAATATGGTAAATACAGTGTATACAGTAAATACAGACAGAAGGGAAGGAGGCATGCTTTTAATATGACTTCACAAGCATAAGTGAAAAGCATATTGATTCAAGAAGGGTATATACCCAATAAATGAGTCAGTAATGACAAAAGTGAATTAAATATAATGCTGGGAATTGACACACCCCAAATTGGTGTGATGATTAAAATGACAATTAATGGATAAATGGAGTGGGAAAAGCAGATATGAATGTGTTATCATGGGGTACTTCAATTTTCCAGAGATAAACTGAGACTGTGGGGTGGCTGGGTCACCAGTCCGGAAGAGATATATTTTGTGATCAATTAGATTAGTGTTTCTCAACCTTTTTTTTTTTTCCCTCGATCCCTAAAAGGGTGTTTTTAGACAATTTTTTTCCTAATCTCGCCCCCCCCCCCCATGAAATTTTAAACAAGAAAATACTTTATACTTATTCTTTTTATTCAATGAGATCCCTGAGCCTGATGCTTCTTAGCTAAAAGTTCAATGTTCAGTATGATGTTAGTAAGTTTAGTTCTAACGTCTCCTCTTGAACATATATATCAATTCAGTTTCTTTCCTTTGTTAATATTTTATTTACTGAACTAAAACCACTTTCAACCACATAAGATGCTGGAAAACAAAGCAGTACTTTGGCCATTTCAGGCCACATTGTTGGATAAAGAAGTTTGGTTGTTTTTGATCCCCACAACTCAGCCATTCCACCTTTTTCGAATTTATATTTGCATTCTTTGTTACATTTTAATTCAATGAGTTCTTGAATTTCTTCACTAGTAGACCCGACATCACATCCAATTGGTTCTAACATCCATGGCTTCACTTCAAAAGAAAATAAATCTGAAAATCTATTTTTCATTTCACCTTTTAAAGAACACAAATGATCTGAATAATTCTTAAGATCATTCTCGGTGAGAGATTCATTGATTTCAGCTAACTCTTGCATACCACGAAATTGTTTTCTCATTAAACTGCTTTCAAATATTTTCAGTTTCAGTGAAGGCTTTTAATACGCATTTGCAGTCTATTACCGTAATTAATTTCCCTTGAAGTTGAAGTGATACTTCATTAAGTTTTTGAAAAATCCAAGCCATATATAGTATATGTTGTTTTTGTGTTTGCTGATCTCCTTTGCTAAATCTTTGTCTCTTCGCTTTCTAAAAAACTAATTATCGTATCAAAAAGGTTTATAAATCTTGTTAGACAGTTTCTTTTAGAAAACCATCTGACTTCTGTATGTAAAAGACTCGAATAGACTTTTCATTATCAACACAAAATTTTCTGAAAAGGCAATCATATTTGCCATGTGACTTTATTTTATTGATGGTTTTAATAACTATAATAACTATACCGAAAGATCGATAAACAACTGGAACTAACATTTTTTGCAACCAGATAATGTCGGCTCACAATGCAGTGTATTGCAAGAACTTTGGGACATACTTCCTTTAGGTGGGCTATAAAACCTTTGTCTTCCAACCATGGAGATAGCACCATATCAGTGGAATAGGATACCAAATTTTCTGGTGGCACTTAATTTTCATCAAACATGGATGCTTCAGTACAGTCAGTTTCTATAGATTTTCCAAACAACATCTTGCAATTTACAAGCATCATCAAAATAACAAACGTATGCCATTAGAAGGGCCTTATTGTCAGTAACTGTGGATCCATCAATCTGAATAGAAAATTTTCTCGTTTTTAGTTTATTTATCAATTAGCTGTTCTTCAATGTTAACTGATATCTCATCAATTCATCTTCGAATTGAATCATTGCTCAATAGCAATGCTTTTAAAATACTGGAAGGATTTTGATGCATCACTGTTGATATTACAGTCTCTAATGCAGGTCGTATCATAGTCTCAGCAACTGTATTACCAGTTTTTGCAATGATTTCTGCAATTTTATAAGATGCAGTCTTTCCATTATCATTTGTCTGCATGTTCTTCTTAAATAAGGAAGTAACAGTGTTATGTTGCTCAAAAATCTGTTTTAAATTTTAAAAATATTCAATATGTTTACCAACTTTATCAGGATGTTCCTTTTTAAGTGATTTAAAAGTCATGATGGTTTCACAGCCTCATTTGAAAATGAACTATTACACATAAGATGCGTAGGCTGTCTTGAATCGAATGGGTTTTCAATAAAACCATAAGCTAGATATTCATCCAGATAATGTCGACACTTTTTCTTTTCAGCACTTGACATGACTGATGATGGGTTGAATAACTACAAAGAATTTTTATTTAACTCTCAGACCATGTCACTCACAAAAGCACTGTTGATCAAGAATAAATAACTTCCACATGGAAACAATAAATCAATACTAATTGTTGTTTAGAAAGTAAAACAAAGTTTAGAAAGTAGACTGAAACATTTCATCATCCCATCCATGCCTCATACATTGACCAATGAAACAACAGCATAAATAAATAAACTGCACCCACCATGCCACTTCCAACTGTGAAAACACAGCTGTCAGGAAAGGCGCAAATGTCTAGGATTGCACAGACATTACGTCTGAAATCACTTAGGCATTTAATGCCTATGAAAAGCAAAGGCGATTGAATTAAATCACGCCCACTATCTTCCTTTTATCAAATTTTCTCACTCACTCCTGATATAATATACCTATATGTTAAAAATCAGTTGTCCCAGGAGAAAATAAAATCCAATGAGAGAAATTAAATATTAAGGAATAAGATGTTGTCGGGTAGAGTTGAACTTTGGAGGATCACAACCATTGTAATACAATTTTTTTGCCTGCCAAAACCAATTTTCACTCCCTTGGGGGCAATATCACCCCATTGAGAATCCCTGAATTAGATGATTACAACTTATGAGGTGTGAGAAAAAAAAAAGTTCAGGGACTGCCAATTTACCTTGAAATTGTGGAGTTGTAGTGAGTTTCAGCTTGTCATAACATGTACTATTTACTGACTTATCCAATCATAGTAGTGCATGAATTGTCCATTTATCTGAAGTCATTCTGAATTAGCACAAGATAAATAGGTGTTTTACGTGTTTTGTCCCATTTTAAAATGAGTGATTTTACTGAGCAGTGAATTTGCTTCAAATTAGGAAAAATGCAACAGAAACCTTCGAAATGTTAAATGTTAATTCAAAAACTTTTCAGTGGTTATACTGAAAAGCATTCCACTTGTCTATCTTAGCTGATCCACACCAATGATCATAGAATGGAAAGTTCTTGCACATCAGTATTTTCATCAACATGCTGCTGATCCACATTTTTTCCCCATCAGTGTTGCCAACAAATCGTGGGTGTCTGGCTATGATCCATTAACAAAAGTCGATTCCTCTCAAGGGAATGAGCCCGTTTTCATAAAAAAGTACCATCTCGTCAATAATAATGTAATAATTATTTTTGTAATTTAATTATCAGTTAAATAATATTATGATTAATTAGAAATTATTAATTAATAGTGTAATATAATTATTATTCGGTTATTTTTATGAAATAATTAATTTGGTTATAAGTAAATGTAAGATTATTTATATTTGGCCATATCTGTCAATATTACAAAGTTGGGTTCCAGACTGCATCTTCGGTAATAAGTCCGAAGTGTATTCGCATTGAAAGTAAGTCGGGAAAAGCCATCTGCCTTGTGAGCTATTGATTACCGAAGCTTCAGATGGAGCACAACAGTGGTTTAGTTTATTCTTCAAGGTCCAAAATAGTCTTCAAACCCCTGATTATTACAATGCATGCATACTAAACTCAGGTGAAATACCAGCAGATTTGGAATGTGTAAATGTCTCTCCCATTCACAGAGGCAATTCCAAGGGTTAAGTAGGTAATTATACAGACCTATAACTTCTATATTATGAAAAATTATGGAATCCATGATTAATGTTGTATTGCGGGGTCATCTGGAGTGGAATGTAATTCACGCATGCATTTTTATGACAGCTTCATACTATTATGGGGATGCTTATAACAACTGGATATAAAGAATAATTTTACCACATTAAGTATATTTGGACTTTGGTATGGCTTTTTATACTGTTCCAAATGAATATCTCTTGTACAAATTGGAACAATGTGCCATTGGTGAGAAGGTGGAGGTAGATAAAAGGTTGGTTGAATGACAGGAGACAGAGGATGGTTATAAGTGGCTACTGCATTGAATTGTCCAAGGTACCAAGTGGGGTTTCCATAGGATTTGGCATTAGGCCCCTTACTTGTTCTTAAAAATTATTCACATTGGTAAGGCAAAACTGGTTTGACATCAAAAGAAATTATTCCATTTCATAAAACCTTGAAAGGCCGTATCTTCAGTATTGTATACAGGTTTGGAATCATCATTTCAGGAAAGATGTGAATCTTCTAGAAAAAGTGCAGGGAAAAGCACAAAGTTCAGATAATGAAAAGCATCTAAGGTGCAATTGTGCAACCTAGCATGAAGTACTCAACAGTGCAGACAGATTGCTAAGACATCAAATGGTGTTTTATCTATAATGTACAGGAATTTTTCTGGTAAGACAAGAAATCATTTAATTTCATAAAGCCTTAAAGGCTATATCTTGAGAATTGTGTACAGTTTTGGAATCACCATTTCAGGAAAGATGTGATCTTCTAGAAAAGAGGCAGGGAAGAGCACAAATATATATATATATATATAGAGAGATTTCAGTTTTGTGGGTTGTAATGTCTTGAGATCTCTCTCTCTCAGACACTTGACTGAGGCTTTGAAAGGTATGAAAAAAATTACATAAGATACAAGTAGCAAAAACTAGAGAACATGCACTTAAATTGACAAAGGATAGCTGTAGACTGAATACAAGAAAATTCTCTTTTAGCCAAAGTTATTAATTGTCTGAATGAATTCCTAACCTTGTAGAACTAAAGAACATAGGTAAATTGAAGGACAGGTTATATATATAGTTACCTGGAGGAAACCAAGTGACTTTCTTTGCTATATTAATACTACATGCAGAACTGAATCACAGAATTTAGATAGCATAAAGAAAAAAAAAATCATATTTCCTCTTTATAAATATACAAGGTGTTTCAAAATTGTGCAGAACAAATGTAGAAGTGCATTCTACAGCTAAGAATAAGAAAAAAAAAGTTCCTATAAACATGTTTCAAAAGTCTATTTCTGAGATTAATATTAAATATTAATTATAAATTATAAAACGTACAAAGAAACAGCAAAATGTTTGAAATGATATCCATTTTGTTCAATGCAGCATTCAGTATGAAGAATCCACAATTTCCTAGCATGTCTAATCATTCCAGGACTATTCTTTAAGGTTTTGGCAGCTTCCACAATGTGATTTCATAGTTTTTCTTGAACAGTAATAAGCACAGAATAAACCATGGATTTCATGTGATCCCCAAAGTAATCTAAGGATGTGAGGTCAAGTGGTTGTAGTGACCACTGTACAGGGCCATTCCAATGAATCTATTGATTACTGCACTTGATATTAAAAAGTCATCATAAGAAAAGTAGTATAATGCACCATAATGCATAAACCCATCCTCTGTATATAGTTTAATTGAAATTTTAAAGGGGGGGGGGGTAGCTCTTTCAATAGTTCCCACAAAATGTTCCATAGAAAATGCAGATATGTCATTCCTGAAAGCCTAGCTGGTAAAAAATAAGGACCAATAAGATTTTTGATGAAGCCCACATCAAACATTAAAGGAAAAGCTATATTGATAATGAGTACTAACAATTAAAGGGGGGGGGGGTTCTTCAGCTCAGATACAAGTTGAGAGTTCCATTTCTTGAAAAACATGATTCGTGTGAAATCAGATCAGAACATGGCTGAAAAATAGAGGATATGTATATTGCATAACAAGTCACTGACAAAGGTTTCTTCATTTATTCATAACTTGTGTATGTGTACTATGAAATGCATATAAATGCTGTTTATGTAATGTCCTCTGTATGCTTGCAGATGAAACATTTATGCAACTCGACCTTCTGGTACTTGTGATAGGAGCTATTTGTACTGCATTAAGTATTTATGCTTTGGCATTTGCAGCCTATTAAAATTTCCCTCTGACAATGTTTACTCATAATGGTTTCAGTAGTACCCGTTTCTTTAAGTTGTCTCTCCATAGTAGCACACATTTAATGATTCAGTCTCATCAAGTTGGAAATTTTTTGTGGAATTTTGCAGCTGTGAACAACAGCTATGGAATTCTTATGAATCTCACCTAACATTAAAATCATATCAGTTAACTCAGAAAACGTAAACAGATTGGTGGTATCTCCCACATCAGTTGAACAGAGCCATACTGTAAACAATGGGGTAGTCATCATGGAAGCTGAATCTCAATTAACAGACAGATTGATGCTGCTAGTATGTACTCTGCCACACCGGTTATTTGCAACTGAGTAATTGATGTGATTCATGTAGTGGAACAGTACTATTCATGCAGGGGTCAAAATGAAAAATTTTACAAAATTATTTAAAATAAGTTAATAAAATAACTTATTTTAAATAATCAAGTATGTATCTGACATTACTGATGCATGTAAAAAATCAGAGCAGCATTCCAGTGTAGTAGTAGAGACATGTGATGAAAGAAAGCAAGCTTATGTGCATCAGCCAAAAAAACATTTCACACATTCATTTGCCTAAAAGTTTGTCCAGTTCCTCCTTGAATTTATTTAAGCTATTAACTTCCACAATGACAGATGGAAGTTTGTTCCAGCAATCAACTACCTGCTGGCTAAAGGCAAATTTCTGCATATCTGTTTAACAACTGTCTTTCCTCAATTTGAAACTGTACCCCCTCAGTTTCTTAATCTGAGCAAGAGGAAGAATTCCATCAGAACTGAGCCTGCTCAATCCATTCAAGGTCTTATACACCTCAATCAGATCACCTCACAGATGCCTAGTCTCCAGATGCTGCAATTTGCAGAACTTAAGCCTTTCTTGGTAAGAGGACCAATTTGTTCCCCTCACCAATCTTCTCTGTACTTGCTCAAGCAACTCTACATCCTAAAATGAAGCCTCCAGACCTGTATGCAGTACTCAAGGTGTGGCCTGACTTATACAAAGGGATAATCACCTCCTTTTCCCTACTAGCAAAATTCCTGTATATCATTGACAACACCCAATGACCTGCTCTGGCAGCTTGTCTGCACTGCTCAGAAAACTTCATATCTGACTGCACAATTACTCCCAGGTCTTTTTCATTTTCTACCACCCTAAGTGTAGACCACACATTTGGTATATTTCTCTGGGGTTACTTCTATCCATATGCAGTACTTTGCATTTGTCAATGTTAAACTTCATTTGCCACTTCTCAGCCCATCTACTCAACTTTTCTAGATCCTGTTGCAGTAGTACACTGCCATTACTGTCATTAACAACCATGCAAACCTCAGTATCATCTGGAAACATGGATATTAAGCCTGATTAAATTAAGCCTAATTTTATCATTGATAAAAATACAAAAAAACTGAGCCCAACACTGAACCCTGGGGCACTCCACTAATAACATTAGTCTATGAAGAGCAGAGTCCATTGATTACCACTCTCTGTCTTCTCCCACTCAACCACCCTTTTATCCATTGTAGCAACTTACCCTTAATACCATAATACTCCAATTTGTACAGTAGTCTTCCATGTGCAACAGTGTCAAAAGCTTTCCTGAAATTCAAGTATATGATATCAAAATTATTTTTTTTCATCCAGTTCCTTTGTAACCACATCATAGTATCCAATCAAATTTGTCAGACAAGACTTTTCCTTAACAAACCGATGTTATTCCTAAATCATTACTGCAGTCTTGTCTAGATGATCCTGCAATGCTTCTCTATTATTTTACTTGGAACAGAAGTTAAACTAACAGGTCTGTAATTACTCATATAGAATGTAATTAGAATGGACTGTGTGTGTTCTAGTCCATTCCAAACCTTGTATTCATGTTAGTGCAGCTTTCACTGAAATTGGTTATTTGACAAAAAACCTAGTGTTGGGGAAGGGGGTAGCCTGAGTAAATTTAAAGGTTTGGTTTGGCAAATTATTGGAAGGAATGAGCAAAAGTGAGAATTTTATTTTCCCATTTTTTTTTGGCTGGTGTATAAGCCTTGCTTCCCTGCATCATATTACTAATACTAATGTTCAAAATTGAAAGAATTGTTAAAAAAGTTGTTGCAAATAAAGGATTCAATTTGAAGTGATGAAATTTTTAAATGATAATGAACTATTAAAGCATATCAATAGTTCAGTGTGGTCAAAAATGGCAAAATGTTGATTCAATAAACCGTACTTACATGCATATAGGTAGAACATTGCACAGGCTTGTACAATGTTCAATATTTCAGTGTTGCTGTGCACTATTGTAGCTATACTGAAACATTATATCTGTATAAGTTATCATTAAAATTTAGTAGCTTCATTCCCTATTCACCTTTCCTGCAGAGCACTTCTCCCTACACTGAAAGCACATTTCTCTTTCATGGTCATATCAAAATAGCAACATTCTCACAATTTTCAGCATTGATAAACCAAGACAGTAGTGCTGTGATGGCATCCTAGATAAAAAATTCCAACTTGAGAGTAAAAATTCATGATTTGTAACAACTTTTCTCTTTCACTTTCTGGTATTTTGGTCAGATAATTTTCTCCTTATGAGAAAGTTATCTGACAAAAATGGAAGTGGACTTATGAGACTCTGTATAAACATTTCCAAAAAAGTATTCATTGAGAGGGTCATAATACCTGTTATAGCAGACATCTCTAAGGGAAACAGAACTTCATTGATATTTTTTGCATACTCTTCTTCACAAAGTGTTGAATTTTTAATGAAAGCTGTATTAATTGGAAGTTTGTCATCTTGAAAATTATCTTTGTTAATAGCATTTCCTAAGATAAAAAAAAAAAAAAAAAAAAAATCAGTTATGCAGTAGTGAAATATTTATGCTTCTTATTCTATTTTGCTTTTAAATTTTCTGAAATAAAATCTGCATCTAAACACATATTTTTAAAAGTAAATTTGACATAAAAATACAGCGTGTTTCAAAATTCCACAAAAGGAAATACAAATCTGGAATCTCCTTTGATAATGTAGCAAAAACAGCTATGTTACCAAAAACTTCTTTATAATTCTGAAAACTACATGGAAAGGGAGAAACAAAAGTGGCAAACATTTCCAGAAATTATTAAAAATATAAAATTGTATAAAATCAAATAAAAGAGAAAATCAATTTACCTAATAGTTTTTCTTCTAAAAAAGACTGAACTCCATACTGAAATACTAAAGGGGGAAGAAAAGTGAAAAATAATAAATTAAAAGAGAAAATGATATTTGCTTTTATATCATTTCTAAAATACAATATTAACACAGTACAGCCCAGAATAAAGAGAATAAAAATCTTTATTAATGTTTATCATAAGGACGTGTTCAAAGTGGGAGGGGGGCTTCCTAGTCTTTTTTGCTTGGGAACATATTTTGAATGTCTCTCTGTAGGTATGCCATTTAGAGCATGCATTATATTTATTTTCTGACAGATCTTGCAGTGTTATTGGTTATGAGATTACAAAAAATCTACTTGAGGTTTTCTGTAATCTCATAAATATAGAGATGTTAAATGAGACAAGTGAAATGGATTCAACAGTAGTTCCTCTCAAAATGAGGTTCCTGAAGTATTGCCACAGATAAATCCAGGCTCATCCTTGTAGTATAGGACAATGTGGCAGTCCACTTAAATCACTACCTTTTGAAACATTGGTTCCCAGAGCAAAAAAAAAAAAAAAAAAAAAATGGCTTCAATTCATTGATAAATAATTACATGTTGTGTTAAATGCTCCTGGTTATCAGCAGCAGCATACACCCATCCTTGGTAAAGCAGACCAATAATTCCACAACCAAAAAATGACACACACACTATATTGCCTACTTCCTAGGAAAGTGAACTTGCCAAGAGAGAGGAGCCTCACAGCAAGTTCATTTGGTTGCTGGAACCTTAGGAAAAATGCTGTTTGCTTGTTGATGTATTCTGACAGCCACATATGACATTCATTAGAAAACAAAATATTCCGAATAAAATTCTCATTTTTATACTGCACTGTTAGGGTAAAGGTAGGTTAAATTGATTTATTTTGTAAAGTGAAACAATATGCAGAATGATTTCTCCTGTAAGGAGAATAAGAGCTAATACTTATTAAGAGGCTCAGAGACATTTGTTTGTTTTTTTTTGAAAAGCCATTGTTCTATACTGATGGCAATTGGATGAAAGTTATACTTTTAGCAATTTGCTTGCCTAATGACAGCTTGTTTTCTTTTAGCATTAGCATTAGTAGAGGCATTTGATGCAAGAAAGCAAGCTTATGCAGCATCAGCCAAAAAAAAAAAAAAACCACTTCCACTTCACCCCTCTGTTCGTTCAAAATACCTGTCCAGCTGAGCCTTAAACTTATTTAGGCTATCAACTTCCACGACAAGGGATGGAAGTCTGTTCCACCAACCAACCACCCGCTGGCTAAAGGCAAATTTCCGCACGTCTATCCTACATCTATCTTTCCTCAATTTGAATTTATGCCCTCTCAGGTGATTATTCTGAGCTAGAGGAAGAATCCCATCAGCATTGAGCATGCTCAAACCATTCAAGGCTTTATACACCTCTATCAGATCACCTCGCTGGTGCCTAGTCTACAGATACTGTAATTTGCAAAACTTAAGCCTTTCTTTGTAAGAGTACCCCTTTGTTCCATTCACTAATCTTGTTGCCCTTCTCTGTACTCGTTCCAGCAGCTCTACATCCTTCTTGAAATGAGGCCTCCAGACCTGTATACAGTACTCTAGGTGTGGCCTGACCATTGCCTTATACAAGGGAATAATCACCTCCTTATCCCTGCTAGAAAAATTCCTATATATCATTGACAATACACCATGAGCTACTCTTGCAGCCCGTCTGCACTGCTTAGAGAACTTCATATCTGCCTGCACAACCACCCCCAGGTCCCTTTCATTCTCTACCACTGTCAGTGTAGTACCACAGAGTTGATACGTTGCTCTGGGGTTGCTGTTTCCCATGTGTAGTACTTTACATTTGTCAATGTTAAACTTCATTTGCCACCTCTCAGCCCATTTGCTCAACCTTTCCAGATCCTGTTGCAGCAGCATAGTGTCAGTAGTGTCCTTGACAACCCTGCCTACCTTTGTATCGTCTGCAAACTTCGACATTAAGCTTGATATACCATCATCAATATCATTTATGAATACAGAAAACAATAATGGACCCAACACTGAGCCCTGAGGGACTCCACTAATAACATTAGTCCACGACAAGCAATGTCCATTGATTACACTCTCTGTCTTCTCCCCCTCAGCCACCCCTTTATACACAGCAGCAATTTTCCTCCAATGTCACACTGCTCCAATTTGTGCAGCAGTCTTCCATGTGCAACAGTATCAAAAGCCTTTCTAAGATCCAAGTATATAATATCAAAGTTATTCCCTGCAACCAGTTCTTTTGTGATTGCATCATAGCATCCAATCAAATTGGTCAGGCAAGACTTCCCCTTAACAAAACCATGCTGTGTCTGAGCTATAACTGAAGTCTTGTCTAAATGATCCTGCAGTGCTTCTTTAACTAGTGCCTCCATTAATTTTCCTGGAACAGAAGTTAAACTCACAGGTCTATAATTACTTGTGTCAGCCTTTGATCCTCCTTTGTGGATTGGGGTCACATTTGCACATCTCCAGTCTATGGGTACCTCCCCTGAGTCCAAGGAAGCTCTCATAGTTATGGCTAAGGGTTTGCTTACTTCCTCTGCTGCCTCCTTTAATATAACTGGATAGATCCCATCCATCCCAGGTGCCTTTCTTGTGTTTATCTTCAACAATTTCTCCTCCACTTTACTCTCAGTTATTACAAGATTCTCTAGCTTACTGCCAGAGTTGAATACACCTCTGGCTTTCCTCTTGCTAAATAACTCCTCATGTGTGAATGTCGATGCAAAATATTCATTTAGTTTGTTAGCTACCTGAGCAGGATCATCAACAGTTGACCCATCGATATCAAGTGGACCAATATGATTCATCCCCTTCCTTCTAGAGTTTACATAAGTAAAGAACTCTTTGCTGTTTTTCTTTGCATCCCTTGCCAAAGATTTCTCGTAATCTGTCTTCGCCTGCCTAACCTCCTTTGTAACTTGGTTACAGATCAACTTGTATCTATCATAGGCTTCTCTGTTATGTGTTAATTTGTATGTATCCCATGCATTTTTCTTCTCTGCAATATGCCTCATCAGTTCATTTGACATCCATTTAGGCCTAAACCTTGAACGATATTTCTTAGTTGGTATATAAAGGCTAGTAGCTTCCAAGATAAGTTCTTTGAATGCTTCCCATTTTGCATTTGCTGTTGGTAACATCATCAGTTGATCCCATGTATAGAATTTAAATACTGTCTCAGTCCATCGTAGTCGCCTTTACGAAAGCAATAACCCTTCCCTTTACCCCTAATGGTAGTTACCTCTTTGAGTAAATCCCACTTCAGCACACTGTGATCACTGCCACCTAGTGGTTCCTTTATCTGCAGATTCTTAATGCATGAAGAATCACTGCTGATAATCAAATCAAGAGTATTCCTCCCTCTAGCTGCGTCCCAAACATGCTGATGTAGAAAACAATCATCCAATAAATCCACAAAAGCCTTGCTAGTGTGTGAGTGACCAGCCCCCAAATTCCAGTCAATATCTGGGAAATTAAAATCCCCCATTATAAGACTCTCTGATTTACTGGCCCACTATTTCCCTGTACAGTTTCTTATTGTACTCATCAGACCTATAGCACACTCCTACTCTCAATTTTGATCTCCCAATTCTTATGTCACACCAAACTGACTCGACACTGCACTGTCCAGCGATGTCCACTGGCTTCACTTCCTTGGATTTTATGTGTTTCTTAACTAATAGCATAACCCCTCCTCCCTTCCTATCCAGTCTATCCTTTCTGTAGACGTTGTACTCCCCAAATTCCAGTTCTGCATTCCTTATATCTGTGTGACACCACGTCTCTGATATCCCAACAATATCTGCCTTTGATGTTTGAGCAATACCTCAAATTCATCAATTTTATTTACTAAACTCCTAGCATTATACATGCACCTATTTCTATTCTTAGCTACCCTAACACAACCCATGTGTTTACTTGTACCGCAATGACTCCCAGCAGTCTCTGAAATATCCTGCATATTGTTTTTCAGGCTTCTGCTCATTCCAATAGAAGCAGTGCAAGAATCTCTTTCACCTCTGTCAGTGGCTACTGTTAATCTATTCGTCTTTGTCTCCCCCCAAGCTAACAGTTTTCCGACCCACCTAACACTGCCTCGATAGCATCAGCAAATATTCTTGCACCCTTTCTATTTAAGTGTATCCCATCCCTGTAGAAGCAATCTCTCCTGTTAACAAGTACAGTCCAGGCTGAAAAAATTCTACCCCTTGAGCCTTGCACAATCTTTTCAGGGCCGAATTGATCGACAAGACTCTCAAGAGACATTACCAATGTCTCTTGAGAGTCAATGTAATGATAACTTATTATAAAGATGTCCAAAGATTCTTGCTATTATCATATCAAGTTCATAAACCTAGGTCCTTGCATTATTTTGTCTAGACAATACTAACAGATGCTGTACAGGGATGTAGTGCAAAAATTTCCTTCTGAGACAATAAAATAAAATAAAATGAGGAGAGGCAAAAACATAAAATGCTGCTGAACATAAGACTGTTCAAATGTACAACTTATTTCTGGTTATAACAACTTGGGTCAGCTGTTATTAACAAACCTGGATTATACAAATCTAAGAGATATGCCAATATCCCAAAATAAAATTTCAAAACTGCTCGTATTATATTTATATTTTACATCTTTATTCTTTCCATCTTAGTTTCGCAATCATATTCCCCAAGGGAGATATAAAAAATGCATTTTATTGCAAAACACGAATTTCACACTACACACTGGTGGAAGTAAACTATACTTCACAGAGGGGAACCAACCACTACAGTGGTTTCCAAAGTAGGGGCCAGTGGGCTATTATATTCTTTACTGGGGTATATTCCCTCAATTAGATGATTAAAGTTTTATACACGACAGTAGTTATTCAAGAGTAATTATTGCAGATTTTCAGTTTCTCCCTCTTTCTTGTCAATCATCATCATGAATTTTGTCCAGCTTAGGTCTTTTAAGACTTGTTCCATTGTAGCTCTTGGAGGTGGTCTTGATCGCACCATCGTTGTCTTGGTTGACCAACATCTCTCTCTTGCCTGTAGGTTTGTATTTAAAGGCTAATTTTGGGATCCGGTCTGGGTTCATTCTTTCTATGTGGCTAATCCATTTTTCCTGATACCGTTTATGTCATTTTCTATGTTATCTACTTTTAATTTCTCGCAGATATCTAAATTTCTTTGGTGGTCTAGTCTTGTAAAGCCTAATAATTGTCTTAAAAATCTCATTTGTGCTGCTTCTAGTTTGTGTTGTTGTTGTTGTTGTTGTTGTTGTGTTTAACGACACATAGGCTACTTGGGCCATATTGTGTCTTCCTAATGGTGAATATGAAATAACTATATTTTATTATATATCCCTATCCGGTTTAGGAAAGTAAACAGTTCTTTTTTATTAGGATCATCTCCCAGAATCTGAGTTAAATTTATTGATGTCTGCATATTAGTTAACGATTTAAAAGTGTCTAAGCGGATGTTTTGAAAGAGAGGACAGTCCACTAACAAATGACGAATGGTCAGTTGTACTTGACATGATGGACATTGTGGAGCGCTTTCATTAGTTAACAGATACAGGTGAGTGAGATGAGTATGCCCAATCCTGAGCCTTCCTAAGATTGTTTCTTCTCGTCTGCTTTTCTGGAAGCTGGAGGGCCACAGCTTTGGTTCCGGTTTTATTTGGTAGAGTTTATTTCCTGGATAACCTTTCCAGATTAATGACCAGCTGTTATAACATGCTTTACGTATAATGTGTTTGTAATCTGTATATGGAACTTGAAAAGTCTGCGAAATAGTGGTTTCTGGTTGTTTGGCTGCATGATCTGCTCTTTCATTGCCGGATATTCCAGAATGTCCTGGGATCCAGCAGAATGTCACAGTTTGGTTCAATTCCATACAGGCAAGTAACTTAGAATGAATCTGTTTTACTACAGGGTGAGAGGATTTGGTATTAGTATTTATGGCAGAGACAGCACTGAGTGAGTCAGTGAATATTAAAGCAGACGGAATTAGTTGTTCAATAATGTGATCCAGAGCTAAGTTTATAGCATAGAGCTCAGCAGTGAAGATACTGCATTCAATTGGCAATGAGACAGAAGTGCTAAATGTTGGGAAGATTGCAGCAGCACCTACTTGGGTCTCGGTTTTTGATCCATCTGTATATATTTCACATGCGTTTGAATTAGAAAGAGTGTAAGTTGCATGTAACTGTGCGATATTGGAAGGAGACAGCGTGTTCTTTCCCCACTGTTGAAAGTAGTCATCATATATTGCACAGATATTTTCCCAGGGTGGGTCTGGTGGTGTTTTGTCCTGAAATATATTGCTGATATCTATGTTCCATGATTGAGCCAGTTCCTTAAATCTAAGTGCAGCAGGTCGGTTTTCATTAGGTTTACTGATATAAAATGACTCACATTCAGTATTGTAGAGACATCTCCAACAAGGATGAGAGGGCAGACTACGGATTTTTGCGGAATACATCAGAAGTAATGATTTTCTGCGAAGATGTAAGGGAGGTTCATGAGCTTCGATGTACAGGCTCTGAACCGGGGAAGTTCTGAATGCACCTAGAGCGACTCTCAAAGCACAGTGCTGGATGGTGTTTAGCCGTTCTAAAGTACTTTTCCTCGCTGAATCATATACTGGAGAGGCATAGTCCAAGCGAGACCTGATGAGAGCTCTATACAGATGGATGAGGGTATGACGATCAGCACCCCATGACATGGATGACACACACCGGAGGATGTTTAATTTCTTCAAGCAGATGGTACGAAGATAGGCCACATGTGCTTGAAAGTTCAGTTTCCTGTCTAGTATCAGACCGAGGAAACGGATATTGTGAGCAAGAGGAATTGGCACGTTATTTATCTTTAGCTCTGGATCAGGATGAAGTGACCGAAGTTTGCAGAAATGAGTGGTAGTGGTTTTCTGTTCAGCGAGATTATATCCATTTTGTAAGGTCCAGGATTGAATTTTCGTTAAAGCAATTTGTAGCTGTCTTTCGATAGTATTCATGCTTTGCGATTGGCAGGATATAGTGAGATCGTCAGCATACATGTATACTTCAATCATTTTTGGAAGTTCTTCCAAAATATTGTTGATCCTAATTGCAAATAGGGTTGGACTCAATATGGAACCCTGTGGGACACCCTCTTCTTGAATGTGAGATGTTGACAGCATGTTTTTATATCGGACCTGAAATGTACGCAATTTTAAAAAGTTCTGAATTATTAAAGGGAGATGTCCTCTCAGCCCCAACTGATGCATATCTTTAATAATACCATGACGCCATGTGGTGTCAAATGCTTTATGAATATCCAGGTTGACCATCACTAGATGTTGTTTTCTCACGAAGGCATTACGAATGTTGGATTCAATTTTTACTAGTACATCTAGGGTGGACCTGTTTTTACGGAAGCCATATTGGTGATCAGAAAGGAGATTTTCGGAGTCTAGAATCCAGGTGAGCCTCTTATGTACCATCCTTTCAAAGATTTTGCCCAGACAGCTTGTCAACGATATCGGTCTGTAATTCTCAACTAGAGAAGGATCTTTGCCTGGTTTTGGAATAGCACAAATATAGGAATGACGCCATGACAGAGGATATGTATTTTCAGAGAAGATCCGGTTATAAAAGAGTAACAGTGTGCCGAGATCGGCTTCACACAGATGCTTCAGCATACTGTAGTGAATGCCGTCTGGTCCTGCTGCGCTGTTCGGAGATTTGCTCAAAGATTCTCTCAGTTCAGATAGAGTAAACAGCTGGTTATATGGAAGTGAAAGTCTAGTTGAGAAATTAAACTTATGACGTTCTGATTCAGTTTTATTGCGTTGAAAGGAGATCACATAAGAGGAACAGGCAGAAATGTTATAAAACGATTCGGCTAAAGCATTTGCAATGTCAGTAGGAGAGGATAAGTCCTGCCCATTGCATTGTATTATCGGAGATTGCTGCGGTAGAAATTTCCCATTGAGAGCTTGAATTTTTTTCCAGATGATTCGAGTGTCAGTATTTTTGTTAATAGCTGAGGCAAATTTAATCCAGGAGTCACGTTTTGCTGTCTTCCTAATTTGTCTTGCTTTGGCTCTGAGTTTTTTGTACATAATTAGGTTGGCAGTAGTTGGAAATTTGCGAAACTGGTTCCAGGCACGGTTTTTTTCTCGTTTCACTTTGGAGCATTCTTCATTCCACCATGGATTTTGGTGTACCCGCTTGCTCTGGTTGGATTTTGGAATGGAAATTTCTGCTGCAGATAATATATGACTTGTAATGTGGTCAGTTACAACATCAATATGATTTTGTTGTACATATAGTTTGTCAAGTAAAACACAAGTTGAATAGTTTTTCCAGTCTGCTTTATGAAAGTTCCAAGTAGTACTGCCTTTAGGACATGATACCGTCTGTGTTTGAATTGTATTGATGATAGGAAAATGGTCACTGTGGAATGGATCATTTAGCACTGACCATTCCATGCTTGGAAAAAGAGATGCTGAACATATTGACAAGTCTATGGCTGATGTACTACCTGTAGGTAGTTGGATGTGAGTTGGAGAGCCAGAATTTAACAGAGTCAGGTTATGGTTATCCAGGAACATTTCTATTAATTGGCCTCTCCTATCCATGATGGGAGATCCCCACAATGGATGGTGACCGTTGAAATCGCCGAGCAAACAGACTGGAGGTGGCAATTGCGTGATAAGGTTGTCAAGTTCAGTCTGCGAGCAAGGATAATTTGGTGGGATATAAATGGATGCAAGGGTTAATGATATTCCCATTGCTATCCGAACTGCTACAACTTCTAAAGAGGTTTGTAGTTGGAGATGTCTTGACGGTATGTTAGTTCTGATAAGAATAGCCACCCCACCACGAGCAGGAGTGTCAGAATCCCTGTCTCGTCTAAACATAGAATAATTTTTAATTTTCAGAGAAACTTGTGGTGATAAAAAGGTTTCCTGTAAACATACACCTATTGCTTTAGTTTGTATTAGTAAATCATTCAAGTCATCTATATTACTGCGTAATCCTCTACAGTTCCATTGAAGGAATTTATTCATTTGCTGGATTTATTGGAGGAAGATTGATCTGACTGTTTTTTTTGGGAAGGTTTCTGTCTGCTTAGTTTCGATTTTTCATTTCTGGGAAATGTTGGGCGTCCTGTGTCCATGGTATCATTCGCATGTAACTCAAGTACTGTCTCTTCATCCTCTGACTGAACCTCCATTTCCATGTTGCTAATCCTTGGTTTCGATTTCTTCTGGTTTTCAATAGTAGCTGATTTCGTTGTTTCTGGCAAGGTTGAGATAGCATCAGTTGGGATGCTGATTGGGGTGTTGCTGGTTTCACTGACTGTAGTTTTCTTATTATAAGTTAGCGCAGTTTTGGCCCAGGTGGCAAAGGAAATATTCGGTTCGATGGAGACATCTGTTTGGGTTGCAGCTGAGTGGCTATTTTTTGTGACCGATGCATATGATCGGCTAGGCATGGTTAGCATTATTTGCTTTCTTGCTTCAGGGTATGTGACTTTATGTTCCACTTTATACTTTTGGATTTTTTTCCCTGTTTTCCAAAGGTCACACGCTTTAGAAAATGCAGGATGGCTTCCTTTACAGTTTGGGCAAGTGGGAGTGGAAGCTGTACAGTCTCCTTGGGAATGCTCCTTGGAGCCGCAAATAGGGCACACAGCATCGCCTCGGCATGCTGTCTGAGAATGGCCGTACTTCTGGCACTTAAAGCAGCGAATGGGATTCGGGATGTAGGGTCGAATCTTGCAGTTTAAGTAACCTGCTTTTACAGAAGATGGGAGATTCAGAGTACTGAATGTCAAAATAATGGACCTGGTTGGTAATAGGTTGCCATCTTTTTTCGTCATAATTCTCCGTGCATGAGTCACTTTTTGTTCGCTTGAATGATTTCTTCCTCAGACACATTTAGTAAGTCCCATTCACTGATAACTCCTTTAGAGGTGTTCAGAGTGTTATGGGCTGTTACTGACACAGGAATATTGTTAAAAGTTGTTAATTTTAACAATTTTTCTGAGTGATTTGGCTTAGAAGCTTCAATTAGAAGGTCTCCGGATTGGAGACGTTTAACCATTTTAGGAGATCCAACAACCGATTCTAAACATTTCTGTATTAGGAAAGGCGATAGCTTGCCAATAGGTTGTGTGGATAGGGAATGCATTATCAGAAATGCTGGCATGTCTGTTTGTTTTTCTGTCCGTAGTCTCTTCGGACGATTCAAGTCATGCTCTGAATCAGAGTTGACGGGTCTGGAGCCCGCGGGCTCTAGCGATGGATATGCATCGCAATCCATCGCTGCTCCTTTTAGCCCCGGAAGAGGGAATTCCTTCTCCCAGGTTACCGACCCCGCCACGTGGAGGCAGGAGCGGTGCCAACCAGTGACCAAGCGATCAGCAGAAGAGGAGAGCAGTACGTTGCTAGCGATAGCAGTAACGTTGCAAGCGGGATTAGCAGTAACGTTGCTAGCGGTGAAGCAGTGACGTTGCTCAGCGAGGGAAGCAGTAACGTTGCGAGCGGTCAGCAGTAACGTTGCGAGCGGTGGAGGGATTATTAAAGCACTAGTACTCGCCCTAGGAAAAATCGCTAGAAAATCGCACTAGAAAGATCGCTTGGGAACTATCGCTTGGCACTCGGGGCCTTCTAGTTTGTGTGCATATTTCTTATTTATGACCCAAGTCTCACAGCTGTAGAAGAGGGCTGGTTTTGAAGTGATGTTGTGCAGTCCTAATTTTGATTTAGTTGTCATTTGTTTTCCAAAGTGGCGTTTAATAGTTCCATTCATTTTATTATACTTTTTTTTTAGTTTAGTGTGGATGTCTTTCCCTTCATTTGATATTAAATTTCCCAAATAGGTGAAGCCAGATATTTGTTCTATTATTTTATCATCAATAACAATTTTAACTCTTTGTATGTTTTTTCCCCATAATCCCATTGATTTTGAGGTGGAGATTTTCGTCTCATACTTTTTACCTATTTTATTAAATTCATTTCCTGCTATCTGTAGTTCATCTTCAGATTTTGCAATTATAACTTGATCATCAGCATATAATATAGTTTGGATTTTATTCCTGTTGTTCAACTGTATTCCATTGTTAATTGTTTGTTTCCATTCTTTAAGAATTTTATTGATGTAGATATTAAATAAATTTGGTGATAGTCCACATCCTTGTTTCACTCCTTTATTGGTGTTAATTGGGTCTGATAGTTGGCTATTAAAATATTTTATACAGACTTTTGAGTTTTTATATAGGCTTTGGATCGCTTTCCGGAGTTGAGTTGGGATATTTTATTCACGTAGAATCTGCCAAAGTTTTTCCCGATTTACATTGTCATATGCTTTTTCATAATCAATAAAGAGCAGAAATGTTGGTGGATTGAATTCTCTTCTTTTCTCCAAAATTTGTTGTAGTGAGAAAATGGCATCTATTGTGTTTCTCCCTTTTCTGAACCCACATTGTTCTTCTTCTAAGAATTGTTCACTGTATTTATTAAGTTTATTCTTTAGTATATTAGAGTATAGCTTTGTAGCAGTTGACAGCAGTGTTATCCCTCTGTAGTTGTTAGGGTTATTTCTGGAGCCTTTTTTTGTGTAAATTGATTACTATTCCTGTTTCCCAATCTTTGGGTATCTGTTGCTTATGGCATATGATGTTAAATAATTTTAGTAGTGCATTTTTTAGTAAGGTGCCCCATATTTAAATAGTTCTACACTCAAATTGTCTGTGCCTGGGCTTTTTCGGTTTTTGTAATATTAACTCCAGTTCTTCCACTGTTATATTTTTTTCTTCATCTTTGGTTATCACAGATTCATATTTCAATTCCCTAGTGCCTAGGTTACACCATAGTTTGGAATAGTGTTGCTTCATTCTGCTTGGGAGATGGAGTTGGTTTTTATTTATTATCTTTAATTTCTTAAAAATTTTAAAATCTCTTCTCTGTGGGCCCGTGATATCACGTTCTAAAGATTTAACAAATTTATCCCAGTCATCTCGTCGGATTCTTCTGGTTAGTTTTCTGACTTCTGCTCGAAGCTTTTATATTTTATGCGTAGATGTAGGTCTTTAGTTTGCAGGAACAGTTTATAGGTCTTTTTTTTTTTTCATTGATTGTTTGTTTCAATTCTTCATTCCAAGTTCTTAGCCAGTTTTTATTTTTTATAGGTTTATATCCAAGACTTTCTTCAGCAGCTCCCAGAATTGATTTTTTCATGTTTGACCAGATTTCCTCAACATTATCACTTTCATCTGATTTGAGTTTATCTTTCAATCGACTTTCATACAGGAATTTAGTGCTTTTGTCTTCCAAAAAATGTATTTTTAATTTCTTAGTAGTTTTTGTTGGTATTTTCTTCTTTTTATTAAGATAATTTCTTTTTATTTTGAAAGTGCTTTCTACTAGATAATGATCACTGTCAATTTCACTGCCTCTGAATACTCTAGTGTCTCTAGTTTTGTCATTTAAATTTTCATTAATGATAATATAATCTATTATAGACTTTTTTTTCTTGCTTCCCATGTGAATTTATGGATATTCTTGTGTCTGAAAAAAGTATTTGTAATTTTAAGTTTATTAAAATGCAGAAGTCTATCAGGCATCTTCCATTATTGTTAACCACGGGTTCGTCTTATGATCCTATACATTTGTCTACTGATTGAGCACCAACCCTTGCATTATCTAGTATGAGATACTCGTTTTTGTTAGTTTGGTCTATGATCTGTTGTAATTCGTCATAAAATTCTGCAGTTTCATCAATTTTGCTTTCTACCGGTGCATAGATGCCAATGATTGTTGTATAAGATAGAATTTTTAGTCTTAATTTAAATATTCTGGGTGATATCCAAGAGTAGTCTAGTATTTTGTTTTCCCATTCTTTCTTTATTATAACAGCAATTACCGATGATGCCCACATTTCACTTGGTACGCCGGAGTATATCATTATAAAGTTACCTATTTGTGTATCGATATCAGGCAACAACTCGGCGTTCTTTTGGGCCTATATGAGAGCTTGAAGGACAGGGTGGATGCCCTCGAAGAAACTAAATTGAGGGGCCCATCAAGCTCTCAGCTGCCCACATCAACGCCAGAGCTTGCACTTGGGCATCGCGTGACACAGAGACAACCCCCAAGGCAGAATGCGCTGGTCCCGAAGGAACTAGTAGTTGTTGGTGACTCTATTGTCAGGGAAACGGGGAACATGCTTTGTAAAAAAAGATAGGTGGAACAGGACCAGGGTATGTCTGCCAGGGGCAAAGGTTGATGACGTTGTAGAGCGAATATCATCTTTTAAGGGCACAAAAGGTGATATAGTTGTACACGTTGGCACTAATAATATTAAGAGTAGGAGACCGGCAGAATTACTTAACAAGTACAGGTCACTGTTGAACAAAAGCCGAGAATTAGGGTTGAATTTGAAAGTGTCTGCAATTCTGACCAGACACGATAGGAGGGAGTATATGATGAGAGCCTTGTCGATCAATTCGGCCCTGGAAAGATTGTGCAAGGCTCAAGGGGTAGAATTTTTTTCAGCCTGGACTGTACTTGTTAACAGGAGAGATTGCTTCTACAGGGATGGGATACACTTAAATAGAAAGGGTGCAAAAATATTTGCTGATGCTATCGAGGCAGTGTTAGGTGGGTCGGAAAACTGCTAGCTTGGGGGGAGACAAAGACCAATAGATTGACAGTAGCCACTGGCAGAGGTGAAAGAGATTCTTGCACTGCTTCTATTAGAATGAGCAGAAGCCTGAAAAACAAGATGCATGGTATTTCAGAGACTGCTGGGAGCCATTGTGGTACAAGTAAACACATGGGTTGTGTTAGGGTAGCTAAGAATAGAAACAGGTGCAGGTATACTTGCGTGTACACCAATGCTAGGAGTTTAGTAAATAAATTTGATGAATTTGAGGTATTGCTCAAAACATCGAAGGCAGATATTGTTGGGATATCAGAGACGTGGTGTCACACAGATATAAGGGATGCGGAACTGCAATTTGGGGAGTACAACGTCTACAGAAAGGATAGACAGGATAGGAAGGGGGGAGGTGTTATGCTATTAGTTAAGAAACACATAAAAACCAAGGAAGTGAAGCCAGTCGACATCGCTGGACAGTGCAGTGTGGAGTCAGTTTGGTGTGACATAAACATTGGGAGATCAAAATTGAGAGTAGGAGTGTGCTATAGGCCTAATGACTCTGATGAGTATAATAAGGAACTGTACAGGGAAATAGAGTGGGCCAGTAAATCAGAGTGTCTTATAATGGGAGATTTTAATTTCCCAGATATTGACTGGAATTTGGGGGCTGGATACTCACACACTAGCAGGGCTTTTGTGGATTTATTGGATGATTGTTTTCTACATCAGCATGTTCGGGAGGCAACTAGAGGGAGTAATACTCTTGATTTGATTATCAGCAGTGATTCTTCATGCATTAAGAATCTGCAGATAAATGAACCACTAGGTGGCAGTGATCACAGTGTGCTGAAGTGGGATTTTACTCAAAGAGGTAACTACCATTAGGGGTAAAGGGAAGGGTTATTGCTTCCGTAAAGGCGACTACGATGGACTGAGACAGTATTTAAATTCCATACAGTGGGACCAACTGATGATGTTACCAACAGCAAATTCAAAATGGGAAGCATTCAAAGAACTTATCTTGGAAGCTACTAGGCTTTACATACCAACTAAGAAATATTGTTCAAGGTTTAGGCCAAAATGGATGTCAGATGAACTAATGAGGCATATGGCAGAGAAGAAAAATGCATGGGATACTTACAAATTAACACATGACACAGAAGCCTATGATAGATACAAGTTGATATGCAACCAAGTTACAAAGGAGGTTAGGCAGGCGAAGGCAGATTACGAGAAATCCTTGGCAAGGGATGCAAAGAAAAACAGCAAAGAGTTCTTTACTTATGTAAACTCTAGAAGGAAAGGGATGAATCAGATTGGTCCACTTGATATTGATGGGTCAAGTGTTGATGATCCTGCTCAGGTGGCTAACAAACTAAATGAATATTTTGCATCGACATTCACACATGAGGAGTTATTCAGCGAGGGGAATGCCAGAGGTGTATTCAACTCTAGCAGTAAGTTACAGAATCTTGAAATAACTGGGAGTAAAGTGGAGGAGAAACTGTTGAAGATAAACACAAGAAAGGCACCCGGGGTGGATGGGATCTATCCAGTTATATTAAAGGAGGCAGCAAAGGAAGTAAGCAAACCCTTAGCCATAATTATGAGAGCTTCCTTGGACTCAGGGGAGGTACCCATAGACTGGAAATGTGCAAATGTGACCCCAATTCACAAAGGAGGATCAAAGGCTGACACAAGTAATTATAGACCTGTGAGCTTAACTTCTGTTCCAGGAAAATTAATGGAGGCACTGGTTAAAGACGCACTGCAGGATCATTTAGACAAGACTTCAGTTATAGCTCAGACACAGCATGGTTTTGTTAAGGGGAAGTCTTGCCTGACCAACTTGATTGGATACTATGATGCAGTCACAAAAGAACTGGATGCAGGGAATAACTTTGATATTATATACTTGGATCTTAGAAAGGCTTTTGATACTGTTGCACATGGAAGACTGCTACACAAATTGGAGCAGTGTGACATTGGAGGCAAATTGCTGCTATGGATAAAGGGGTGGTTGAGGGGGAGAAGACAGAGAGTGGTAATCAATGGACACTGCTCATCGTGGACTGATGTTATTAGTGGAGTCCCTCAGGGCTCAGTGTTGGGTCCATTATTGTTTTCTGTATTTATAAATGATATTGATGATGGTATATCGGGATTAATGTCCAAGTTTGCAGACGATACAAAGGTTGGCAGGGTTGTCAAGGACACTACTGACACTATGCTGCTGCAACAGGATCTGGAAAGGTTGAGCAGATGGGCTGAGAGGTGGCAAATGAAGTTTAACATTGACAAATGTAAAGTACTACACATGGGAAACAGCAACCCCAGAGCAACGTATCAACTCTGTGGTACAGCACTGACAGTGGTAGAGAATGAAAGGGACTTGGGGGTGGTTGTGCAGGCAGATATGAAGTTCTCTGAGCAGTGCAGACGGGCTGCAAGAGTAGCTCATGGAGTATTGTCAATGATATACAGGAATTTTTCCAGCAGGGATAAGGAGGTGATTATTCCATTGTATAAGGCGATGGTCAGGCCACACCTAGAGTACTGTATACAGGTCTGGAGGCCTCATTTCAAGAAGGATGTAGAGCTGCTGGAACGAGTACAGAGAAGGGCAACAAGATTAGTGAATGGAACAAAGGGGTGCTCTTACGAAGAAAGGCTTAAGTTTTGCAAATTACAGTGTCTGGAGACTAGGCACCAGCGAGGTGATCTGATAGAGGTGTATAAAGCCTTGAATGGTTTAAGCATGCTCAATGCTGATGGGATTCTTCCTCTAGCTCAGAATAATCACCTGAGAGGGCATAAATTCAAATTGAGGAAAGACAGATGTAGGATAGACGTGCGGAAATTTGTCTTTAGCCAGCGGGTGGTTGGTTGGTGAAACAGACTTCCATCCCTTGTGGTGGAGGTTGATAGCCTAAATAAGTTTAAGGCTCAGCTGGACAGGTATTTTGAACGAACAGAGGGGTGAAGTGGAAGTGGTTTTTTTTTTTTTTTTTTTTTTGGCTGATGCTGCATAAGCTTGCTTTCTTGCATCAAATGCCTCTACTAATGCTAATGCTATTTCTTTGGATCCTTTGCTCTTCTTTTTTGTTTCGGTAATAACTGCTATGTCAATATTTCTATTTTACAGTTCCTTGGTCAATTCATCTAATTTGTGATTTATTCCCCTAATGTTCCAAGTTGCTACTTTAAGTTCCTTATTTTATTATTTATTTATTTTTTGTTAGTTGTTGGCGCATTGGCTTCTGGCCGACCGGGCTAGCCGGGTGGGTAAAGTGCCTACCTGGCAACCCAAAGGTCGCGGGTTGGAATCCCGCCTCGGGCTTGGATCAAAGTACTGCAAAAACCTTGGGCAGTGCATTATGGCCACAGAAGCCGATGCACCAACAACTACAAAAAAAAAAAAAAAAAAACGACTTTTGTGGTCATAATGCACCTCTCAAAGTTATTGCATTTTACTCTGATCCAAGCCTGAGGCGGGATTCAAACCTGCGACCTTTGGGTTGCCAAGCAGGCACTTTACCCACCTGGCTAGCCCGGTCGGCTTTAAGTTCCTTAATCATAGTCCTATATTCATTGCCTAGGTCATTACCCTTGAGATCCGTCCAGTTTTTTCCCTTGAGCTTATTTTGAGTATTTAGAATGTCCCCCGGATAGGTTACCAGCCTTTCGCGGGGTAAGTCTAGTGGTGGGGCTGTCACCTTATAGCCTCTAGACAGGCTTCAGGTACAGCATTTCCTCTGTATATGATGGGACAGTTATACCTCTGTGACTCGGTCACCAGAGCCTCATCTGTGGAAACGGTCAGTTCACCCCGAGAAGGTGAGGTTGACATTTGGGTAGTAGAGGTTATGGAATGCACATCACCACCCCTTGAACACACCCGACCTTTGTCAATTAAAGATGCATTTAAAGAATACATCAATGAAATGTTAACTGCACATGGGACAGCTGCAAAACTAAATATTTACCATTCAAGTTTCTTGTGACAACCGACTAACTGGTTAAAATAAATTTATTAAAATAAATAAATGATATATACATAAGATAAAACAGAAGTAAAATAAGATAAAAGCATTAAAATATAATATAATAAAAGGTCAAAATATATAGAAGCTTTCGAAGCGAAGTGTCTCTTCATCAGTTAGTCGGTGAATGGTGTACTTCAGCACATATTGATGGTTACATTAGCGAAAGTCAGCTGGGCATGATCACGTATCATGAGTCTGGTGTTGGTAGAACAGAATTACATACACGTGATGACTGCCAGCGCTCATCACACTACAATACAGTACAATCTATAATAGGGTGTAAGTGAACTTTCTCTGTGCGATTCATAGTACTATTATTGGTAGCTATGTGCAGTGCTTCAAGCCATAAGCGCTGGCGGTAATCATGTGAATAGTTGACAATTTCAATATCCCGTCGGAGATCATGATTGTGCTGCTCAACCCAATAATGCTCGGTGACTGCGGAGCATTCAAAATTAGCAGTTTGCAGAGCCACCTCATGCTCAGAAACCCGGTCTTTGAATCTTCTACCAGACTCACCTACATTACACCCCCCCACAATTCAGACATGTAATGCGGTATATGGAACCACTCTGCAGGAAAGGAGGAACAGGTGTTTTCACCTTAGAAATAATAGATTGTAATTTCCTCCCCGGAAGTTGCACACATCATATATGATGGAGATGCAAAATCCTAACAACACGTTCCGATACGCCTAGATAATAGGGGTTGTAGGTGATAGAGATAAATTCATTGACACGAGGATGGTTAGATTGTGTAACAAATTCGTGAGCTTGAAGCTCGCATCTATGTAGAATACGAGGTGGATAGCTGCAATTTGAAACCTCTGCCCTAATTTTAGAAATCTTCCTATGCAAATGACCAGGGGCATGAGCAGACCCATAATTGGTAAATTGGCCTGCACATATTGGCTTCCTAAAAACAGACGTTACTAAATACAAATCCATGCATTGGACTAACACATCCAAAAAAGGAAGAGTATTATCAACCTCTAGTTCAAATCTTAAACTGAATGACGGGCAACAGGGAATTGAGATATTGCAGCAGTCGAGATTGCAGCAGTGGACAATTGCGAAGATATTGTCAACATAACGATACCAGAGAGTGATAGGAATAGGTAAGTTCAAGAACATCTTACTCTCAAGTTCCTCCATGGTGATATTGGCCACAATAGGACTAACAGGGGTACCCGTAGCTGTGCCCTGTATTTGGTGAAACAGAAAGTCATTGAACATGATCACCCCCCCCCTGTTAAACACAGATTGAGAGCGGTACAAATATCATCTGTAGAGAGCAAGGTTCTGTCTCCCAACGTGGTAGCCCTGCTCAAAAGACGTCTTGCACAGGCAATAGCCTGTTATACAGGAACAGAAGTGAACAGAGAAACCACATCAAAGGAGACCATAACCTTGCTCTCAGAAATAGTAAAATCCTTAATAATATGCAGAAAATGGGTACTATTGGAAACAGTGTAAACAGTTTTCTCAACAAGGGGTGCTAATAACTTGGCAACATGTTTAGAAAGTTCATACGTAGGTGTATGACAACAAGAAACAATGGGCTGTAAAGGAATATCAGGTTTGTGGATCTTTGGAAGTCCATAAAACTGGAAGCTTTATGTGACAACCTGTTGCATGAAACAAGTTCAAAACAAACTGCCAGTTCTCTCTCATATGTGTGTTCCTAGCAGTGTATGCTTCTTGTGATAAAGTGTAAAATTTTTTCTGCTGACATCCACAATACTCTTCACACTCGTGGCTTGGGAACATCAGCAGAATAAATTTAACGCTTTATTATGAGAAGAATACGCTGCTAGGAACACACATGAGATAACTCAGTTTGTTTTGAACTTGAGTAGCAAGCAATTATCTAAGGAGCAACATGATCTCTTGACCCTCAGCATGAAGTTTGCGTTCCTTCCTTGTAAGCCTCCTATTACACATTTGGGTATGTGGTTTTTCTGTTCACTTCTGTTCCTGTACAATAGGCTATTGCCTGTTGTACAGGAACAGGCAACTTGAGGGTAAGATGTTCTTGAACTTACCTATTCCTATCACTCTCTGGTATCGTTATGTTGACGATATCTTCGCAAATGTCCACCGGGGATCGGAATCTCGACTGCTGCAATATCTCAATTCCCTGTCGCCATCATTCAGTTTACGATTTGAACTAGAGGTTGATAATACTCTTCCTTTTTTGGATGTGTTAGTCCAACGCGTGGATTCGCATTTAGTAACTTCCGTTTTTAGGAAGCCAATGTGCACAGGCCAATTTACCAATTATGGGTCTGCGCATGCCCCTGGTCATTTGCTTAGCACTGTTTGCATTGATTTTCTTGTGCTTGGATGCACGCTAGTTCGACTGGTGACAGGCAATTGAAGATTTCTAAAATTAGGGCAGAGCTTTCAAATTGCAGCTATCCACCTCATGTTCTAGATAGATGTGAGCTTCAAGCTCACGAATTTGTTACAAAGTCTATCCCTCCTCGCGTCAATGAATTTATCTTTACAGCCTACATAGCCTATTATCCGGGCGTATCAGAACGTGTTGTTATGATTTTGTGTCTCCATATGGCTAATAATAATAATAATAATATGGGGCTGAGTTGTTCTTCATTTCCTATTTTGTCCCTGATGGCAAAATAGTAAAACTAAAAGTCGCCTTTTAATTATAGAGGGAAAAAAAAAAACCACTTGCAAAATGAAAATTTGCTTGCATAAAATCAGTTTTTTACTAGGTTATCTTCTGGTTGCGATGTATTCATGTTAAAAACAAGAAAAAAAAAAACTGGCTAAATTTTATTTTTCGTTATAAAATACTCTGCTTATAATGTGGGTGTCAAAGTTGTCCCCTCACACCAGCATTTTATCAAGGTTGTACTGTAACAGCAAGAAATATAATGTAGTCAAACCTGGACTTTCTGGAGCAGACCGGAACATCTCAATGGAACAGGAGTCTTCATCTTCCTCCCCCTCAAGGTGTTCCTCGAATTCTACTTATCAAAAATAAATAAATATATTAAATAAAAAATGATACTTTACATTCCAAAACCAAAGCAAATCTGTTTAAAGTTATAATTTTGCTATTAGCTTTTAAAACTATAATCACAAGTACTGTGATCTAAATAGCATTAATAAAGCAAACTTATACAGCATCACACACACACACACACACACAAAACAAAAAAATCTCCCATCTCACCTATTTATTCCCTCCAATAGTTTGTCTAGTTCTTCCTTGAATTTATTTAAGCTATCAACTTCCCCAACAATAGATGGAAGTTTGTTCCATCAATCAACTATCCGCTGGCTAAAGGTAAACTTCGGCAAATCTAATTTGCAACAGTCCTTCCTCAATTTGAATTTGTGCTCCCTCGTGTGTGTGTGTGTGTGTGTGTGTGTGTGTGTGTGTGTGTGTGTGTGTGTGTGTGTGTGTGTGTGTGTGTGTGTGTGTGTGTGTGTGTGTGTCAATGAGCAAGAGGATGTTTTTTTGTTATTTGGTTTTTAGGAGCATTAGCAACTAAGGCCATATTGCTCTGGGGATATGCGGTCGTCATTCTCTGACCTTTCTGCATCCTCTGTATTTGGTAGTCACGGGCTCGAACTCGGTCTAATCAAAAAGCGTGTGCTACACACTGCTGCTCTGGCCCACCTGGCTACGGAGGCGCCTGAGCAAGAAGAAGAATCCCATCAGTGTTGAGCTTGCTCAATCCATTCAAAGCCTTAAACACTTCAATCAGATCACCCTAATCTCCAGATGCTGCAATTTGCAGAACTGAAGCCTTTCTTGATAAGAACACCCCTTTGTTCCACTCACCAATCTCATTGCCCTCCTCTGTACTTGTTCAGGCAGCTCCACATTCTTCCTAAAATGAGGCCTCCAAACCTGTATGCAGTACTCAATATGTGGTCCGACCATTGCCTTATACCAGGGGCCGGCAACCTGTGGCTCGCAAGCCACATTCATCTCTTTAACTTTTAGCCCACATGTACAACAAGCGTGGCATGCAGCGATGTGAAATAGCATTAGTTTTAGCACAAGCTGGAAAAAAACCCTTCTCAGTTTAGTTTGCCTGCACATTGCAAGCAGGTGTCAAAGGTTAATTGTTACAGCGATGGCGAGTATAAAATAGTTAAAACAGGAGCAAAATAATATAATTATGTACATATTGTTTGTGATATACGAACATGAATTCATATTATAAATCACTTGAATTTTTAAATAGTGACGTAGTATTATTAAACAAGTGAAATAAGAGGACAAAATTTCTATCATTTTTAAAATGTCAACTCAGAGAAAGATTGAGCAAGAAAACCAGGAATTTAAAAAGGAATGGACTGAGTTGTATGCATTTCTGGCAAATTCTACAAGACTTTGGAGAGCCAAAAGGCTGTCCTTGCAATCCTACACAAATGGACAGTGATAGACGAGTTGAAAAAGCAATAGCAAATTTTGTGAATTAGCTTACCGGACACGTATATAAATTTAAAAATATCTGTATTTGGACTTCTCTCAGTTTTTCGTTCAACGTATTTCTGCGAGAAAATATTTTCAAACATGAACTATATTAAAAATAAATAAAGAAACCATCTGAACAATGCCAGTCTAGTCTCACAGCATGTTTAAAGATGAAAATTATGACATACTTGCCTGATGTTGAGACTCGTTCAAGAAGTTCAGCAGCAAAAGCCACATTAATTCGTGCCTAATTGGATGTTTATTGTTTTTTTCAGTATTAATAAATAATATTTTAAAAAATATATATTTTTAATAAAACATCTTCCCACTCTATTCCACTCCATTTCTTAAAAAAACATCCCCCCCCCCTCCCAGCTTGAACTGAGGTGCAGCTCTTTGGATTCTTTTTTTTTTTTTAGATCAAAAATGGCTCTTCACTCAAAAAAGGTTGCCAACTTCTGCCTTATACAATGGGATAATCACCTCCTGATCCTTGCTAGAATATCCTTAACATATAGATATCTTCTCATTAGGTACTGTATACCAGTTTCCTAATCAGAGACATCATGGATATCTGATAATATATGATACATGTAAGTATAACTCTATTCAAGATAGAGCATTTAGTAATGTACATAATAAAAAAAATAGAAATAAAAAAATTAAATTTCGTTCACATGCGTCATCCTTTAGTTTGATGAAATAATGCTACTCTGCATTACGATTTTCTGTCTTCAATGTCTCACGACACTCTTGTCCCTCCTGTGACAGTGCTTCAGCTTATTAGATATGATATGTTTATCTGCGAGTCAACCTAAAGGTACTAATATTTTTAATAAAATAACATCAATGTGTGAAGTCATTATTGATTAAAAGCTTAAAGACTTATTGTGACTGGTTTTGAAACTACACTGCTTGACAAATTTCACAGAACATGTAGAAAACATGGTGTAACTTGTGCAGCTTGCGATGAAGCGGGACAAAATTTTGTACGATGGTGTGCTGTAGAACAATGATGAAATGAGGAGACAGTGAGAAACTTCAGACAGGTATAAGGGACATTTGTATAAGAGTTGTATAATAATTACCAAAAAGTTGACATTACAGAAGTTGATACAAGATGTTTGAAAATGTGGTCACATGACATCAGTACAGTATGATACCCTCGAATGGCTAAACAGGCCCAATAGACACCTCATATCGAGCATGGTTCACCATGCTCGATATGAGGGTGTCTATAAGATTCTGTGGCAACAAATATCATTCTTCCACCAGTGCAGACCAAATGATGAGGAGTTGGCTGCCAGCGTGCAAAGCAATGCAATGCCAAAGGCATCCCACACATTAGATCAGATTTAAGTCTGCTGATCATGCTGGTCATGGTAGTTGTTGGATATCTTCAGTTTCAAGATATTCCTCCACCACTTTAGCTGTATGTGCATTGTCAAGCATGAACAGAAAATCTGGGTCAACTGGATTCCTAAAAAGTCACACATAGGATTTACGGAGCTGTTCTTGGTACCTCCGCACAGTTATAGTACCCCTATCAAAAACAGGAAGGAGATGCAGCCGTTGATCATCATTTCGCCCCACATGAGAACACTATCTCTACCATAAGTGTCCCTTTCTCTGACATTGGAGGGATGGTATGTATCGCATTCCTCATTTCTACAGATGAAAAAACATCTAGAATCTGTTTGTAGGCTAAATTGCAACTCATTAGAGAACAGAACTGTACCCTGTTTGCCACAGCTCCAAGTTTCAATGAGCTCTGTGGCGGATGTATGCCAAAGCACTGTCACTGGAGGGACAAGAGTGAACTCAGACAGTGAAGCCTGTAAACCATAATGCAGAGAAGTTTTCTCAAATTATTTCAATACCTGTGTGAAAATAATGCCTTGCTCCTTTCCTAATCTGCTGCCTAATTCAAGGTTTACTAAAGGATCACGAATGCTATTAAATGGAATTAGTCAACCTCAGCTGATTGAAAAGAAAATTTCATCAATTACAGAAAGTGTATCTCAAAACTCTTCCAAAAGGATTATCTTTCATCTTGGTTTTGAGGACCTTAGAACATTGAAATGTTTTTCAATGTTCTATAGAATAATACAGGGGTAATGTAAAATCATGCAACTCACACAGAAAATATTTATTATTTATCTATGGTTTTCCATGAACCATATTATACTGTGTGGCAATAAAGTTTCTGGACTGGTGCTGTTGCAGTCATGTCCAATGAGTTTGAAAATAAACAGAAGTGGTATGTTGGTTCAAACTTCCTCCAACAGATAGTGGTATAGAGATTGTCCAGTTGCAAGTAACAACCAGTTTCAATAGTAGTGTTAATGTTCCATGTCACGATTTTACAATGGAGCAATGAACGAATATCAAATTTTGCTTTAAACTATAAAAATCTGCAACGGAAATATATGAAATGTTAAAAACTGTTTATGATGATGTAACGTTAAGTTGTACAAGTGTGTTTGAATGGTATAAAGTGGTTCAAAAATGGATGTGAAAATGTTCACAATGACCCAAGAAGTGGCATCCATCAACTTCACAAAATGAGGACAGAGTTGCAAAGGTTTTTAAAATTGTGGCAAGAGACTGTTGTTTGACTCTCAGAGTAATGGCTGATGAGTTGGATATGAATAAGATGTTTCATAAAATTCAACATGATGATTTAGGGAAAAAGGTCTCTGCAAAATCTGTACCACAGTCTCATGGATTAGCTGAAGCAACAAGGAGTTCCATCATGCAAAGACATCATTCAGACTTTTCAAGACAATCCAAATTTCCTTGACTGTATTGTCCCTGGATATGAGTGTTGGGTGTTTTGGTATGACCCAGAGATGAAGTGTCAGAACCTGCAGTAGACTTCGAAATCATCATCAGCCATTTTCAACCCACTGCAGGATGAAGGTCTCTCCAGAAACTTTCCAGTTCCTTCTGATTTGTGCAATGGCCATCCATTTACTACCCACAAACTTATGAATTTCATCTGTACTCCATTGTTGTCTTCCAGGTTTTCTTTTAGCTCCTCTTGGGTATCATTCTGTTAGTTTCTTAGTACATCTGTCATCATGTCTTCGAGCTATGTGTCCTGCCCAAGACCATTTTAGTTCTTTAGCTTTGATAAGAATGTTCTTTACTTGAGTTTGCTGCCTAATCCATGTGTTTCTCTTCTTATCTAACAGTCTGATTCCCAATATAATTTGTTCCATTCTTCACTGTGTAGTTCTCAGCTTCTTTTCCATTCTTCACTGTGTAGTTCTCAGCTTCTTTTCCATTCTTTTGGTGAGTGCCCAAGTTTCATTTGCATACGTCATGGTGGGGAGAATACATTGGTTCATTATTTTATGTTTCAGACAAATTGGGATATTGCTCCTCAGTATGTGACTATATTTCCTGAATGCTATCCATCCGAAATTTATTCTTCTCTTGACTTCCAGCCATTTATCATTATTACAGCTAATAACTTGTCCCAGATAAGTATATGAATCCACCTTTTCAATTACTGCTCCTTCAATCATTATATCCCTTTCTGTGGCATACTTGTTCATCATTACTTTTTTTTTAGCCATATTCATCTTTAGTCTGAAATCTTTATTAACTCTACATAACTGATTAAGATTTTCCTCTAATTTTTCGGGATCATGGTTTATGATCACTTCATCTGCAAATCGTAAATGGTTTAGGTACTCTCCATTCACATTGACTCCTTTCTGTGACCAGTCAAATCTTCTGAAAGCTTCTTCAAGAGCAGTCTCCTTGCCGAACTCTTTTCTCAATTTTAAATTTGCTACTTTCTTTGTCTAGTCTAATAAAGGAGGTAGCATTTTCATATATTTTCTTCAAAATCATAATGTATGGGATGTCTATGCCTTGTCTTTCCAGTGCCCGAAACATTGTCTTATGCTGTATGGAGTCAAATGCCAGGCATAATGGAGTTTTATATTCATTTTCTTTCTCCATTAGCTGTGATATTATGTGAAGTTGATCCATAGTTGAGAATCCTGTTCTAAAGTCAGCTTGCACTTTCAGTTGATTCTCATCAAGTATTCTTTCTGTTAGTAATGACCTCTAAACAACTTGTAGATGTGGGACAACAAGCTAATTGGTCTATAATTTCCAATTTATCTCCTTTCTTATGCAGCTAAATTATGATTGCATTAATCCACTCCTTAGGCATCACCTCTTTCCTAACATATTTTGTGAAGAGTCTCTTCCCCCAATTTTAACAACTCTACAGTAACTTCATCTTCACCAGGGGCTTTCTGATTCTTCATTTTCTTCAACGCATGTTCTACCTCATTAGGAAGAATATTGGATATTGTATGTGTTGAATATTGTATGTGTTGCTAATTTGTGATTCATCTTCCCCACTGCTTCCATCATTCCTCACTCCTTATATAATTCTTTATAGTAGTCTTCTGCTATTTGAATTATGCCTTCTCTGATATTTATAAGTACACCATCACTATTCTTCAGTTTCAGTATCATTTGTCGCCTTTCTGTATTACTGCTCATGACTACTGATTTAAGTCCTTTGTCTTCCCTTAATGCTTTTTCTACTTTTCTTGTGTTAAATCTTATGTTCTCTCTGAATCTCTTTCTAATGTCCTTGCATAACTCAGTATACTCAATTTTGTCCTTGTCAGTGTTTATCTTGCTCTTCATTTGTCATCTTCGGTTCATCATGACAAGTGTTTCTTGACTAATGTTTTCTTCTTTGGATTTCTTTTTACCTATAGGTTTCTCGGGCTTTATCACTTTCAGAAAATTGTTGTATTCCTTGTCAATATCTTGGTCCTGAAAGGTCTTCAGATGCTCAAATTTGTTCTTAAGTTCCAGTACATACTGCTTTTTCTCCTCTTCTGTTATCTCAAAAACCTTAAATAAAGAATGCAAGAACCTTTGTATTCTTTATTCAAGTCAGTTTTTTTTTTCCTTTCTTTTCTTATATCTATATCAAGTGTGCATCTTATCATTCTGTGATCACTTCCAACATTTACCTTGTTCAGGTTGGTAACATTGTTCACAATATATCTTCTGTTAGTGAGGATGAAGTCTATTTCATTAGTTATTAATTCATTTGGGCTCTTCCATGTCCACTTTCTGTTCACCCTTTTCTTGAAAAAAAGTGTTCATTACTGACATTCCTTGAGATTCTGCAAATTCCACAAGTCTTTCACCAATTCCAAAATTTCCTACAGTTTCCCTTTCTGTGCTGTTTTGTCTCTTTCCGACCTTAGCATTGAAGTCACCCATAATAATGGTGGTTTTCTGTTCATCTAAAAGTCTCACAATTTTGGTGTACAATTCTTCAACCATCACCATGGCTGAATGTTGGTGCAGTTATCATTATAACCTTTAGTTTGTACCTCTTAGAAATCCTGAGTAGTAGTAGTCTTGACACCCTTTGTGATATACTTTTGAATTCAAAAATGTTTTTTATATCTTTATGGACCAGAAAGCAAACTCCACCTTCACTCTTTTCACTGTTTCCATTGGTGTACAACAGATTTCCACTTGATAAACTTATAAGCGATTCATTTCTTCTTCTTGTTTCAGCCAAGCCAATGATATTCCAATTCACATTTTCTAGTTTCTTTTCCAGTTCTAATATCCTATCTTCACTGATAAGTGATCTTATGTTGTAACAGGTCAAGCTCAGTTTCCGTGCATGGCAGCCTAGTCATACCCAGAGATTCTTAACACCCTCTGCTTCCACTCCGATCCTCTTGCTGCCGTAAGAGGGGAAGTGAAAGCCGCTGGAGACTGAGGGCCATTTGGTGCATTGTGTTGGAGGGTTTAGTCTTTTCCTCTTCACACTGACCAGGAATCTTGAAGAGAACCACTCTACACATTCAATGCCACCAAAGTGACATAACAGGGCTTACCATCAAGAAGGTGTGCATGAGTGGATTTTAGGGAGGCAGACCAGCCAGACTTCTCCGAAATCTTCTAAAATAGAAAGATATTGGATCTGTCAGTGTTTTAGACTGGGCATTTGATAACACACATAATGTCTGTTCTTCTCTAAACCCCCTTAGAAGGGAACAGGCATTAGAGGGGAACATCAAAATAATCACCAAGGCCCAAAAAGTTTCATTTACAGAAGTCCAAGACAATGTCGATCATGTTTTTTTAACAAACAGGATGTGATTCACAAGGAATCTGTACCTGAATGGGAGAAAGTCAATTCTGTGTTCTATGTACAAGTGCTTTAACAGCTATTGAAATGCATTTCCTGGATGAGGCTGCAATTTCCAGAGAAAGGCAGCTGGTTCTTGTTGAACAACAATGCTCCTGCCCATTCTGCACTTGTTGTGAAGGCATTTCTGACAAAATATAAGATTGTACTGATCACCCCGCCCCCATACTCTTCCAGTCTAGCACCAGCAGACTTCCTCTTTCCCAAGGTGAAAACTGCCCTCAAAAGGAAAAATATTTCAGGATGTTGAGGATATAAATAAAAATGCACCTGCTGAACTGAAAACACCATTTCTTTAGATGCCTTTGCAGACCCTTTTCAGAAACTTTTAGAGTGGTGTAATATGTGCATTCAATCAGATGGTGATTACTTTGAATAAAAAATATATTTTTTGAGCTACTTCAATTTTGTTAGTTTTATTGCACCAGTCCGGAAAGTTTATTATTCTCGCACCTCATATAATATTATTATTTCAAATTATATGCCAATCTTCTGCTGGTAATATTCACAATACTTTATGCAATCACAAAAGATGTTCTAAAGAATCACTAATTTGTTGTTAGCACAAATTTACACATTATGTTTACTGAAACATGATGATCTGTGGCTATTATGTTGTAAAGGAACAGTTCAGTATTTCACTGCAGTTCTACCATGTGGCAGCTGTTTCCAAAGAAACCTTTCTTCACAAAGCCCTAGAGAAAGAAGTCAGATAAGGGTAAGTCAGGGACTGAGGGGGACATTATCAGATGATGGGAAGCATAAACTCTAACATTTAATATTATATATAATATGTTTTGTGACTTATAATAGCTTAAAAAAAGTGTAGTTTGAGCTGCATGGCATAAATCCACCCAGTAGATAGGCTTTATTTTTGAGAATTAGTGTCACTTTTCTAATTCCTGATTTTAATTGTTTCTGAAATGTTCCTTAAACTCAGAGTTTTTAGTTTCTCTTTATAATTCTTAAGGGTTAATTTACTTCATCCTTATTTAAAACTGTGTTCCTCTGATCATGATTATATGAATAAGACATTGTAAGGTCATCAAAGAATCACCTTACTTAAGATGAAGGAAATTTGTCTGGGATAGCAATTTCTTTACATATGTGATAGCATTTAGAAATTCTGTTATAGCAAAGTATACTTTAGTGCATTTAATTTAAAATTTAGTATTTTAATAAAAATTTTAATGCATATTTTGAATCTATATTTTTCAGTCTTCTATACTGATGACTCCATTTTGAGAAAACCATCTGTGACTATTACAAAATTTTGTGTTTTTAACTTATGACTAGTTAATAGGGTTAATAATACTCTCCATCTGAGATGGACAGTTTGTTGTTTTGGGAGAAGGGGTTTTCTTAAAATATCAACTACTGCGGTCATACTACAGCAGTTTACATAATATTAGGTGTGATCTTCAAATTACTTGATGTTTCTACAAATGTGTACTCAGTTGACAGTTTGCATTGGTTGTGGGAGCTGAAAAACCCAGAACAGTTCACAGGGAACTCTACTCCCACCACCTTTGATATTAGCTAATTGCTCCAGTCTCTGATGGGATCTGAACCCAAATGAGTGATAAGCAACAAACCTACTATATTGTCACTGAATCTTCATTTCAGTTTTGTGTTTTTAACCCTTTAAGGTATGTCATAGCTGATAAATTAATACTCTAGCTATTTTTTAAAAAATATATCCTTATTTATTTCTTGCAAACTGCATTAATAATAATATTTAATTAATAATTAATTTAATTAACTTTTACCAGTGCCTTTTATCTGGATGACATAAAATAAAAGAAAATTTTATACCTTGTACTGTACGGCTATAACATATTTTCCTTCTCTCTGTTTTTCGTTGCATTCGAGAACAGAAAAGATATTTCTGCAAAATTAAGTTGCCATACATTAATAAAATCCCTAGATATTAAAAGTAAGCATAATAATCTTTATTAAGATAAATACTGTGAACATTATTTATTTATTCAATTTAAACCAAATACAGATTGCCCTGGAACAGCAGGGAATGCCAGAGGGGTGCATTAAAAACCATAAAAAAACAGAACATTTGTTACAAATGTAACCTAAAACAAATAGCCTAAAACACATATCACAACAAACATTAAAAGGCATTCTAACTAATTAACCAAAACAGACAAACAAATATAAAATTAATAAAACTAACAATATTTGTGTCCGTGCATTTTACACAGCTATGGATACTTTGCTAGTCTGGGTGGAATGTGTTTGCTTAGTGATTGTTGTCATGCAGGGGTTAAAAGCACTATAAGGATTCAAATTATCCATTGCTGGATTGAGGGGGCTAGAGAAATACTGCATACTTGGTCTTTTATTATTCTTTGGCTGATGCTCCATTTCCCTGCAAAAATGGGGCATTGGCAATTGAATTTTCCATTTGATCTCTATCCAGGTTTTCCACATTATTTTATATACAGTGCACAACTTCCACCAGTATTTGATTATTCCCATTCCATTTATTTACACACACAATTTTATCTACATTTTCATGATATATATACATTAATTTATATACAAGACAGTTTTATACTGTTGTTGTTTGTTATTTGGTTTTTAGTAGCATTAGCAACTAAGGCCATATTGCTCCGGGGATATGCGGTGGTCAATCCCTGACCTTTCCGCATCCTCCTTATTTGGTGGGCACGGGCTCGAACCCCGGTCTAACCAAGAAGCGTGTGCTATGCACTGCTGCTCCTGCCCACCTGGCTATGGAGGCGCCACACAGTTTTATACACATTATCATATATTCATATCAGGCCACTTTGCCACCAGGGTGCAGCCAACACATGCTGCTGCTTCGTGCCCATCCCTAGCACAGGACCAACTGTCATCCTGTGGAGGTTTAATTACCACCGAAAATCTTGCACCAGCCACAGGTAGAGCAATACTGGTGGGTGTACCAGTATTTGATTAGGTGGACTTTATTTTATTTCTTTTAATTTTCATTGCAGTTTGTGATTAAAATTTAAGGTTGTGATAAAAATTTAATGGAATGGTTCCATTGCCATAGCAAAAAGGGTGACAGAGAGAGCATATCCCCCCTCCCCTTGTGAATTACTCTAGAGGCATAAATTTTAACTAAGTCACATACCCCAAAATTTTGTTCTTTTTAATATGGGTATATGTACAAAATTATTATTATATATAAAAGAAATATTTCTGAAGCCCTCTGATATTCATTTCATCACTGGAAAATTGAAGCATACCTTAATAATGAAAATTCACCCACATATGGACTCCAGAATTCCCCTCATCAAGGAATAATAAGGCAAAAGTGTTATGGACAGTTTTTTAATCGTAGGCATAGTTATCAAACAAATGAGTATAAGTGTCAGTGATTTCACATCCAGCTGTTAGGTTTCAGAAGCCAGGTGTAGGAGGGATATGGAAAAAAAATAACATAATGGAAATGCTCATATAGGCAATTTTTATTATTTTTATTACAATGTTGGCATAAACAATTATTGTGACCACTGACATGAGAAAGCTCAATTGTAGCCACTGGACACTTAACTAATGTGTGCAGTGGCTGTTATTTAAGACAGTTAGTTAACCCTGGATTACAATAGATTATTTATATTCTATTAGTTCTGTACAAAAGGCAGAAGCTAATAGTTCTGTATTAATTTCAATGGATTGCTCTTTTTAAGTAATATTGCAATATGTACCCTCTACTTTGAAAATCTCACAGAAGAGCAGTTGTTGCTACTAGAGAGTATGCTTGTCATTACCCAACTAGGCACCACATAGTCCCAAATATATGTGTGAGGTAGGAAGCATCAACACTCAATGGTCTGTAGACAATGGATTCTCCCACAACACTCAGAAAATTGTAAGCCTGATGGATCTGCATCTGAACACCATGCAGCCCTTCACCTGTATAATTTTAAATGAGTACAGTATCTTCTGCCAGACAACCATCTCAGTGACTTTTCTGGCTGCTCAAATGCCATAATAGTATCTTAGGCTGATTTTTTACTTTTTTTTTTTTTTTTTTTTTCCCCACTTTTATCACACAGACATTTTTTATACCCATAATAACCACATTCCAAGCTTATTCAAAATTGAGTTTGTATTTATTAACAACTATTGTGAACTTTAGTGTAGACATAAATGAAGCTGGAGATCTGGATACAAGCCAATTGCAAAATGCTACATTCTTATCTTGAACAGACTTAGTATATTTATTGAAACACCATGGGTTGGTTAAAAAAATGAGATTTTAGGGTGGAATGCAGAATAAAGGATTTCATTCCTATAAGAATAATTTCACTGACAAAATGTGAGCAATCACTGGGATCAGATTTAAAATAGTATTCCAACCAAGGAAAAAGAAGGATAAATATCATACAGGCAATCTGACACATTCTTGTAATATCAAACAACATGAGGCTCAGAATGACCATGACAGAGGTTCCATAGCAGGGACCATCACCAAGTTGTGATGATGTGACTAGAGGAATACTAACATTGACCATGTGCTTTGGTTGTTGGTGAGGAAAATATCAAGAATTTTGGGTGTGTGACCTGTCATCAATAAGATGATGTTCTGCCTCATTACCTTGATGAAGTGCAATCTTTTTGGGATGAAAAACTCCCTGGCAGTTGTATGGGAAATGAGGGTTCAATTACTTGCCCATCAATGTTGCCATATCTGATATGCCTTAGTTTTTTTTTTTTTTTTTTTTTTTTTTTTTTTCAGAGCAGCCACATGAATACATACAAACTTATCACAATCTGAAAACAGAAAATATAAAAAAAAATCCTGTTTAATTCTGTGAAAATGAACCTCTGTTACACTTTGTAAAAGAACTAAAACTAATAAATGTCTTTCGGGTAGTACTGTGTGTTATATACATCCTTGTATATTCCAAATGGACAGAAAAACCATAATTTCCGCAGTTACTTCCCACATCACGGATTCAGTGTAAATCAGAACATAATTTAAAAGTGGTAATTACATCTTTCAAAAGCTTCCCCCCATTCACATTCCAAAAGGAGACACTTTCATCTCAATTATATCCCATCACCCTCCCTGGTTTCTGAATTGCTTTGGCATCTTATTTGAGGTTTAAATAGATTATTACACCTCAAATAAAGCTTAATGTCAAAGTTTGCAGATGATACAAAGGTTGTCAAAGTTATTAATGACAGTAATGGCAGTGTGCTACTGCAACAGGATCTAAAAAAGTTGGGCAGATGGGCTAAGAAGTGGCAAATGAAGCTTAACATTGACAAATGCAAAGTACTGCACATGAATAGAAGTAACCCCAGAGAAACGTACCAACTGTGTGGTGCTACACTTAGGGTGGTAGAAAATGAAAAAGATCTGAGAGTAATTGTGCAGTCAGATATGAAGTTTCCTGAGCAGTGCAGACAGGTTGCCAGAGTGGGTCATAGGGTGTTGTCAATGATGTACAGGAATTTTTCTAGTAGGGAAAAGGAGGTGATTATCCCTTTGTATAAGGCAATGGTTATGCCACACCTTGAGTATTGCATACAGGTCTGGAGGTCTCATTTTAGGAAGGATGTAGAGTTGCTTGAGCGAGTACAGAGAAGGGCAACAAGATTGTTGAGGGGAACGAAGGGGTTGATCTTACCAAGAAAGGCTTAAGTTCTGCAAATTGCAGGGTCTGGAGACTAGGTATCTGTGAGGTGATCTGACTGAGGTGTATAAGGCCTTGAATGGGTTAAGCAGGCTCAATTCTGATGGGATTCTTCCTCTTGTTCAGATTATTAACCTGAGGGGGCATAAATTCAAATTGAGGAAAGACAGTTATAGAACAGATGTGCGGAAATTTGCCTTTAGCCAATGGGTTGTTGATTGCTGGAACAAACTTAAGTCTGTCGTTGTGGAATTTGATAAAAAATAAATTCAAGGGGGAACTGGACAAACGTTTAGAGGGAATGGATGTTTGAAATTTTTTTTTTTTTTTTTTTTTGGCTGATGCTACATAAGCTTGCTTTCTTGCATCATATGCCTCTACTAATGCTAATGCTATTAGATTAATTACAAGAAAAATAATTGCTTACTTTTTTTAATAATACTTTAGGTTTCTTCTTTTTCTTTTTTTTGGGAGTTTTAGCAACAGGAATTGAAGGGGATTTACTGACTGGTGTCCTATTATACATGATAATTTAAAAGTTGCCAGTATCACACTAAATATATCGTTGTTTCTTATAACATTATAAAATTATTTGCATTACAAATATATCCCAAATTTATTTTAAAATTTACAGCAAAAAAAATTATTTATTTAAAACTAAATTCATTTAATCAGATCTATAAAGCACGGAGCGAATTTTTAAAAAGTGCAAGATAACAGTATTGGCAATGCAAATTTATGTAAGGAAATATGAATATGATAACAGCTCAAAAAATTAAAAAAGCTAATCTTTCCCTTCAACTAGATTTTCAGAGTTTTCTTTATTACATTTAATTAACTACATTAATTACTGGGTAACATTCTGTCATGTTAGTGGATAATGATGACTATTTGACTTTTAAATAGTGACAAGTAATTACAGACCTGTTAGCTTAACTACTATTCCAGGGAAAATAATGGAGTCACTGGTTAAAGAAGTAATGCAGAACCATCTAGACAGGAATGCAGTTATACTTCAGTCACAGCATGGGTTTGTCAAAGGGTGAACTTGTCTGACCAATCTGATTGGATACTATGATGCAGTAACAAAGGAAATGGATGCAAAAAATAATTTGGATACCATATATCATATACTTGGATTTCAGGATAGCTTTTGATACTGTTACACATAAAAGAATGCTGTACAATTTGTAACAGTGTAGCATTAAGGACAAGTTGCTGCTACGGATAAAAGGTTGGTTGAATGGAACAAGACAGAGTTGTTATCAATGGGCACTGCTCTTCATGGACTAATGTTATCAGTGGAATTCCCTAGGGTTTGATGCTGGGGACTCATTGTTTTCTGTATTTATTAATGATACTGATGAAGGCACATTAGCAGGAATGGGCTGTCTGAAGGGTGGGAGGGGTGCACTGTACCTGGACACCAACATTCAAGGGACACCTGAAAACCTGAAACTTACATATACATATGAAGAAAATTTTAAAAGGGGGGGGGGGTGGAGACTTCAATTGACACCCACGTGCCAAATTGTGATTGGCACCTGGGCACCACATACCCTAGAAACACCCCTGCATATCAGGCTAAATGTCTAAATTTGTAGATGATACAGAAATTTCCAGGATGGTTAATGACAGCATGCTACTACAACAAGATCTAGAAAAATTAGGCAGTTGGGCTAAGAAATGACAACTGAGGTTTAACATTGACAATGCAAAGTATTAAATATGGGTAGCAGTAATCTCATATTAATATACCCACTGTGTGGGTATATTAATATGCTAATATGCAGAAGGCTGCCAGGACAGCACATGGAGTTTTTGTCAATGATATACAGGAATTTTTCTAGCAGGGATCAGGAGATGATTATTCCTTTGTACAAAGCAATGTTCAGTACACATCTTGAGTATTGCATACAGGTCCGGAAGCCTCATTTTACGAAGGATGTAGAGCTGCTGGAGTGGGTACAGAGAAGGGCAATGAGATTAGTGAAGAAAACAAGGGATGTTCTTACCCCTTTGTTATAGAAAGGATGCAAGAATATTTACTGATGCTATCGAGGCAGTGTTAGATGGATCGGAAAACTGATAGCTTGGGGAGGATACACAGACTAAAAGGTTAAAGTGGTCCAAGACAAAGGCAAAAGTGATTCTTGCACTGCTTCTGGAATGAGTACAGAGAAGGGCAACAAGATTAGTGAATGGAACAAAGGGTTGCTCTTACAAAGAAAGGCTTAAGTTTTGCAAATTACAGTGTCTGGAGACTAGGCACCATCGAGGTGATCTGATAGAGGTGTATAAAGCCTTGAATGGTTTGAGCATGCTCAATGCCAATGGGATTCTTCCTCTTGCTCAGAATAATCAACTGAGAGGGCATAAATTCAAATTGAGGAAAGACAGATGAAGGATAGATGTGCGGAAATTTGCCTTTAGCCAGCGGGTAGTTGGTTGATGGAACAGACTTCCATCCCTTGTTGTGGAAGTTGATAGCCTAAACAAATTTAAGGCTCAGCTGGACAGGTATTTTGAACGAATGAAGGGGTGAAATGGAAGTGTTTTTTTTTTTTTTTTTGCTGATGCTGCATAAGCTCGCTTTCTTGCATCATATGCCTCTACTAATGCTAATGCTGAATAAACAGCAGCCTGGAAAGTAAGGCAATGGAGATTTCCAGGATTGCTGGGAGTCATAGTGGAACAAGTAAATACATCGGCTGTATTAAGGTAACTAAGAGTAGAAACAGGTGCATGTATACTTGCATGTACACCAATGCTAGGAGTGTAGTTAATAAACTTGATGAGCTTGAAGTGCTAGTCAAGACATCAAAGGCAGATACTGTTGGAATATCCAGAGACGTAGTGTCACACAAACACAAGCAGTGCAGAATTGGAATTTGGGAAGTACAATGTGTACAGAAAGGATAGACAGGACAGGAAGGGAGGAGGGTTTTTTTTTTTTAGAAGCATTAGCAACTAAGGCCATATTGCTCCGGGATATGCGGTGGTCATTCCCTGACCTTTCCGCATCTTCCGTATTTGGTGGTGACGGGCTCGAACCCCGGTCTAATCAAGAAGCGTGTGCTACGCACTGCTGCTCCTTCCCACCTGGCTACGGAGGCGCAGGGAGGAGGGGTTATGCTGTTAGTTAAGAAACACAAAATCTAAGGAAGTGCATCCAATTGATGTTGGTGGACAATGCAATGTTGAATCTGTTTGGAGTGACACAAGCACTGGGAAAGGAAAAATGAGAGTAGGTGTGTGTTATAGGCCTAATGAGTATAATGAGCAATTGTGCAAAGAAATAGAGTGGGCCAGTAAATCAGAATGTCTTATAATGGGGGATTAACTTTCCAGATATAGACTGGAACTTGTGGGTTGGTCACTTGCATACTAGCAAGACTTTGTGGATTTTTGGATGACTTTTTTCTAAAGCAACATGTTCAGGAGACTACCAGAGGGAGTAATACTCTTGATCTGATTATCAGCAGTGATTATTCATGCATTAAGAATTTGCAGATAAAGGAACACTGGGTGACAGTGATCACAATGTACTGATGTGAAAATTACTTAAAGATGTAACTACCATCAAGGCTAAAGGGAAGGGCTTTTGCTTTCGTAAAGGTGACTACAGGGGTCTCAGACAGTATTTAAATTCTGTACAGTGGGATCAACTGATGATGTAACCAACATTGAGTTCTAAATGGGAAGCCTTCGGAGACTACGAGGCTTTTCATTCCAACTAAGAAATACTGTTCGAGGTTTAGGCCTAAATGGATGTCAGATGAATTAATGAGACTTGTGGCAGAGAAGAAAATGTATCGGATGCATATAAACAGGTGACACAGAAACCTATGGCAGATATAAACTAGTCTGTAATCAAGTCACAAAGGAGGTTAGGCAGGCAAGGCAGATTACGAGAAATCTTTGGCAAAGGATGCAAAGAAAAACAGCAAAGAGATCTTTACTTATGTAAACTCTAGAAGGAAAGGGATGAATCAGATTGGACCACTTAACATAGATGGGTTGACTATTGATGATCATGCTCAGGTAGCTGATTAATTGAATGAGTATTTGCATCTACATTCAAGCATGAGGAGTTATTCAATTAGGGGAATGCCAGAAGTTTATCAAACTCTAACAGAAAGCTAAGTGATTTTGTAATAACTGAGAGAAAAGTGGGTGGAGGAGAAACTGTTGAAGTTAAACATAAGGAAGGTACCTGGGGTGGACAGGATCTATCCAGTTATATTAAAGGAGGCAGCACAGGAAGTAAGCAAATCTTTAGCCATAATTATGAGAGCTTCCTTGGACTCAGGGGAGGTCCCCATGGACTGGAGGTGTGAAAATGTATCACCAATTCACAAAGGGGGTTCAAAAGGTGACAAAAGTAACTATAGACCAATTAGTTTAATTTGTGTTTCGGAGAAAATAATGGAATCACTGGTTAAAGAAGAATTGCAGGATCATCTAGACAAGACTAGTAATAATTCAGACACAGCATGGGCTTGTCAAGGGGAAGTCTTGTCTGACCAATTTGATTGGACACTATGATGTGATCACAAAGGAACTGAATGCAAAAAATAATTTTGATATTATATACTTGGATTTCAGGAAAGCTTTTGATACTGTTGCACAGGGAAGACTGCCACACAAATTGGAGCAGTGTAACATTGGAGGCAAATTGCTGCTATCGATAAACGGATGGTTGAGGGGGGAGAAGACAGAGAGTGGTAATCAATGAACACTGCTCATCATGGATTAATGTTATTAGTGGAGTCCCTCAGGGTTCAGTTTTGGGTCCATTGCTGTTTTCTGTATTTATAAATGATATTGATGAAGGTATATCAGGTTTAATGTCCAAGTTTGCAGATGATACAAAGGTTGGCAGGGTTTTTAACAACAGTAAAGACAGTATGCTACTCCAACTGGACTAGATAAGTTGGGCAAATGGGCTGAGAAGTGGCAACTGGAGTTTAACATTGACAAATGCAAAGTACTGCATATTAGTAGGGATAACCCAAGAGAAATGTACGAACTGTGTGGTACTACTCTCAAGGAAATGGAAAGCAAAAAAGACCTAGGGGTAATTGTGCAGTCAAATATGAAGTTCACTGAGCAGTGCAGATAGGCTGCCAGGGCAGGTCATGGAGTCTTGTCAATGATATATAGGAATTTTGCTAGCAGGGACAGGGAGGTGATTATCTTGTTATACAAGGCAATGGTCAGGCCACACCTAGAGTACTATGTGCAGGTCTGGAGGCCTCATTTTAGGAAGGATGTAAAGCTGCTGGAAGGAGTACAGAGAAGGGCAACAAGATTAGCGAATGGAACAAAGGGTTGCTCTTACGAAGAAAGGCTTAAGTTCTACAAATTGCAGCACCTGGAGAGTAGGCACCTGTGAGGTGATCTGATTGAGGTGTATAAGGCATTCATCTTGCTCAACCCTTGAATGGGTTGAGCAAGATGAATGCTGATTGGATTCTTCCTCTTGCTCAGATTAAGAAACTGAGGGGCATTAATTCAAATTGAGGAAAGACAGTTGTAGAATAGATGTGCAGAAATTTGCCTTTAGTAAGCTGGTTGATTGGTGGAACAGACTTCCATCTTTTGTTGTGGAAGTTGACAGCCTAAATAAATTTAAGGCTGAATTGGACAGGTATTTGGAATGAACAGAGGGGTGAAATGGGAGGTTTTTGTTTTTTTTTTGGCTGATGCTGCATAAGCTTGCTTTCTTGCATCGTGTGCCTCTACTAGTGCTAATGCTAATACCAAGAAAGGCTTCAGTTCTGCAAATTGCACCATCTGGAGACTGGGAACCTGCAAGGCAATCATATTGAGGTATTTAAGGCTTTGAATGGATTGAGCAAGCTCAATGCTCAGATTACACACACAAGGGGACAAATTCAAATTGAGAAAGGATGGTTGCAGAAGAGATGTGCAGAAGTTTGCCTTTAGCCAACAGGTGGCTGTTGGCTGCTGGAATAAACATTTGTCTGATGTTGTGTAAGTGGATAGCTTGAATAAATTCAATAAAGAACTACACAAACTGTTGGAGGGGATGGATAGGTGAAATGGGAAGTTTTTCCTTTTTCTTCGCTGATGCTGTATAAGCTCGTTTTCTTGCATCAGTTTTTTACTTTTTTTCACTGCTACTACTAATACTAAATTACATCAGATGTAAATATTTATTGATATTTGCCATTTTTTTGGATCACTTGTTTAGTGTTAGCATCTTGTTTACTAAACTACTACATATAGTAGTAGTAGTAGTAATGGAGGTATGTGATGCAAGAAAACAAGCAAAAGAAAACTGATGTGTAGTAGCATCAGCCCAAAAAAAAAAAATTCACACATCCATTCCTTCTAAAAGTATGTCCAGTTCCTTCTTGAATTTATTTCAGCTATCAACTTCCACAACAACAGATGGAAGTTTAATTAACCACCTGCTGGCTAAAGGCAAATTTCCACACATCTGTTCTACAACTGTCTTTCCTCAATTTGAATTTATGCCCCCTCAGATTCATAATCTAAGCAAGCAGAAGAATCCCATCAGAATTCAGCATGCTCAACCCATTCAAGGTCTCATACACCTTAATCAGATACCTCACAGGTAACAATTCTCCAGTCGCTGCAATTTGCAAAACTTAAGCCTTTCTTGGTAAGAGGATCCCTTCATTCCCCTCACCAATCTTGTTGCCTTCTCTGTACTGAATCAAGCAACTCTAAATCCTTCCTAAAATGAGGCCTCCAGACCTGTACGCAGTACTCAAGGAATGGCCTGACCATTACCTTATACAAAAGGATAATCACCTCCTTTTCCCTATTAGCAAAATTCCTGTATACCACTGACAATATCCCATGACCTGCTCTGGCAACCTGTCTGAACTGCTCAGAAAACTTCATATCTGACTGCACAATTACTCCCAGATCTTTTTCATTTTCTACCACCCTATGTGTAGTAACACACAGTTGGTATGTTTCTCTGGGGTTACTTCTATCTGTATGCTGTACTTTGCATTTGTCAATGTTAAACTTCAGTTGCCACTTCTCAGCTCATCTGCCCATATTTTCTAGATCGTGGTGCAGTAGCACACTGCCAATACTGTCATTAACAATATTGCCAACCTTTGTATCATCTGCAAACTTTGTATTTTGTATATTTATCATTGATAAATATACAAAACAACAGTGGGCCCAACACCAAACCCTGGGAACTCCACTAATAACATTAGTCCACGAAGAGCAGCATCCATTTATTAACCCTCTCCGTCTTCTCTCACTCAACCACCTGTTTATCCATTGTAGCAACCTACCCTTAATATCATACTGCTCCAATATGTACAGTAGTCCTCCATGCACAACAGTGTCAAAAGATTTCCTGAAATCCAAGTATATAATATCAAAATTATTTTTTTTGCATTCAGTTCCTTTGTGACCACATCATAGTGTCCAATCAAATTGGTCAGACAAAACTTTCTCTTGACAAACTCATGCTGTGTCTGAATTATTAGTGCAGTCTTGTCTAGATGAGCCTGCAATGCATCTTTAATAAGTGACTCTGGTATTTTCCCCAGAACAGAAGTTAAACTAACTGGTCTGTACTTATTCATGTCACACTTAATCCCCCTTTGTGAATTGAGGATACATTTACACATCTCCAGTATGTGGGGACTTCCCCTGACTCCAAGGATGCTCTCATAATTATGGCTAAAGGTTTGGTTACTTCGTTTACACCTCCTTTAATATAACTGGATAGATACCATCCACCCCAAATATGTATCACTTTATTTCATAACATTTAAAATAATAAATGCAAAATAAAACATTCAAATGTGCATAAATTATACAGTAAATCACCAAAAATGTCGATGAAAGATAATGATGTAACGACATAGTAATGCAAATGCTAGGAATTTCCCATCACCAAGCGAGTTTCAGATTTCTGACCATGAGGACATGGGGACTTTGTTTTTTTTGTGCAAAATTTCATAAAATAATAATAGTTAAGTGAGTGGAGCATATAGGTTTATAAAGAAAAGCTATTATTATGCTATTGTTTAAATGTTACACTGTTAAATGTTAATTAAATGTTAATATAGTAAACTACAACCACTGCAGGATGGAAGACTCCTCAACATTTCAGGTTGAGGGAAATGGACCAAAATCTGCCACGCAGGTCCAGTGCATGGTTAGCAGATCGATTTATATTTAGCAGTCAGGGGCTTGAACCCCGGTCTACTCAAAGAGTGTGTGCTACTACACTATCGCTCCTAACCACTCGGTTACTATATAATATTAATTTATGTATCACATTTAATCTGTTTACATATGATTTAAAAATATATAATTTTATTTGGCAGAAAATGATATTTTAGTGGGAATTTTTCAATCATGAAACCAAACTTTATTTTTCGTATAAGTATGTTGATTTCCCTAGTGCAGATTACCACATTGTGGGAATATGTACTGGAGAAATTACATGTTAGAAATTACATTTTAGTAGAAATTAAATTATACTAAAATCTAACCCCCTCCCACTCTCTGATCTAACTTTGACTGCACTTGAATTCAGTTTGATGACTTTTTAACTTTTCTCTCAATTAATAATAAAGATAATTCCTCTATATCATTCTGATTCTAAGTTTACATCTGCTACTTAGATTATTTATAAAATGTAATCACTTAACCCTGAGTCAGGCACAAAAAAATTTAAATTCCACTGTGGGTGTGTGTGAGAAAATTTGAAATATTAGCAAAAGAAATAAATCAAAATTGTTCATTTTTTTGATACCACTGATGTTTACAATTTTTTTTAATACAACTGTGCAAAATCCATGTTCTAATTTTAAAAACATATATTTTTAATTCATTTTTGAAAATTAAAACTTCCTTTAGACCTGTGGGCAAGCAAATACAAATTTAAAAACCACATGCTTCAGTGAGATGCCAGCTGTCAATAACAGGAGTGCTTGCTGCATGAAATGTGAAGTGTGCACATCAACAGTTTGATTTTGGACAATGCATCCACAAACCCAGAGATCATTACTAATTGGAGCAGTGGCTCTCAAACTACTGAGATCTATGGACCCCTACATATACATATATATATATAACCCAATTATATTGTTGTGGTGATATAGTTGTACACGTTGGCACTAATGATATTAAGAGTAGGAGACTAGCGGAATTACTTAACAAGTACAGGTCACTGTTGAAAAAAAGCCGTGAATTAGGGTTGAATTTGAAAGTGTCTGCAATTCTGCCCAGACACGATAGGAGGGAGTATATGATGACAGCACTGTCGATCAATTGGCCCTGGAAGGATTGTGCAAGGCTCGAGGGGTAGAATTTTTTTCAGCCTGGTCTGTATTTGTTAACAGGAGAGACTGCTTCTACAGGGATGGGATACACTTAAATAGAAAGGGTGCAAGAATGTTTGCTGATGCTATCAAGGCAGTGTTAGGTGGGTCGGAAAACTGCAAGATTGGGGGGATACAAGGCAGAGGTGAAAGTGATTCTTGCACTGCTTCTATTGGAATGAGCCGCAGCCTGGAAAATAAGATGCAGGATATTTCAGAGACTGCTGGGAATCATTGGGGTACAAATAAACACATAGGTCGTGTTAGGGTAGCTAAGAAAAAGAACAGGTGCATGTATACTTGCGTGTACACCAATGCTAGGAGTTTAGTAAATAAATTTGATGAATTTGAGGTATTGCTCAAAATATCAAAGGCAGATATTGTGGGGATTTCAGAGACATGGTGTCACACAGATATAAGGAATGCAGAACTGGAATTTGGGGAGTACAATGTTTACAGAAAGGATAGACAGGGTAGGAAGGGAGGAGGGGTGCTATTAGTATGCTATTATTTCAGAAATACATAAAATCCAAGGAAGTGAAGCCAGTCGACATTGCTGGACAGTGCAGTGTTGAGTCAGTTTGGTGTGACATAAGTATTGGGAGATCAAAATTGAGAGTAGGAGTGTGCTATAGGCCTAATCAGGGCTCCCACTCACAAATTTAAAAAAAACTTAGATTGCAACTTAAATAAACCCAAAAAAAACCTAGTTTTCATCATATAGTATAGCAACACAAATAAGATAAAACTTACCATGCAAAAATATCTTTTATTTAATTGTAATCAGAATTTTCATCCCATTCAGTTCCCTCCACATTTATTTTTTGAAGTTCTTTCATTTTTTTCAAACATTCTTCGTATCTTTTATGACAAGTTCCTTGTATGACTTCTTTTACCAATTCTGATTTAGGTTTCCATGTATAGCAATTTTGATTACATCTATTTATCACCTGTTTTGCCATTAGTCGATTTTTCACAGTTTCTGGTTTAAGGGAGTTTGTGGCTTTTGTTTTTATATGGTTTACTTGGGAGAAGATTCTTTCTACTCTTGCCGAAGAGTGAGGTAAAATAGCTAGACTGTTCATAAAGTAAGATAAAATCTCATATTTAGAATTATTAAAGGCATCTTTTACATTACGTAACAGATACCATAACTCAGGGATGGTTTTGTAAGAGAAATCTAAATCTTGATTTAAACGAAATGATCTCCATTCATCATCTAGAAGATCTAGTTTGTCTTCAGAAACAAGGTGAGGGAACTGCATTGCTAAATGGAAAATGGAGGATGGCGAATTGGCACGATCATGTATCACTGCTGGGTCAAGAACATTGAGACTGGCGATAATTCCATCATCATTTAGAGGAAATCTTTTTCTGATTTCCATACAAAGTTCAACAAGAAATTTTAAGCAATCATTTTTAAACCTGCTTTCACTGTCACCAAGTGGTGTTGAATTTAATAAGGCCATACAACAGCCTCCCAAATATATTTTATTCAGAGGCTTATGATTTATTGTATTGCTTGGATAAATTTCAACCAGCTTGCACGAAGTAATGACTTCTTTTATGAAAAAACTAAGAATATTTTTATACTCAATTGAAACCACCGAATGAAGTAAGTGCAATCTGAAATGCTCAGATTGAAATTCAATATTCAGGCAGTTTATTTTCTCCAGTACATATCCTAAAAACAACAACATATGCTTAGTTCCTTTGGTGATCATAGTATTGTAAATATTTCCTGCACCATCGATTTTGTCAATTTTTGATTGAGACTGAAAATAAAGAACTAACGCATCCCACTGCTCAATAATAATTTTTATTACGTTGCCATGGGATAACCAACGTGTTTGTGCTAATTTGGGGATTTTATGCTTAGCAGTATCTACAACATCTTGAATCATTTTGAACTCGTTTAATCTTTTACTACTACGGGAAAAATAACAAGAGATATCTTTTATAAATATTTCTAGATATGATGGCAGTACCTTGACTGAATGACTAGCACATAATGCAAAAGAATGGCAAACACATGCCATTATAAATACTGATGGTACATACTTTTTTAGCAATGACTGGAACCCACTCTTAGTACCCATCATAGTGGCACAATTATCACTTCCAGAGCCAACGAGATTACTTATTTGAATGTTTTTTTCTATGAAAAGATCTTTTACAGCTTGATAAAGCCCTTCTGAAGTACCATTTTCAACACAAACAGTGTCAAGTAACACATCTACAACATCAAGTTTTTGAATATCAAAATATCTAACAAACAACAGCTAGAACTTGCGATAAAGATAAATCTGTACTTTCATCTATTATCATTGAAAACTTGTTGTTTCTGCATATGTTAGAAATGTATATATTTTCATAATAGGCTATGCCATCTTGTATAAGATAAGAGACTTTAGTCGCCTTCATCTGAACTTGTTTTGCAATATTGCTATCATGAAATGCTTTCTTACATGCTTCTATAAGGTGATCACATTGCGCAAATGGAACATTATGCTCAGAAATGAGTGCAGCAATTGTTAACTCTGCCTTTGCTACTTCTTCATTCTCCGTAGGTTTACGTTTTGTGAAGAATGTGTCTAATGTTGAACTTGTCTTAGCAATATCTGCACTTTTTTTTTTTTAACTGTATTTTTATGCACTAGTAACATCGATTTATTGGCATTCTTTAATTTCATTTCACAACAAATACAGTAAGACGCACCTTTTTCATTACTGTCTTCTTTCAACCAATCTTTAATTCCAGATCTTCTAACCATTCATTTCTAAAATTTTGAGTATACCACCGTTTACTCATCTTTCTCTGTGGGGAACAAGTTTCAGACATTGTGGGCAATTTGTGGGTATGGCTAATTAGCAATTATCTTATTTAAAATGTTCTATAAAATAAAAAATAAATCACTAATCCATTAACATAAAATAGAAATAGTCACTACAATTTAAATTTATTATATCACTGTATGTAGTACACGCATAAATGTAAAAATCACACCAAATAATGCAATAATACCATGAACGATCACGAAAGACTGTGCAGTAAAGACCGCCTTCCACCTGCTCAATAGGTTGTGCATACATGTTAGTAACACGAACATGTATGCTTACATGTATGAACATGTAAGCGTAATTTCATAGTGTAGAACCCTGCAAAAACTTTGAAATCCTTTTACATTTGTAGTATTTTGTACAAGCACTTGAGATATTACAAATTATGATCGGTATTGTTAGAATATAAAATTAAGAAAATTGTAAACTGTTATTAAATGTATTAAATTTTATTGTATTTACAAGAAATAAAAATAAATTTTGACTTAAAATTAAAAATTACCGAAAAAACCCAGATAATGAGATATTTTTGTGAAAAAAACCAATCAACCCAGATGACAATCAAAAAACCCAGATCTGGGTGGAAAAACCCAGGAGTGGGAGCCCTAGGCCTAATGACTCTGATGAGTATAATAAGAAACTGTACGGGGAAATAGAGTGGGCCAGTAAATCAGAGAGTCTTATAATGGGGGATTTTAATATCCCAGATATTGACTGGAAATTGGGGGCTGGTCACTCACACACTAGCAAGGCTTTTGTGGATTTATTGGATGATTGTTTTCTACATCAGCATGTTCGGGAGGCAACTAGAGGGAGTAATACTCTTGATTTGATTATCAGTAGTGATTCTTCATGCATTAAGAATCTGCAAGTAAATGAACCACTAGGTGGCAGTGATCACAGTGTGCTGAAGTGGGATTTACTCAAAGAGGTAACTACCATTAGGGGTAAAGGGAAGGGTTATTGCTTTCGTAAAGGCGACTACGATGGACTGAGACAGTATTTAAATTCTATACAGTGGGACCAACTGATGATGTTACCAACAGCAAATTCAAAATGGGAAGCATTCAAAGAACATATCTTGGAAGCTACTAGGCTTTATATACCAACTAAGAAATACTGTTCAAGGTTTAGGCCTAAGTGGATGTCAGATGAACTAATGAGACATATGGCAGAGAAGAAAAATGCATGGGATACATACAAATTAACACGTGACACAGAAGCCTATGGTAGATATAAGCTGGTCTGTAACCAAGTAACAAAGGAGATTAGGCAGGCAAAGGCAGATTACGAGAAATCTTTGGCAAGGGATGCAAAGAAAAATAGCAAAGAGTTCTTTACTTATGTAAACTCTAGAAGGAAGGGGATGAATCAGATTGGTCCACTTGATATCGATGGGTCAGCTGTCGATGATCCTGCCCAGGTAGCTAACAAACTGAATGAATATTCTGCATCGACATTCACACATGAGGAGTTATTCAGCGAGGGGAATGCCAGAGGTGTATTCAACTCTGGCAGTAAGCTAGAGAATCTTGTAATAACTGAGAGTAAAGTGGAGGAGAAATTGTTGAAGATAAATACAAGAAAGGCACATGGGGTGGATGGGATCTATCCAGTTATATTAAAGGAGGCAACAAAGGAAGTAAGCAAACCCTTAGCCATAATTATGAGAGCTTCCTTGGACTCAGGGGGAAGTACACATGGACTGGAGATGTGCAAATGTGACCCCAATTCACAAAGGAGGATCAAAGGGCGACACAAGTAATTATAGACCTGTTAGTTTAAATTCTGTTCTTGGAAAATTAATGGAGGCACTGGTTAAAGAAGCACTGCAGGATCATCTAGACAAGACTTCAGTTATAGCTCAGACACAGCATGGTTTTATTAAGGGAAAGTCTTGCCTGACCAATTTGACTGGATACTATGATGCAGTCACAAAAGAACTGGATGCAGGGAATAACTTTGATATTATATACTTGGATCTTAGAAAGGCTTTTGATACTGTTGCACATGGAAGACTGCTGTACAAATTGGAGCAGTGTGGCATTGGAGGCAAATTGCTGCTATGGATAAAGGGGTGGTTGAGGGGGAGAAGACAGAGAGTGGTAATCAGTGGACACTGCTCATCATGGACTAATGTTATTAGTGGAGCCCCTCAGGGTTCAAGTATTGGGTCCATTATTGTTTTCTGTATTTATAAATGATATTGATGATGGTATATCAAGCTTAATGTCCAAGTTTGCAGATGAAACGAAGGTTAGCAGGGTTGTCAAGGACACTACTGACACTATGCTACTGCAACAGGATCTGTAAAGGTTGAGCAGATGGCCTGAGAGGTGGCAAATGAAGTTTAACATTGACAAATATAAAGTACTACATATGGGAAACAGCAACCCCCAGAGCAACATATCAACTCTGTGGTACTACACTGACAGTGGTAGAGAATGAAAGGGACCTAGGGGTGGTTGTGCAGGCAGATGTGAAGTTTTCTGAGCAGTGCAGAAGGGCTGCGAGAGTAGCTCATGGTGTCTTGTCAATGATATACAGGAATTTATCTAGCAGGGATAAGGAGGTGATTATTCCCTTGTATAAGGCAATGGTCAGACCACACCTAGAGTACTGTATACAGGTCTGGAGGCCTCATATCAAGAAGGATGTAGAGATGCTGGAACGAGTACAGAGAAGGGCAACAAGATTAGTGAATGGAACAAAGGGGTGCTCTTAGGAAGAAAGGCTTAAGTTTTGCAAATTACAGTGTCTGGAGACTAGGCACCTGGAGATGAGGTGATCTGATAGAGGTGTATAAAGCCTTGAATGGTTTGAGCATGCTCAATGCTGATGGGATTCTTCCTCTTGCTCAGAATAATCACCTGAGAGGGCATAAATTCAAATTGAGAAAGGACAAATGTAGGATACGTGAGGAAATTTGCCTTTAGCCAGCGGGTGGTTGGTTCGTTTAATAGACTTCCATCCCTTGTCGTGGAGGTTGATAACCTAAATAAGTTTAAGGCTCAGCTGGACAGGTATTTCGAACGAATAGAGGGGTGATGTGGAAGTGGTTATTTTTTATTTATTTATTTATTTTATTATTTTTTATTTTTGGCTGATGCTGCATAAGCTTGCTTTCTTGCATCAAATGCCTCTACTAATGCTAATACTAATTAATGCAAAAATTACTAAAATAGACTGACCATTATGCCCCATCTCGACAGAGGACCACGAGGCCAATAATAGTCACGAAATCACTGCATTCTGGTCAGTCTATTTTATTTCATTTTATTAATTATCATTTTCAGTTTATTTGGTCATGTAATGTTGTTAGTCCACGTTTCCACCTTAGTGAGATTTCATATAATTCGGAAACAGGTGCCTACTAGGGGACGCTGCTAAATTTCTTTTAATTGGCTTAATTTTCTAAATTATTTTAAGAATGCTGCTTCAACACTATGCTTTCCTTCTTTACCCTCCCCTTATATTTTTCAGTTACTGTTATTTTTGTTATTTTATTTGGTTCAGTTCATTTTCACTCTACTGGTTTGCCATGCTAATGGTGAATATCCTATTTTAATTTAGCTTATATATATATATAAACACACATTACTTGATATGCGTGTCACTGTTTCTGAAGCATTGTAAAAAAAAAGCTGACTGAGAATATAACTGCTATATGCATATATAAGAACTGTTTAAAGCAACTTACTGTTATAAGCAAAAATAAGAAAATGAAAGAAAACATGATGTTAACATTATATAAAACTGAATACCAAAGAAGTCATACTAAGATTTATCTAATACAAATGAAAATGAAGGCATGCACAGTACTTACTTTGCACTCCATATATCACTTTTCTTTTGTGCTTTCAATTTTTCCAATGTAGAAAATTTAGCTTAAAACAAATAAACAAAAAAAATTATATTTATATAGCTAATTAAAATGATGACTTTTTAATCATCATTTTATCCAAAGAAAAATTTGATAAAACAATAGTTAAGTGGAGCAGCAAATTCTCAAAACATGTTTGGTGTCCAGGATATGCTATAATTGTTCAATGGGCAAAATTAGTAGAGGCTCTTATATCCAATAATGACATGAGAATATTTGTGACTTTTATATGGTAAACAATTTTTGGTTTTAAATCTAAGAAAAAAATTTGGAATGGTGTGTGATGCTAGTAATTAACAAATTTTCTTTTAGGCAGTGCATCCAATAACAATAAAATGATTTTTGTACTGATACATTTTTAATAAATTTCACTCATTCTCCACAATATCAAATAAAGAGACTAATCAAATTCCATAAAAATGTAAACTGTCAAAAGTGGATGAGGTGAATTGTTATGGGTTAAATCCAAGGCAACTCAGACCATGATATGGCAGTGTATTGTGTTCTGAAAGCTGTATTGAAGATGCATCATCAACAGGATTTGAATCTGAACTTTTCCCAGAAGTACTGAAGTGGCAAATTCTTTCAGTCATAGAGGCAGCTCAAGTGGGTGAAAAAAACTAACAGATTTGCAGATTTAGTGTCAGAAAGAAAATGCATGATGCATTTAGCAGCTGGTTAACAGCAGCGGAATATTTAAGCATAACGTGAAGAAGTCTAGGTGAGCTACTGAGGGCCTCAGAATTTAGAGACTCCTATGTTACTACATTTATAGCACTATGGAAAGCGCTTACAATCTTGACACAATTACACGTAATATATTTTAAAGTTAATTCTATGCAATTATCTATGAATATTATATTTGCTTAAATAAAAATTCAGTGCTAGAATTTTTTTTATCCTTCCTCGTATATTAATTTATAAATTATTTGCCAATAAAGTACATTATCAGATAATATAATGGAATATGTAGTGCAGTGTACATTTTATTATGCAAACAGCATAACATGATTAAAAGAACCTTATAATACATAAAGGAATTTTACTACTTAAATATTGAAAAATTCCTAAACAAGTAAATTGGGTAGCAAAGTAGCCTATTAGAAAGAAATTTTATAATCATATCTCCAGTATTTTTAGTGCATTAAAATTATTATTTTTTATTTTAATTTATTATTATTTTTTGTGCATGTGTGTGAAATACAATAAGCAGCTACAGCTTACTAAGCATACTTTAGAGCATGCTTAGTAAGCTGTGGCAAAATTGCTGCATATCACTGTTTTAACTAGCAATGACATATCCTTGAAGAACAAATTATGCACAACCCTTAGAAGAATAGTGCTACATATCATACAATATAACTTTTTAAACGGAATCTGGTTTATGAGATCCTTAGCATTAGTAGAGGCATACGATGCAAGAAAGCAAGCTTATGAAGCATCAGCCAAAAAAAAAAAAAAAAACCACATCCATTTCATCCCTCCGTTCGTTCGAAATACCTGTCCAGCTGATGCTTAAATTTATTTAGGTTATCAACTTCCACAACAAGGGATTGAAGTCTGTTCCACCAACCAACTACCCGCTGGCTAAAGGCAAATTTCCGCACATCTATCCTACATATGTGTTTCCTCAATTTGAATTTATGCCCTCTCAGGTGATTATTCTGAGCAAGAGGAAGACTCCCATCAGCATTGAGCATGCTCAAACCATTCAAGGCTTTATACACCTCTATCAGATCACCTCGTCTCCAGGTGCCTAGTCTCCAGACACTGTAATTTGCAAAACTTAAGCTTTTCTTCGTAAGAGCAACCCTTTGTTCCATTCACTAATCTTGTTGCCCTTCTCTGTACTCGTTTCAACAGCTCTACATCCTTCTTGAAATGAGGCCTCCAGACCTGTATACAGTACTCAAGGTGCGGCCTGACCATTGCCTTATACAAGGGTATAATCACCTCCTTATCCCTGCTAGATAAATTCCTGTATATCATTGACAAGACACCATGAGCTACTCTCGCAGCCCGTCTGCACTGCTCAGAGAACTTCATATCTGCCTGCACAATTACCCCCAGGTCCTTTTCATTCTCTACCACTGTCAGTGTAGTACCACAGAGTTGATATGTTGCTCCGGGGTTGCTGTTTCCCATATGTAGTACTTTACATTTATCAATGTTAAACTTCATTTGCCACCTCTCAGCCCATCTGCTCAACCTTTCCAGATCCTGCTGCAGCAGCATAGCATCAATAGTGTCCTTAACAACCCTGCCAACTTTTGTATCGTCTGCAAACTTGGACATTAAGTTTGATATACCATCGTCAATATTATTTATAAATACAGAAAACAATAATGGACCCAACATCGAACCCTGAGGGACTCCACTAATAACATTAGTCCACAATGAGCAGTGTCCATTGATTACCACTCTGTCTTCTCCCACTCAACCATCCCTTTATCCATAGCAGCAATTTGCCTTCAATGCCACACTGCTCCAATTTGTGCGGCAGTCTTACCTGTGCAACAGTATCAAAAGGTTTCCTGAAATCCAAGTATATAATATCAAAATTATTCCCTGCATCCAGTTCTTTTGTGACTGCATCATAGTATCCAATCAAATTGGTCAGGCAAGACTTTCCTTTAACAAAACCATGCTGTGTCTGAGCTATAATTGAAGTCTTGTCGAGATGATCCTGCAGTGCTTCTTTAACCAGTGCCTCCATTAATTTTCCTGGAACAGAAGTTAAACTAACTGGTCTGTAATTACTCGTGTCACCCTTCCATCCTCCTTTGTGAATTGGGGTCACATTTGCACATCTCCAGTCCGTGGGAACCTCCCCTGAGTCCAAGGAAGTTCTCATAATTATGGGTAAGGGTTTGCTTACTTCCTTTGCTGCCTCCTTTAATATAACTGGATAGATCCCATCCACCCCAGGTGCCTTTCTTGTGTTTATCTTCAACAATTTCTCCTCCACTTTACTCTCAGTTATTACAAGATTCTCTAGCTTACTGCCATACTTGAATGCACCTCTGACATTCCCCTCGCTGAATAACTCCTCATGTGTGAATGTCGATGCAAAATATTCATTTAGTTTGTTAGCTATCTGAGCAGGATTATCAACAGTTGTACCATCGATATCAAGTGGACCAATCTGATTCATCCCCTTCCTTCTAGAGTTTACATAAGTAAAGAACTCTTTGCTGTTTTTCTTTGCATCCCTTGCCAAAGATTTCTCGTAATCTGCCTTCGCCTGCCTAACCTCCTTTGTTACTTGGTTACAGACCAGCTTATATCTACCATAGGCTTCTGTGTCACATGTTAATTTGTATGTATCCCATGCATTTTTCTTCTCTGCCATATGTCTCATTAGTTCATCTGACATCCACTTAGGCCTAAACCTTGAACAGTATTTCTTAGTTGGTATATAAAGCCTAGTAGCTTCCAAGATAAGTTCTTTGAATGCTTCCCATTTTGAATTTGCTGTTGGTAACATCATCAGTTGGTCCCACTGTATAGAATTTAAATACTGTCTCAGTCCATCGTAGTCGCCTTTACGAAAGCAATAACCCTTCCCTTTACCCCTAATGGTAGTTACCTCTTTGAGTAAATCCCACTTCAGCACACTGTGATCACTGCCACCTAGTGGTTCATTTACTTGCAGATTCTTAATGCATGAAGAATCACTACTGATAATCAAATCAAGAGTATTACTCCCTCTAGTTGCCTCCCGAACATGCTGATGTAGAAAACAATCATCCAATAAATCCACAAAAGCCTTGCTAGTGTGTGAGTGACCAGCCCCCAATTTCCAGTCAATATCTGGGATATTAAAATCCCCCATTATAAGACTCTCTGATTTACTGGCCCACTCTATTTCCCTGTACAGTTTCTTATTATACTCATCAGAGTCATTAGGCCTATAGCACACTCCTACTCTCAATTTTGATCTCCCAATGCTTATGTCACACCAAACTGACTCAACACTGCACTGTCCAGCAATGTCGACTGGCTTCACTTCCTTGGATTTTATGTATTTCTGAACTAATAGCATACTAATAGCACCCCTCCTCCCTTCCTACCCTGTCTATCCTTTCTGTAGACATTGTACTCCCCAAATTCCAGTTCTGCATTCCTTATATCTGTGTGACACCATGTCTCTGAAATCCCCACAATATCCACCTTTTATGCTTTGAGCAATACCTCAAATTCATCAAATTTATTTACCAAAATTCCTAGCATTGGTGTACATGCAAGTATACATGCACCTTTTCCTGTTCTTAGCTACCCTAACACAACCCATGTGTTTACTTGTACTGCAATGACTCCCAGCAGTCTCTGAAATATCCTGCATATTGTTTTCCAGGTTTCTGCTTATTCCAATAGAAGCAGTGCAAGAATCACTTTCACCTCTGCCAGTGACTACTGTTAATCTATTAGTCCTTGTATCCCCCCCAAGCTAGCAGTTTTCCGACCCACCTAACACTGCCTCGATAGCATCAGCAAATATTCTTTCACCCTTTCTATTTAAGTGTATCCCATCCCTGTAGAAGCTTAATTTTTTTTTTATTTGTTAACAGAAACATCTATTGTTTATCTTTGTTCTTAATATAACAGAATAAAATGTAAACTGAATTAAAGCTCAAGGGTCATATCGATATGATCCTTGCACTTTAATTCAATGTAAAAATAAAATGTAATATAGCATGTAATAATAATTGCAAATAAGTACTTTTTTGTAAATTATATTTATAACCTGAATATGGAAAACTGAATAATTAAATAAAACATAACATGCATCGATGGATAAGTACTTATTTTTGTTTATTAGTAGTGCACATGATGCAAGGAAGCAAGCTCATACAGTATCAGTTAAGGAAAAAAAATAAAAACATTCCATCAGTGTCCAGTTTCCAGGCACTGTAACTTACAGAACTCAAATCCCTTTGTGGTAAGTGCACCCCTTTGTGTTATTCACTAATTTAGTCACTCACCTCTGCACTCGTTCCAACAGATCCACATCGCTCCTAAAATTAGGCTTTCAGACCTATATGCAGTATTCAAGGTGTGTCCTAACTGATGCTTTTTTTTTTTTTTTTTTTTTATGAAAACCCCAAACACAAGAGGTATTAGAACCTGTAGTACTTAGCACCGTGCTTGGGTTGGAGGTTGAGAAGATGAGAGAAGATATTTGTTGACATTAGACTTGAACTTCTGTAGATTGTAATTTTCAGGAAATACATATGAAAGAAGGTTGTTCCAGAAAACAGCAGTTGAATGAATAAACAAGGAAAATGAAAAGTTGGTTCTGTGAGTTTAAAGTGGGACAGTAAATGGATGCTGGCTGGTGGCAGCACATGTTCGGACTGTTTTGAAAGAGAGAGCACGAATTATAGAAGCCAATTCAGAAGAACAATGCCCATGGAAGTATCTGTAGAAAAGGCATGCAGCAGAAATAGTACGACTATGAGACAGCAAGTGAAGAGACACGTGCCGCCACCAGCCAACATCCATTTATAGAAACCAATTCAGAAGAACAGTGCCCTCTTCTGAATGGAATCTAGAAGCCTGAGAGAGGTTTTCGGGGCAGTGCCCCCAAAATGTGGGAACAATATTCCATGGTAGGACGGATATGTGATTTGTACAGAGTGAACAGCTGTTTGGAAGAAAAGTAACGCCGAGAGCGAAAGAGAAAACCATGTTTTTTAGATGCAGAGAAAGCAATATTTGTATTGTGCTTGTGCCGAGAAAGATTAGAAGTCAGGGTAATCCCCAAAAGGGTTATATCAACTTTCCTAGAAATCTGAGTGTTACCAAAGGTAAACATAGGAGCAGAAGAATCCTTTTTGTGAGATATAAGAAAAGACTGAGTTTTGGAAGGATTGAAATCAACTAAGTTGTCTTTGCCCCACTAGAGAATTACTTGCAGATCAGCATTTAAAGAATTGGTAGTGGATATTTGAGAAGTTAAAGCTAATTGAGCAGGGCAAGGTTTCTCAAAATGGAAAATGGAATGCAATGTGCTATCATCGGCAAAACTATGGATAGGATTTCCAGTCAATGAAAGAAAGTCATTAATATACAAGAGGAAAAGAGTGGGGGGAGGAACTGAACCTTGGGGGACACCAGCATTAGTGGAGAAGTTAGAAGACAGAGAGCCATCTACCATTACCCTGAGTGAGCGATCAGAGAGAAAACTGGGTAACCAATTACAAAAAACAGTTGGCAAACCATAAGATGGAAGCTTATTTAGAAGACCTTTATGCCAAACACGATCGAAAGCTTATACAATGAGATAATCACTTCCTATGTTCCTGCTAGCAAAATTCCTGTATATCATTGAGAGAACCACATGAGCTGCCCTAGCAGCCTATCTGCACTGCTCAGGGAACTTCATATTGGACTATACAATTATCGCAAGTCTTTATATAAGTCAGTGTATAATTATATACTTTGAATATAAAAAAAACTGAGAGCACAGAAAGGATGAATTTTTCTATGTGCAAATACAACTTATAAAATGATGCATTCCAGAATTTTTTTTAAACAGTTTAGTTACACTATAAAAAGGCTGGGCTACAGAAGTTGATAACCAGATATATTACAGGGAATATGACTGATATTTATAAGGCTTTAAATTGGAACAGCAAAATGAATGAGAGGAAAAAATTTTGTGTATTAACGATGCTTGAATCAAGAAGGCACGAATTCAAATTAAGGGGGAAGCGGTACATTATAGGAAGTTCTGCTTTGGCTGGTGAGTTGTTAATCCTTGAAATAAGTATTGCCTCCAACAACTTGGGGAAATGAAAGGCTAGTTTGGATCAATACCTACAGAAGGAGGAAAACATATGAATTGTGATTTTCTTCTTCTTTTTTTTTTTTTTTTTGACTGACAATAAAAGTTGGCGTCTTTGCACTTAGCTAATACTAATAATACTAAATATAGATGTTAATAAAACCAATCAATATATGCCCTTTTTCCACATTTCTGCTGTTGCATAGATGGACTTAATTTAATATAATCTATCAATTTGTGTGCAATTACTCTATTATGAATGTGAATTTTTGGTTGGATCATATTCCTTTAAAATTTTCGCTAAAAAAACCCTCAAAAATCACAATCTTAACACTGAAAACCTGAAAACAACATCATGCAACAATCTTATAGAAATTACAATTAACAGGTAAAAACTGAATGTCTGCAATTTAAATATCATGTTTTTACAACTTATTTATAACCTAATGAGGATGAGGCAAATCTTACTATAAATTAAAGATAATATATATCAGAATTTGTTTACTACATACCTTTAGTCTTCTGCATATTTCATCCTTTACATGACTTTCAGACACTGAAAATTTTTATTTTATCATTATTTTCTATATTATACAATATAAATTATTATTATTATTATTATTATTTGCCATTCGGTTCAAGGAAGCCTGGGGCTTATGCTGCACCAGCCAAAAAAAATTTCTGAATTACCCTGTGAGAGAGACAGAGAGAACAAGAGTAAGAAGTAGAAGGGAATCACCAAGAAAGAGAAGAATGATGATATCCAGCTCAGGACCCTGGGTGTGCCAAGCCCATACTCACCAAATGTGAACCCCCTGGGGTTATAAAACAGGCCTGCAAACAAAAACTTGTACAGGGTGTATCAGAAGCCCTAAGAAACCATATGAACCCATATGTGGTGTTTCCTTAAAGTTACAAAAACATGTTTCTAATAGTATTTTTTTACATATTTCAGGAACTAAAATGCCTTGATGGCTTTGTATATGGTTTTCCACTTTTTCCTATGGGAACACCTAAAGAGTATTGCAGCAATTAAAGAAACCATTGGGAATACATACTCTCAGATCAGTGTTTCTGTCTTAAGTAACATTCAGGAAAATGTTTTTTTTGTATAAGAATTAATATAATGTACAAATATTAATATGGCAATGATTTGAATGATAAATGAGTCAAGAGTATATTGTTTCATTTCCCCTATAGTCCATACTTCCGATACACCTTGTATAATGGGGATTTTATTCTAATATGTTACAATCTCTACATTTGTTATATCAATTTCAAAATGGGCATCTATTTTTTATATCACATCCAGATTCTACAGAAAGAACAAAAAATAAAATAAAGCACATTTTGCATTCATTTTGTTCATTTTATTCAATTTTCCTTATTCTATTTATCTAAATAATTATTTGTTCATATTTTAATAATAAAATGGACAAAAGTATATTAAAGTGAAGAATATAAAAGAATATTAATACAAAAATGAACATGCATGAAGATTCACTAGATTTCTTCGGATAAATTGCAGGTCTTTTTAGTCTCAAATGAACATTTTTGTGGTTTTTCTTTGTCCCAAATGTTTCCCTTTTCAAGATAAGAATAATTCATCATTTTTGTCCCACTTTCCCCAGTATCTTCTTTCCATCTATTTTATATCACAGTGGAACTGCTTTCCCTTTAGTTCAATGACAGAGACAAAGGGTGAGCAATTAATACCAGTCCACACTTCAACTATGGTTACTGTTCTTTTAACTGCTTGTCTATCCTAAGTTAACTTTATCTATAGCCACAAAAATGCCTTCTCTGAATTTTCTAAGTTTATCTTACATCAAATAAACTTAAATTGATTGCAAAGATATTTAATGCAATTGACATCCTTGTCTAAAACCTTTAACTGCCTGCTAGTATGTATGGCTTCTGACGATTGCCATTTAAAAAAAAATTTTTTTTTTTAAATAAATTTGTAAATGAAATCAAACCCTCCCATGTGCCTTTTCCCACCAGCATTCTCTAAAGGCTTATACAGTATTTTCTGCTTTCTTTTCAATATACTGTACTATGAATTATGAGACATTAAAATTTTGTTTTATGTTTAACAGATGCCAGGTGAGCAAAGGCATCTTTCTTCCATCTAGGCAACTCCCATTCTGATGTGGTATCTGTGAGATGACAGGGACAAGTGTCTAATCTTCCCATAGAGCTTTGATTTCACTGGCTAAATGTGAACAGCTGACAAAAATACAGATGTTTATGTTGCATCTGCTGGATGCCGTGCAAGCATTTGTGTTTCAATCCAGGGGATAAATAATCTTTAAAATTCTAAAAATTATGATAAAAAGTTTTTTATTATTATCTCTGGTTTCTCTCATTAAGTTTTTTGATATTTTTAAATTGATTTTAGCAGATCACAATTAATAGATCACCTTTTTCAAACTAATTTTTTAAAATTAAAACAGAGTGGTGTCTCACAGATGCCACGTGATCCACCTATGTTAAACTGTCAGTGTGAGTGATAGAAGGATAAATTGCTTCACTGACCCTAATTTGATACATGGAAGCAGTAGAACTTTTGTTGGGCAGTGGCATAATTAGCAGTGTGCAATGCATGCAATACACACAAGCCTCTAAGCTAAGGAGGCCTTGAGCTCAAGGGACTCCAAGCAAAAGAAATTAATTTTAAAAAAATAATATATTCTATCATAAAGGAATTCATACTTGATATCAGAGTAAAAATTCATATTACCATTTCTGTAATTTGATTTTATGTAGATATACTTCTGTATAATATGTAGATATATGTAGATATATCTACATATTTTATGTAGATATATTTGATTTTATGTAGATATACTTCTGTATAAAACTTCTGTTTAACAAAAATGAATGGAATCCATTCATTTTTGTTAAACAAAACAGATCAAGGATAAATATTATCATACCAGTTTATTTTTTCTTAAATAAAATATTCAAAAATTTATTGTCACCCTACTAGAATTATTTGCACAAAGGCCTTTGTTATTATAGCTTTGCTAATGTCATTGGGCCCAACGTTTTTGCATTTTTGCATTTGATACTTTTTGAACCTAAGGGCTGTCTCTGGATGCCCACTGCTTCCTTGTTCAATGCTTATTTTTTGTTCTACTGTTCTATCCACATATGAAAAATGGAATTTTAGCATAACTGATCTGCTGATTTAATAACATATACCAAACCTTCATGCCTCCAACAAAGTAGCTGAGGCTGGAAGTTCTATATATACAAAGCTTGAATTATGCCCTTCATATTTAACTTTATTAAGAAGTTTGTGGTTTTCATACATCTACTTTAATTGAATTGAATGTACAACTGGAGGTCATTAACCTGGAAATAATGCTGCAGCAGACAAGTGAATCTTCCTGAGAAAAGCATGGAATGAACTCTTTATGCTGTTTGTGTAAAAAAAATTGTATGTTCCAGAAGTATTACATTTTTAGCTTAGAGGAGTAGTAGTAATAGAGGCATGTGATGTAATAAAGCAAGCATATGAGCTTATGTAGCATCAGCCAAAAAAAAAAAAAAAATTTCACACAACCATTCCCTCTAAAAGTTTGTTCAGTTCCTACATGAATTTATTTAAGCTATCAACTTCCACAAAAACAGATGGAAGTTTGTTCCAGCAATTGACCACCTGCTGGCTAAAGGCAAATTTCCACACATCTATTCTACAACTGTCTTTCCTCAATTTGAATTTATGCCCCCTCAGGTTTGTAATCAGCACAAGCAGAAGAATCCCATCAGAATTCAGTGTGCCTTTACCCATTCAAGGCCATATACACCTCAATCAGCTACCAGGATTGCTAGAGAAGATTCTAAGAGACACAAATCACTTGTCAAATAATTTAACTTGTTTTGTGTGAACTGCTGCAGTTTGCAAATTTGAATGTTAGCATATACATTATTATCAGAATCTGAATGTAACATAACATAAAGGGAAAGGAATATCTCCTGAAACAGTAAGCTGTTATATATTTCAGCAAAATAAATTCTTGATTATAACAAGTATTAATTCATGGGCAGTGGGGTGCACTGCCCACAGAATACACAATAATAATACCATATTGAGGGGGATGAACTTCAAGTGAAAAGTAACTTCGGCTGAACTCCAGATTATAGGTACACCTTGTCACTGTGTTGTGAGCATGGCCAAATTCGGGATGGATTCAAGCAAAAGTGTGGGTTTTTTTTAATAGACTTTCATTTTTGGCTAATAAAAAAGGTTATGTTAGTTTACACCAGCAATTCACAATGGATTCAAGCAACAAAAAGCCACTTCCTCCAGAGGTGGAAGTGGTTTTCATACATATAATATAACCATATAACCATAACTTTTTATATAACCATAACTTCTAATTATACTGTAATCCTCAGTGCCTTTCAGAGACATTGTGAAGGCTGAATCAGTGGTAATAAAATTCATTTTGGTTGACTAGACTGTTGACACAGTCATGATCAAGATGACTTTGGGATAATTTGAGATCCCACACCACATATACAGGATTTTTTTGTAAATAGGCTTAAATTGCATCCTCGACATTTGTTGTTAGCTTCCATAAAGTGACCTCTGTTTTTTTTTTTTTTTTTTATAAAAACCCCAAACACGAGAGGTATTAGAACCTATAGTACTTAGTACCATGCATGGGTTCGAGGTTGAGAAGACAAAAGAAGATATTTTTCGACATTAAACTTGAACTTCTATAGACTGTAATTTTCAGGAAATACGTATGAAGGTTGTTCCAGAAAACAGCAGTTGAATGAATAAACGAGGAAAATGAAAAGTTTGTTCTGTGAGTTTGAAGTTAGACAGTAAAATGGATGTTGGCTGAAGATGGCACGTGTTCAAACTGTTTTGAAAGAGAGAGCAGGAATTATAGAAGCCAATTCAGAAGAACTGTGCCCATGGAAGTATCTGTAGAAAAGGCATGCAGCAGAAACAGAAAATCTATGAGAAAGAGACTCTGTTGATTTCATTAATGAAGAAAACTTTGTTGCCAAAAGCTGTGTATGCTTCCCTGTAATGTGTGCGACTGTTGCAGTGAAACAGGCTTACCAGGACAGTAACAGAATTTTCTGTCTTAGTCTAATGGAAAACATCACACTGAACAACAAATTTTAAGCTTTAGATTTTTTCCCTCCCAAAATATGGTGCACCTCTTGAAATTTGATAAGCTAAATTAAAATTTGAATTCATTCAGATACTGCCTAGCATCCACAGAAAACTGCTTATGTTTGTTATTGTAATACTTGTTAAAATATTAATGAACTTTTAACAAGTATTACAATAAAGGCATAAAAATATAATCAGTTTTTTTTTTTCATTATCTTTTTCTTTGGTAATGATCAATAGCCCCTTTGATTAATGTGTAGCAATAGTCTTCCAGAATACGGGACTTTCACCTTCCTTGGTAATATTTCTCCTTAACAGCAATACAGTATCTTGGTGAAACCATTCACTGTTCATGAGCAATCTAATGATGTGCTAATGAACAGAAAAAAAAGTCTAACACAGGAGAAAGTGCACTTTTAGAGACATGTTGCAACTTGGGTAGGTTTGTAATAAATTCTCAGTCAAGATTTTATAATTCTCCATACTGTTGTGGCCAAAAAATGTCCACAACCTTAGCATTAGCATTAGTAGAGGCATATGATGCAAGAAAGCAAGCTTATTCAGCATCAGCCAAAAAAAAAAAAAAAAAACCCTCTCCCGTTTCACCCCTCCGTTCGTTCGAAATACCTGTCCAGTTGAGCTTTAAATTTGTTTAGGCTATCAACTTCAACAACAAGTGATGGAAGTCGGTTCCACAAACCAACCACCCGCTGGCCAAAGGCAAATTTCCGCACATCTATCCGACATCCGTCCTTCCTCAATTTGAATTTATGCCCTCTGAGGTGATTATTCTGAGAAAGATGAAGAATCCCATTGGCATTGAGCATGCTCAAACCATTCAAAGCCTTATACACCTCTATCAGATCACCTCGCCGGTGCCTAGTCTCCAGACTCTGTAATTTGCATAAGCCTTTCTTCGTAAGAGCAACCCTTTGTTCCATTTACTAATCTTGTTGCCCTTCTCTGTACCCGTTCCAGCAGCTCTACATCCTTCTTGAAATGAGGCCTCCAGACCTGTATACAGTACTCAAGATGTGGCCTAACCATTGCCTTATACAAGGGAATAATCACCTCCTTATCCCTGCTAGAAAAATTCCTGTATATCATTGACAAGACACCATGAGCTACTCTTGCAGCTCGTCTGCACTGCTCAGAGAACTTCATATCTGCCTGCACAATTACCCCCAGGTCCTTTTCATTCTCCACCACTGTCAGTGTAGTACCGCAGAGTTGATACATTGCTCTGGGGTTACTGTTACCCATATGTAGTACTTTACATTTGTCAATGTTAAACTTCATTTGCCACCTCTCAGCCCATCTGTTCAACCTTTCCAGATCCTGTTGCAGCAGCATAGCGTCAGTAGTGTCCTGAACGACCCTGCCAACCTTTGTATCATCTGCAAACTTAGACATTAAACTTGATATCCCATCATCAATATCATTCATAAACACCGAAAACAACAATGGACCCAACACTGAACCTTGAGGAACTCCACTAATAACATTAGTCCACGTTGAGCAGTGTCCATTGATTACCACTCTCTGTCTTCTGCCACTCAACCATCCCCTTATCCATAGCAGCAATTTGCCTCCAATGCCACACTGCTCCAATTTGTGCAGCAGTCTACTATGTGCAACAGTATCAAAAGCCTTTCTAAGATCCAAATATATAATATCAAAGTTATTCCCTACATCCAGTTCTTTTGTGACTACATCATAGTATCCAATCAAATTGGTCAGGCAAGACCTGCCCTTAACAAAACCATGCTGCATCTGAGCTATAACTGAATTCTTGTCTAGATGATCCTGCAGTGCTTCTTTAACCAGTGCCTCCATTAATTTACCTGGAACAGAAGTTAAACTAACAGGTCTATAATTACTTGTGTCAGCCTTTGATCCTCCTTTGTGAATTGGGGTTACATTTGCACATCTCCAGTCTATGGGTACCTCCCCTGAGTCCAAAGAAGCTCTCATAATTATGGCTAGGGGTTTGCATACTTCCTTTGCTGCCTCCTTTAATATAACTGGATAGATCCCATCCACCCCAGGTGCCTTTTTTATGTTTATCCTCAACAATCTCTCCTCCACTTTCCTCTCAGTTATTACAAAATCATCCAGCTCACTGCCAATGTTTACTTTACCTACATCATTCTCCTTCCTGAATAACTCCTCATGCGTGAATGTAGATGCAAAATACTCGTTTAGATTGTTAGCCACCTGAGCAGGATCCTCAATTGTTGAACCATCAATATCCAGTGGACCAATGTGATTCATCCCTTTCCTTCTCGAGTTCAAGTATGTAAAGAACTCCTTTCTGTTTTTCTTTGCATCCTTTGCCAAGGATTTTTCGTAGTCTGCCTTTGCCTGCCTAATCTCCTTTGTGACTTGGTTACAGACCAACTTATATCTATCATAGGCTTCCATGTCACCAATTAATTTGTATGTATCCCATGCATTTTTCTTCTCTGCCACATGTCTCATTAGTCCATCTGACAACCATTTAGGCCTAAACCTTGAACAATATTTCTTAGTTGGTATGTAAAGCCTGGTAGCCACCAAGATTAGTTCCTTGAATGCTTCCCATTTTGAGTTTGCTGTTGGTAACATCATCAGTTGGTCCCACTGTATAGAATTTAAATACTGTCTCAGACCATCATAGTCGCCTTTACGAAAACAAAAACCCTTCCCTTTACCTCTGATGGTAGTTACCTCCTTGAGTAAATCCCACTTCAACACACTGTGATCACTGCCACCTAGTGGTTCATTTATCTGCAGGTTCTTAATGCATGAAGAATCACTACTGATAATCAGATCAAGAGTATTGCTCCCTCTTGTTGCCTCACGAACATGCTGATGTAGAAAACAATCATCCAATAAATCCACAAAAGCCTTGCTAGTGTGCGAGTGACCAACCCACAAATTCCAGTCAATATCTGGGAAATTAAAATCCCCTATTATAAGACTCTCTGATTTACTGGCCCACTCTATTTCCCTGTACAATATATTATTATACTCATCAGAGTCATTAGGCCTATAGCACACTCCTACTCTCAATTTTGATTTCCCTATGCTTATGTCACACCAAACTGACTCGACACTGCTCTGTCCATCGATGTCAACTGGCTTCACTTCCTTTGACTTTATGTGTTTCTTAATTAATAGCATAACCCCTCCTCCCCTCCTGTCCTGTCTATCCTTTCTATATACATTGTATTCCCCAAATTCCAGTTCCGCATTACTTATATCTGTGTGACACCACGTCTCTGATATCCCAACAATATCTGCCTTTGATGTTTTGAGCAATACCTCAAATTCATCAAATTTATTTACCAAACTCCTAGCATTGGTGTACACGCAGGTATACATGCACCTGTTTCTATTCTTAGCTACCCTAACACAACCCATGTGTTTACTTGTAACGCAATGACTACCAGCAGTCTCTGAAATATCCTGCATCTTGTTTTTCAGACTTCTGCTCATTTGAATAGAAGCAGTGCAAGAATCACTTCCACCTCTGCCAGTGGCTACTGTTAATCTATTAGTCCTTGTATCCCCCCCAACTAGCAGTTTTCCGACCCACCTAACACTGCCTCGACAGCATCAGCAAAAATTCTTGCACCCTTTCTATTTAAGTGTATCCCATCCCTGTAGATTTAAGTGTATCCCATCCCTGTAGATTTAAGTGTATCCCATACCTTTCTGGAAGACGTTCCAAGCTTTTGGTTCCTCGTATTATGCTGCACAATTAACACCTAACTTGTTAATCTCGCAGAAGATTCTAGATTTCGGGGGGGGGGTTTCCAGTGGTTATATTCCTCACCCGGACTCTAGGCTCTGTGTTCAAAATGACTGACACAACTCATATGCATTATATACAATTTGTTTATTAAGATTATTTACATGAAATAAATTGGTGAATGATTAAGTACATATAACAGTTGATAATATTATCTTCACCGTACAAATATAAAATGTTTGGCTAGGTTAAGCTATACTCTTTTACATTGTCTTTCACTACATCACATGGATAATAATACTTCCATAATTTACTTAATACAAATATTCTCTAAGTAAATCACCCTTATATTCTAATAGGTCAGACTTATCTTTCACTCTTCCTTTATACAAGGCTATTCCTCTGTTAGCAATATTTATGATAAATCTCTCTTATTTAGATTTTTATCTTAATACATTTGCATTCATCCTTTAAATCAATATTCATCTCATTGCCTAAGTTTATGCTAACAACTTTACTTCTGACTTGTCATTCTACCACATTTTAGACATCATATATATTTATATAACACTCTCTATATAATCTCCCTTAATTGCTCCCCTCCAAAACTGTTATCTTACTTTCCGTTAATCAGGGTATTTTACTACCTCTATGAAACCCCTTTCCTTATCATAATTACTCATTTTTATGTACATGTCTCTTATTAAATATAAATCTGTTACAATTTGCTCTTTCTGTATTTGTTATCCTCTCTCTAGAGTTTTTTTAAAATACATGGGAATACTAATCAGACACTTACTGCTAATAATGGACATGATCCCTCCGCTGGGGCTTTCCGTTCTTTATTGGGGCTGCTGTTCTCGTCTGAATAGGGCATCATCTACATCTTCTAGGAATTTATCATATGGTCCTTGATACTGCTACTCGGTTTCGGTCTGCAACTTTACCTTCACGGCTCTCTTTATCTGCACACTGGCCAATGTCACTGCCTTCTGATGATGGACTAGGCTTTATTTCTCCTTAGACTTCACTTATTTGCTCAAGGCTCTATTTCTCCTTTTGGCACACTTGTCCACACACTGCTCTACTGTCGCTTCCATCACTAGCCTTATAAAACAACTACTTAACCGTTCACTCCTATTCTTAAAACTTATCTAACCTTTCACAACTGACTACTCCATCTTAAAACTTTGCCAAACTTTCTTAACTCTAACAGACAGACCTAAACTTTATCAGAACCTACTCTTCAGGAACCACCTCTTTAGGGACCATCCTCATAACAAACACTGGAACAACCTCTCGGGAACCTTCGCTCTCAGGAAACTTTCGGGAACACACCCTATCAGGAAAACTTTCGGGAACACCTATTCCTCGCCTCACATCCCCTTTTGTATCTCCACTACCTCTCATTTCTAACCAATCATTCGCTACTTCGCCCCTCTCATCTCCTATCTCATTCGCTCATTTCATTCCTATTGTCCTTTGTTGCCTGAACTTCCGACATCCAGAATTTTCGTGATCCTTCTAGAAGGATGGCCGGAAGTTCCGGGTCTTCTTGTGACCTCACATGCCCTTAATCCCCCATGAAATTTTTAAGTACTTACTCCCATTTTTGAATATCCTCCACTATCGTGTGCTGTCTCTTTCCCCAATGGGTTTCGTAGCGGTCTATTGTTTGATTAAGGGTGGGGTTCTGCCTTCGCTCAGAATACTTTCACTATGAATATTTTCCAGATCAGTGAATGCATTGTTCTGCATGTTCGAAACCATTTCCCACCCGTTGCTATTTCAATCAAAGACTTACTTAAAGATTTTTGGCCGAACAAGAGATATAATTAAGGCTGGGAGTGTCTGAACTACAATTTTCAGTCTATTGTTTTCTAAAACCCGGTATTTTTGCTGAAGGCTGACTGTTTAAAAATACAAATAATTTCCAATACTTAACAAAGCCACTATTAATAATATTTGTAAGGATGGGTCCTTACAGAGGATCTACTTCTTGTCCTGATCATCTAATTTTCAGCCACAATAAAGTTCATAAGCTTTCTTTAATAGGGGCATTACAAGACTGTCTGTGAGATTACAGCACAAAAAAAGCTATCTGGCAAATTAATGCACTGTGACATTTGAAAAGAATGTTCAATGAAACTGACACAGTAGCACAGCTGGAATTTTTGGACCCTTATGCAAAGACCACTGGCTTCCTCCCTTCTATTTTTATTAACACAAAATGCTGATGCCTTACTCATAAAAATATTATTTATAATGTACATTTTAAGTAATATTCAACAAATCTAAACTATAAAAACTGATGTACCAACCTTTTTAAAGTTGGTACATTAAAATAAGCAATTTAATAATCTACAACATTATTACTATAACTAAGTTAATTTTAAAATTTGGTTCTTAAAAAAATTCATCTTCCTTGCCTTTACTTTGCAAAAAAAAAAAAAAAAAGTAAAGTGCAGCCATTATCAACCCACTGCAGGATGGAAGCCTCCTCAACAATTCATGTTGAGGGAAATGGACCATAATCTGCCACGCTGGTCCAGTGCGGGTTGGCAGATCGACCGCATTCAGCAGTCAGGGGCTTGAACCCCGGTCTACTCAAAGAGCGTATGCTACTGCACTCCCGCTCCTGCCCACTCGGCTACGGAGAATCACTAAGTAATTCTTTAAGATTGCTTTACAGAATTTTTTGTAGGTTTTTTTATTATTTTTAATGACCTTTCAACATTAGCCACCATTCCAGAAATGTTAGAAATAACAAAATTATAACAAATAATAATATTCTAAAAGATATTTCTTGACTAAATGCCTAAGAGTATGAAGGAGTTTACTTATGCATGGGTAATGCACACACATCATTTCTACTACCAAGGTAGTTTTAATGCATCATTTTAATTATATCTCATATTGTGAATACCGTCACATCGAGTTGCTATGGTATTGCACTACCTCAAATAAGATAAGTAACGCTTCACCTATGGAGAAGACTAATGTTACTTATTCTCAGTGAATACCACCACCACCACCCAGAGGGCATCGTTTCGAAGCTTATTGGCTTCTCATTGGTGGGTGGGCAGGTACCCTGTTGTGTTGGTAGGTACACTATTGCAACAACAGGGTACCTGTCCATCCACAGATGAGAAGCCAATAAGTTTCAAAACTATGCCATCTGGGTAGTAGTATCTGCCGAGAATAAGTAACATTGGTCTTCTCCATAGGTGAAGCGTTAGTTTCTAGGTAGTGCAATACTATGGAAACTCGTTGGGATATAATTAAAACTAAATATAATTATAATTAAATATGAGATATAATTAAAATGATGAATTAAAACTACCTTGGTAGTAGAAATGATGCGTGTGTGCATTACCCATGCATAAGCAAGCTCCTTCATACTCTTAAGCATTTAGCCAAGAAATATCTTTTAGATTAAACCACGCACACCACCGGGCATCTCTCATATTAGTAGTAGTAGTAGTAGCAGCAGCATGTGATGCAAGAAAGCAAGTGTATGAGCTTATGCAGCATCAGCCAAAAAAAAAAAAAAAAAAATCACACCATTCCCTCCAAATACTGTGGAGTTATACTTCATAACTGAGTTGTCACTATTGCAACAACAGGGTACCCACCAATACACCAATGAGAAGCCAATAAGCTTCAAACTGGTACTGTCTGGGTGGTGGTATCTGCCGAGAATAAGTAACATTAGTCAGCAAAATAGGTGAAGCATAACTTATTCGAGGTAGTGCAATACCATGGAAACTCATTGTGAAGGTATTCACAATATGCGATATAATTAAAATGATGCAATAAAACTACCTTGGCCTTGGTAGTAGAAATGATGTGTGTGTGTGTGTACATTACCCATGCATAAGTAAACTCCAAATAAGTAAATAATAATAATAACATTATTATTATTTGTTATAATTTTCTTTCTGTAATATTTATAAAAATTTTTATTGGGACAGACCTGTAGACCCCCCCTCCCCTTCACAGGCCCTTATAATGCTATGCAAATTCATGCATTGCAGTACCTATGCCTCTGAACTGACACCAAAAACTATAAAAAGAGCAAGAGTTTACTAATATGTAATAATGTTAACTCACATACTGTGACTGATTGACTTGTCTAGGAGGTTTGATTTATATATATATATCTATCTGATATGCAAGAGGCAGGTGATAGTGATGGTTGTAGAGCAGTCTAGAACAGGGGTGGACAACCTTTTTCTCCAGTGTTCCACATATGCTTGAAAATGGGTCAATTGTAATAAAGTACTCCCCTTCACTGATCCATACTTGCTGCTGCTAAACGTTGCTAACTACACATAAAGGCATTTTACACTAAGTGCCTGTAATAAAAAAAAAATTATGTTTATAATATAAATTTAATATAGGTTAACGAATAAATGTTTGTCCTTGCAGAATCAATGTCGTGAGCTGCTCACTAACAGCTCTATTTACCTATGCTAAAAGCAGTAAATATGTTCCCACCATTTTAAAAATCAGGTCATAATATCTGGTGATAAAACTGGAAAATTACACTATGTGTTAGCTTCATAGTTAATTTTTCAAATCAGTTTTATCATTTTTTAAATTTTACATTTTCTTCTCATTACAAGACTGCTACTAACAAGAGCTACATGCACATATGCTCTGAGTTAACCAACACAAACACATCCACTTCCACAACAAATAGACACCTGTTTCAATAATCAACCATCTGCAGGCTGAAGGCAAACTTCCACAGATCTATTCTCCAACCATGCTTCCTCAATTTGAATTTATGTCCCCTCATGTGTAGTCTCAGCTTGATTGATTGATTTTGATTTTATTGGCGCAAAAACAACTACGGTTATACTGCACCAAGAAAATTAGTCTTAGCAAGTGGAAGAATACCATTAACATTCAGCTTACTCAATCCATTCAGGGCTTTAAACACCTTGTAAGATGTCAGTCTTACAAATATGGAGATTAGAGGTTATGGGAAAATTTGTAATTTGGGAATAATTTAATCTTTGATATGGAAAGGAAATTGACATTTAAGAGAAGCATATATGGGAGAAATACTAGATTTAGAAAATAAGCGATTACAGATGTGCAAACTGAATAGCAGTCAAATGGAAGAGAAAGTAACATATAAATGTAGATCCGTGAGAGAAAAAGGGGTGAACTGTGAGTAAACAAAGAACAGCCACCGATACTAGGGAAGGAGTGGTCATTAGTGAACGAGTGGAAAAGGGTTACTGGAAACAGAACAACGGGTCAGTGAAATGCAGGTGATTAGGAAACATTTGATCTATGCGGCAGCTGGACATAAGTCCCGATGGGCTAGCGTTTAGATCAAAAAAGACCAGGTCACTGTGGCGGCTTTTTGGTAAGTTGTCAACATTTTCGCAAATGGGAAAAGATGAAAATGGCTATCCTGGGAGACAACGGCAGACATGAAAGGATTGTGCTACCCTGAGAACTAAACAAGAAAATTATGGAAAAAGGCTTGGTTTGCACACGGCGCAAATAGTTATGGTAAATTTTTTTAACAAATAGAAAAGAGGGGACGTTTAGGTGAATTCCTGGGATTGGTAGAGAGTCCTGGGGAAGGAGGTTCAAACGACGGAGAAAAAGTTGGGGTCGTCAGTGTGGGAAAAGGGACAGAAGTGGCAAGTGTGAGGAGGAGTGTGGCTAAAGGGGTGATCGTGAAAACACAGAGTGAGATAAGTAAGTCAGGCAGTGCAGAAATGTAGGGAGTGCAAAACGGGCCCTAGACAGTAAGGGGGAAAATAGTTAAGAGTAGAAAAGTAACTGGAAGGCTAAGGATGATAAGCAAAAGGGTTATGAAAGACAGTTAAGTGAACCAGGAAAGGTAACGACCCCTTGGAGAAAGGTACATCTGAATGATCCGTAGTAAAGGAGGAGTTGTGTATTCAAAGCAGGAGAAAGGATGCCAGACCTAAGCAGTCAAGAATTCCGGAAAATTATCTGAAGCAGATTCGGGAGAAAGCAAATGAAGGAAAGCCTTAGAAGATAGCCTGGAGAAACTATGATGGAAGCCTGAAACCTCGCTGGAAAAGAAAAGAAAAAGATAGAAGTGAGCGAGTGATATATTAAGTAGATTAAGTTAACAAGAAGGACACTAGAGAGTAATGTGAAAGATAAATTATCTCTGAGGTAGATATACTAACAGAGTTTATGTTAAAAAGGGTTAGTGTATAATGCAAGGGAAACTAAGGGATGAGTAATAGATGAAATTGATGTACAAATAGCTATAATGTGTTAGGAGGGTAGTAAAGTGTATAAAGAAGGATTCTGAATATGTATTAAACTGATTGATAATTAAGTTATATGAGCAACTCTGAATATAGTGTTTTTATTGATGAAGATTTGTTGGTTTATCTGAATGACTAATAACAAGTGGGGACTTTAGGAAACTGAAGATTGGTCTACAAGTAACAGAGTGGTGAGAACACAGAGCTGAATGATGAATGTAGCATATTTGATTGTTAATATATGAAACAGAATTGTATCCAGGAGTAAATGAAATAAGTATAGTGAATGTACAAGTGTTAGGAGTTAGTTAGGGCAAGAAGAATGAATCAGGTGTTTTCATGTAATGATCAACTCAGATTAGCTAGTGAATGGAAACTGTAATTAGAATAATATATGCAAGGTATCTCTGAGTCGACTTTGTATATTAGGACTGTATGCTTTCTAATTCAATTGTATATTATGTTGTATGTGTGTATGTAATAAATTTCATGTTTTTTTTTCACTTTGAGTCCTGTTATTCTAAGTAACACACGCCTTGCTTGCCTAGTTAAGAATTTGCTCTCCCACAATTTGACGAGAGAATCCTGGAAACTGATTAAGGGGAAACAAAAGAAATTACCCTCAAGATCGTGAGAATCTTCTGTGATATATACAGAGTATAGCAGTCGGGTGGCAAAAGGTGGGGCCTTGATAGGTGTGAGGGGAGCTAAGAAAAATCTAAATAAATATAAATAAGGAAAATCTTCAGTGAGAATAATATAATATAATAAATATATAAACTAGATAGTAAAGAAAATCCCCCCACAACCTCAATCAGATCGCCCCGTAGGTGCCTAGTCTTGAGACACCACAATTTGCAGAACTGAAGCCGTTCTAGGTAAAAGCACCCTTTCGTTGCCTTCACCAATCTGTTTGCCCTTCTCTGCACCTGTTACAGCAGACCTATATCCTTCCTAAAGTGAAGCCTCCAGACCTTTCATTACTCAAGATGCGGCCTAACCATGGCCTTACACAAAGGGATAATCACCTTATCCCTGCTAGCAAAATTCCTATATTTCATTGACAAGACCCATGAGCTGTCCTCATGTCTGCGCCACTCAGAGAACTTCATGTCTGACTGCACAATTAACCCCAGGTCTTTTTCATTCTCCACTACCCTAAGTGTAGTACTACACAGTGGATAAGTTACTCTGGGGCAACAGTGTACTGGAGCCAGCTTGCATGAGCTAATTGTCAAATTTTCAAGAATTTTGCAAGTTGGTTGTTAAACCGACAATAGCTATAAACTGTAGAGCAGCACACATTTTAAACCACAATGGCTAGTGGCATTTGGGCAATAAGCTTGTATATGGTGACACAGAAAATTCAGCTGGGGGTTCACTTATTTTGACACCCTTTGTGCTTCTTTCCCCCCTTCCTTACAAAGCCTGTGTAGGGGGCACTAAATTTCAATATGTACCACATACCCTAGGAATGCCCCTGCCTTGGTTACAGCATTATAGTAACCTATCAGATTGGTTAGACAATACTGCCCCTTGAAGGCACATTAGCAAATAATAATGATACATGATTAAAAGAAAAATCAAAATGCAACTTTTATGGGCAAACCAAGGGCATTTCATTTCTATGTATCTGTCATACTTACCCTTTCATTCCTTTAATTAATGTGAGCATGCCAACAAACATAATATCCAGTGCTTCAGCTACAATACATGATATATGAATGGATATGTATATATGATAAAAAGAATAATTACTGGATTTCTATAGTCCTATTTAATGATATTTGAGTAGGCTTCACAAATCGTTCTGAAAGAGCTAAATATAAAATTCATGAAAATCCATTCACTGAAAGTTATTACATGCAGGTGAGCAGACAAAAAAAATAACTGCCAAATTTCATTCGATCAGATTTTTTTTATGAAATTTGGTATGGCTAAGGAATTGAATGGAATCGGAGGTAGAAATAAGTGAAGACAATAAGCACTTTATGCATATTTAAACCCAGGGGCTCATATCTGGTGAGTATGGGCTTGGCACACCCAGGGTCCTGAGTTGAATATCATCATTCTTCTCTTTCTTGATGATTCCCTTCTACTTCTCTTTCTCTCTCAGGATAATTCAGAAAAATTTTTTTTGGCTGGTGCAGCATAAGCTTCAGGCTTCCTTGCACCATATAGCAAATAATAATAATATATTAGTGCTCCTGAAAACAACCCACTCCAACAATATTTCTGTAAAATGAAGGAGTGCCTATGCAAGCTTCATTAATTAATTAATGAAAATACTATCAGGTATTAGTTCGCCGAAATGTCAATTATCTGGGACTCGTCTGATATATTTCACTTACATAACAGTTATGCATGCCAATAACAGTTCTCGACTTATTAGTATTATGGATTATCGTTCTCGGCTTTTACACAATGGCATATGGGAGACATACTTCCCCTCACATTTTAAAAGCGACATACCGGTTACTAATCCTCCCTTTTTGCCCTTGTATAAAAGCCGGGAACTATAACTTTCTTACACAATAGTATCGTTCATGTAAGTGAATAACAGTTCCCGACTTTTATACAAAGGGTACTCCTCCCATATCAGGCTGAATATTTTATGGAGCACGCAGTATTATCCTCATATAGCCTTATATAAAAGTTGGAAGCTGTGATTCACTTATTTAACTGTTATATAAGTGAAGTATTAAATACAATATCAAGAAATTTCCTGATAACGAACATTCGCAATTAATTCATTATAATTCGATAGAGATTCACATCATTCTACGCAAGTAATACAATAGAACAGCTGTTAATTCCGAAGAGGCTATAACACAGTTCCATTATTACCAAATGCAGCTTTTAACTTATATAAATTATATTAAGAGATTTAATTAATTATCAACAAATCAGGCTCCTATAAAACTGATATTCGAAGCTTCCATTTCAGTGACAGCGATTTTGCATCTTTCTACAAAAATTTATGATCTAGATTTCAAATATCTTCGAATACGTAAAACAACCAAAAAAATTCTTGCACACCAGTACATCGCAATTGAAGTTTCAACCGCGAACGTACTTACCCTTTAAACTTTTAAAATGTGTACTTAAAATAAAAGTTTACTTTATAATGTAGAGTATATCATTGTTCTATTAGAACATTTTATTTGATCAGCGATCACAGGCCAACTTGAGCTAAATAGACCGCTCTAAAAATGTATTAGAAACTTAACAGTTGAAAAAATATTTGTGTAAACATCACATGGCAAGAGATGCACAGAATGCTACACTGTGAAGCACACAGAGTAGTACTACTCTGTGATGGAATGTTTTTCATTTTTCCTATAGTTATGCAGTTTCATTATTCACGACTGAATTCTTAAAGCATGAAACAATTGTTTAATATAAGGTAAAAATATATATTCAGACCACATGATATGCTACTGTTATTTCCGTAACTCCTAATGGCTAATTCAAGAAAAAAAGAAAAAAAAAATTGCGATAATCTGAGTTGCTAGGCCATTTCACAGAAACATCCCGGGGGCTCACATCTGGTGAGTATGGGCTTGACACACCCAGGATCCTGAGCTGAATATCATCATTCTTCTCTTTCTTGGTGATTCCTTTCTACTTGCTCTCTCTCTCTCTCTCTCTCTCAGGGTAACTTGGGAATTTTTTTTGGCTGGTGCAGCATAAGCCTCAGGCTTCTTTGCACCATATGGCTAATAATAATAATAATAAATTATAGCAGCAATAATAAACAAGGCTGTCTTTTGGTATTTGTAGGTACCTGTTTTTGGTATTTGTAGGTATTTGTAGCCCTAGATACCTTCATTCAAGGCTCATAGATCCTAAGTATGCCTAATGGAAAAGACAACCATAGCAACAGGCCCTTGCCATTATTTTCTTCTCCCCCAGCCATTATTTTAAGATGAAAGTAAGTAGGTATCAGAGTAATAATTTCTTACTGCTGTGTGGTAGGTATAATCTTTGCCAGCCAAAAAAAAAAAAATCAATAAATAAAAAAATAAATATAAAAAAAATATAGAACGAAGTCTTCCCCCTTTTGTTTGAATTTGTGCCATATTTAATCTGATAAAATTTCACTTTCATTCGCTTTAAATTCCATTAATTTTATTATTCCCTCTTAAAATCTTATAAACCTCAATATTCTGTGGTAACTGGTCAGCAAGCTCTACAGCTCACTACAAAAGTCTGTCCTATGGGCGCCTATTTGCCGGCAGTATACTGGTGATACAAAGACTGTCAGAGTAATTCATGACATTAATCATTGTTATTACACCTTTTCTCAATGTCTTTTTATAGGTGTAGTTTCCAAGTGCAGGCACACAGTTGCTTTATTCAGTTTAGTATAATTATAATCGTCATCTCTTCAAGCAATAAAATAAAATGTATTTCGATAAAAATAAAGCATATTTTGATGTATCATGGACCGCCCTTCTTGCAGACTGTCTGTACTCAATGAAGAATATCGTCTGCTCGTTTTAAAGCCCCAAGATTCTTTCCTCCATGGAAAAACCTGAGTTTTTCCAGAAGAACAGGCAAACCGATGACAGAACATATGCAATATGTGGACATAATACAAATAGGTGGATGAGGTTGTGCTCTAGTAACTTATAATATAACATTTTATTTATTTATCTGTTTTTTGTCAGTCTATCTAGAAATCCTCAGCGGCAGAGAATTCTAGTTCTCCAGAACAAAAAAATAAAATAAAATAAATAAGTAAATAAAATAATAACATCCCTCCGTAGCCGAGTGGTCAGGAGCAGGAGTGCAGTAGCACACGCTCTTTGAGTAGACCGGGCTTCAAGCCCCTGACTGCTGAACAGGGTCGATCTGCCAACCCGCACTGGACCAGCGTGGCAGATTATGGTCCATTTCCCTTAGCACGAGCGTATGCTGGCGTTGTGAACGCCTCCAAAACAACAAACTGCACGTAGCGCTCCTAACGTCAGATCGTTTCAAACTAGACGGGGCGCTTCTAACATTTCATTATACTGTATATTACCAGCGACTCACTTTTTCTATTCCTAGTTTCAAGATGGACGTTGTTCAAGTTGAATGTATTGCATATTTATGTCGTGTTGATTGCGAGCAGAAAGAGAAAACGACGACGGTGGATTGGTCCAGCAGATTCAAATAGGTTAAAAAAAAAAGAAAAGAAAAAAAGTTTTATATTATGTTTGACACACACAGGAAGTCTCCCGAGAATTTTTTTTTTTTTTTTTTTTTAAATTTTTATTTTACAGTCGATACAGAGTTTTGATGAACTTGTAATGTCAATTAGTGAAAAATTGAAAGACGGACGTTTTTTTATACCGTTTCAATATCGACGTTTACATCTATGCTTTATGTGTTTTTTTTTTTTTTTTTTTTTTGATTTGGTAGTTGTTGGCGCATCGGCTTCTGTGGCCATATTGCACCTCCGAAGGTTTTTGCAGTACTTTGATCCAAGCCCGAGGCGGAAATCGAACCCGCGACCTTTGGGTTGCCGGGCAGGTACTTTACCCACTCGGCTAGTCCGGTCGGCTTTATGTGTTGTACCGACAGGCCAATTCACGCTAATTGAAATATTTCTGAAATGTTGTTTTCATTGTTTGTAAAATTATTTTATTTCTACCCGCTATTCTTATCCAGCGATTAAGGTATTTGTAAGACTCGGTGTCTTACAGAATTACTTTCGCTAACATAAAGGGTTACTTCCTGTTTCATTTTACCGCACCGGACTTCTCAGAACAAAACACCTATGTTTCTGTCTTTCCACCACTGGACATTATTTCCAGATGGAATATTGACGAGTACTTTCCATCCTTTTGAATCAGAAAACGTTTTCTACTACCCACACTGACTGTAACGGAGTACTTTTCGTGCAATAAAGTATTGTTTGATTTTACGAATGTTCATGAGAACAGTTTTCGAAGTTTGTAACGCAGTTGTCAATAGAAATATTTTCTTGAAATTTCGTTAGTAGATCAAATATACATCCAGAAAAGGTGCTGTACCGATATCGATCCCTAAAAACAACTATAATAAAGCAAACTTTTTTTTTTTTTTTTTTTTTTTTATCAAATGCGCATTGCAGTGGTATCAGTTTTACGCCAGTTTTCCCGTGTCCAGTGTATTTTTCAAAAATAATCCGTTTCAATTCTTTCGGTCATGTTTTTCATGCCAAGAAACAGACGCGTGCATTATTTTTATTTATTTTTTTCCCTGTATCACGCTGGCAATGACTCTGTATTTTGCGTCTTACTGCGTACTTTCATTGCTTTCACAGTACTTTTCAAAAAAGAAAGACACCGAAGTTATGTTTGAAATAAAAAGGTTCAAAATTCGTTTTGGAAGAAGACAGAGACCGCACGTGATTCTCATTTGTTCACGCCGACCTACCAATCAATTATCTCTGCAAATGAATAAACCTGTATTTCGTTAACTAATGAAACAGTACTAAAAATAGAAGTAATATTTACAATAAATACAGTAAAAGGTTCGGAACTGAGCTTTCTGATTCTTCTCATCATTACATAGTTCACCCGGTTCGGAAACATTTCTTTTCCAATTTCAATACATCACTTTGCCTTTATTTCTTTGTTGGAGTAGTGTTTTAATGACGTGTTGTACAAGGGAGGCCTCCTTTCCACCTCACATATAAACTCCTCTGTGAGAAACATCGTCTTCCCCAAAGTATAATAAATAGACCAGTTAAGGCCAACCATCCCATGCACGGGAAGAATGTCTCCTCAGGCTATGCAAACGCCGTACGCGCTTGTAACGCGTCCGAAGGCATTGGCAGACGTTTTACGCTAGCTTACATTGTCCTACCGGGGTTCGAAGTGCTCGTCTAGTTTGGATGCCTTTACTCTCTGCTTCCTGTAAAACTGGACGTTGGAAGCTGACGCCGCGCTTCGAGCGCTAGTCTAGCTAAAAGCTGGCTTAAAACGCCTGCCAACACCTTCGGACGCGTTATAAGCGCGTACGCCTTGGTGTTTGCATATTTCACCCCATGCACGGGGAGACATTCTCCCCGTGCATGGGGTGGTTGGCCTTAATTGGTTTGTTTATTATACAACCCCAGGGGCTTACATCTGGTGAGTATGAGCTTGGCACACCCAGGGTCCTGAGCTGGATATCATCGTTCTTCTTTTTCTTGGTGATTCCCTTCTACTTCTCTCTCTCTCTCTCTCTCTCTCTCTCTCTCTCTCTCTCTCTCTCTCTCTCTCTCTCTCTCTCTGGGTAATTCAAAAAAAATTTTTTTTTTTTTTTTTTTTTTGGCTGGTGCAGATAAGCCTCAGTCTTCCTTGCACCATATGGGTAAAAATAATAATAATAATACTTTGGGGAAGACGATGTTTCACACAGAGGAATTTATTTGTGAGGTGGAAAGGAGGCCTCCCTTGTACACACGTTAAATTCCAGGAGCATTACTTGTTGGACAGCGACAGAGAGTACAAGGCCTTCTCGCAATACTGTCAGGAGCTCTTCACAAGAAGAAGATCCCTACCGCTGGAATGAATATACACCTGATCAACTCGTCTTGCCCAAATTCAAGCTGGACTGTCAACGACTACCATCGCTAATGGGAATGGGACCTCTGTCCCATGGATGACAATACTGCTTTGGATCTTCTTGATTTAGACTCTTCACAAACTATGATATTATGCAGTGACCAAATGGACAGAAGCCCTGAAGCAGCTGCCATTAAGCTTTCCTTGCCACACTCCCTTGCATGGTTCTTTTCCTCCACCAGCCAGGTGGGGGGGAGGTTACCCCTGGTCGCCTGCCACCTCACCACCCCTCTTTTCCTCTGGTGAGCCATGGGCCTGCTCCACTGTTTCTGGGGTCATCTTCCCTATGGACCCCTTATCTCTGTCTTTTCCCCCCAATCTTCAGTCTCCCTCCCCTTCTCTAACTTATAACCAGCTTCTGAATCATCTCTAAATTGCCTGAGCCCTACACCCAAAAACTTAAAAACATCAATTGCATAATTCTTTTGGCTGACCCCTATTTGTAGCGGTTTTTTTTTTTTTTTTTTTTTTTAGGTCCTAGCCACTGAAATCTCAGGAAATTAGGTGGCAGGACCTGCCAGAGTAAATAACTATAATACTAGTGTACCTAGTCTGCCTCCAGGCAGAGTGTGGACAACGTTGGAACGCTTTAGGGGCCCAGCGGCTAAATGACTAGAGGAACAACGGTACACGACATTACACATATACAAAATCCATACACTTTAAACCTCTGGCTTTGACAGTGTTCTGTTTCACACCCACAATGTATACTACGCAGAGATGGGGGAAACCCCTGGTGCCGTTTGACACTAAACACACTCTACACTCTGTACAACACGTTATTAAAAGACTACTCCAACAAAGAAATAAAAGCAAAGTGTTGTATTGAAATTGGAAAAGAAATGTTTCCGAACTGAGATGAACTATGTAATGATGAAAAGAATCAGAAAGCTCAGTTCTGAAACTTATACTGTATTTATTATAAATATTACTTCTATTTTAGTACTGTTTCATTAGTTAACAAAATACAAGTTTGTTCACTTGCAGACAGGAGCGGATTCAGGTCGATTGAGGCCCCGAGAGCAGAAGAAAATATTGGGCCCCTTAAAAAAAAAGAGAGAGACAGGGAAAATAAAAATACATGTTAACCATGTTTTTTTAAATAAATAAAAAATATTATGTACTATTAATGTTTTATTTCCAATAAAATTTGAATATAATATATGTATAATATAATTAATAATAGCATAATAATAATCACAAAGTTTTGAGCTAATATGTTCAACTAATTTGTTGGGGTTTTGTGTGGGCCCTTCAGAAGTCGGGACCCAGGGCGCCCGCCGTTAAATCCGCCTCTGCTTGCAGAGACAATTTATTGGTAGATTCTGGGTTATCTGTGTACGGAATCACGAAGGTATATAATTTAAGTCTATAAAGAACCTTATTATTATTAAATAAGATGAAAACAGTAATTGGAAAACTGCTGAAGAATATCCACTGTAACAGTACAACAAATGTCGGGGTTAACAAATGAGAATCACGCGCGGCCTCTGTCTTCTTCCAAAACGAATTTTGAAAACCTTTCGTTTTATTTTTGTATTGTGAAATACTTTTCAAAAAGAAAAGTATTTTACAATTATTTTTTTAAAAGTATTATTAAAGCAATGCAAAGCACGCAATAAGCGACAAAGTAGAGTCGTTGCCAGCCTGATACAGGAAAATAATAAATAATAATAAAATTATTTATTATTTTAATAATGCACGCAACTGTTTCTTGGCATTAAAAACATGACCGAAAGCATTGCAACGGATTGTTCTTCGTATCTTCAATGTGTATTGTATCTACTAACACAAAATCGAGGAAATCCATCTATTGGAAGCTACATTGCAATGTGCATTTGATAAAAAAAAAAAAAAAAAAAAAAAAGAAAGAAAAAAAAGTTTGCTTTATTGTAATTGTTTTTAGGGACAATATCGGTACAGCACCTTTTCTGGATGTATATTTGATCATCTAATGAAATTTCAAGAAAATATTTCTGTTGATAGCTGCGTTACAAACTTCGAAAACTGGTGACTTCTCATGAACATTCGTAAAATCAGACAATCCTTTATTGCACGAAAAGTACTCCGTTACAGTGTGAGTAGTAGAAAACGTTTTTTGATTCAAAAGGATGGAAAGTACTCGTCAATGTTCCATCTGGAAATAATGTCCAGTGGTGGAAAGACAGAAACATAGGTGTTTTATTCTGAGAAGTGCGGTGCGGTAAAATCAAACAGGAAGTTACCCTTTATGTTAGCGAAAGTAATCCTGTAAGACATCGAGTCTTAGAATACCGTAATCTCTGAATAAGAATAACGGGTAGAAATAAAATAATTTTAGAAACAAAAAAAAAAAAAAAAAAAACAACGTTTTTCAGAAATATTTGAATTAGTGGGAGTTGGCCTGTCGGTACAGCACATAAAGCATAGATGCAAACGTCGAACAAACATTAGAAGTTCATCAAAACTCTATCCACATTCTGTAAAATAAAAAAACAAAAACAAAGCTTCTCTGGAGACTTTACGTGATATGAAACTGTCCTCTTTTTAATCAATCTGAATTTTCTGGATGACGACATCATCGTGGCGTCATTCAACTTGAACAACATCCATCTTGAAATTGGGAATAGAAAAAGTGAGTCGCTGGTGATATCTAATGAAATGTTAGAAGCGCCCCGTCTAGTTTGAAACGATCTGACGTTAGGAGCGCTACGTGTAGTTAGCTGTTTTGGAGGCGTTCATGATTATTATTATTACCATCTACATGGTGCAAGGAAGCTTGAGGCTTATACTACACCAGCCAAAAAAAAAAAAAAAAAAAAATTCCAAGTTACCCTGAGAGAGAGAGAGAATCAAAAGTAGAAGGGAATCACCAAAAAAGAGAAGAATGATGATATCCAGCTCAGGACCCTGGACGCCAAACCCATACTCACCAGATGTGAGCCCCTGGGGTTCGATGCCAGCTTAAGCTCGCGCTTCAAGCCCCCATCTATATAGCCCTTAGTCTTTTCATTAATTTTCATTTCCTCACTCGGTTTTTGGCGTTGCAATCGTTGGAACTCGGAAAAAACGTCACCAGCGATGACGTTATTTCACTTTACTTTATCAGTATTGAGCAGACGACAAAACACTGCATATTTATTAAGTTGAGCATGAGCTGGAATAAAGCATATTTCTTATCTAGCGTTAGTGCGTAGCTGTTCAAGAAAGCCAAAGTAATTGCTAGTAAGTTATATATATGCATTTATTATGAACTCTCCATTTTGTAAAATATTTCAGCAGCTGTGAATAATTCATTTATCATGGATATAAAGTGGAATCTTTCTGAGAATCATGAAGTGCCAAGTACTCCAACTCTTCAAACTTTGGAAACGAATACATCTAGAAGTATAGGGAATTCACAAGAAAATTCAATATTAGAGGGTACATTTTCTGCTAAAAATGAAAAACTAACAGGTATGCCAAAAAATATTTTGCTTTAAAGAGCAGTCTGCCACTGTGCTCCGGCTCAAGTTATGTTCAGAACTTTGTGTGTGTGTGTGTGTGCGCGCGCGCGTGTGTGCACACACGATACAAAAACTCCAAGGTTTATGTTTATAAACAGATTTATATTTAAAAAATAAGTTTTTATTTCTACTTTAATGGGATTGCACGTTGCTTGGGCCGAAGTATGAGAACTGGCAGACATGCTGCAAAGTAGAGCTCGTATGTTGTCATAACTGTTGTGAATATTTATAAGTTGAATCAGATTGGTAGTTACAAGGAGGCTTGGAAAGTTTTTGGATGGGAAAGACCTCTTAAATTTTATTATTATTTTTAAATTTATAGTTAAAAAAGACAGTTAATTTTTTATTTTATTTAGAAATTATTGGCTTTTTCTGTAAAAGTCATGGAATTAATACGGTGATATAGATGGCTTGCCTTTGTAGGAAAGGACGCATCCGCACCCTGCTGGGCTAAAAGGTTGATCATACATGAAGGGATAGACAGGTGATATGGGAAGTGTTTTTTCCCTCTCCCCTGGCTTATGCTATGCAAGCTTGCTTTATTGTATCAGTTGCCACTATTAATACTAACATAACCTACATTATGTCACACAAACATCACTACATTGATTGGCTTTGCTGGGTACAGTACCTTCACAAACACACAATGCTTGCCACTGCCTTGTTTGGACCTTCACATTTTTGTGTGGGTGGGTATTGCACACACACATGCAAACAAAAATCCGACCCATATAATCTGAAGTAATCTGTGGAAAAATAAAGGAAGTTATTTAGATGTTATTGGCCTTTTCAGAATTTTGAAAATTAGAACTTTCTTGACCTCTCATGATTTTAGGTCAAGCAAGACCATATAGTGAATGCATTTGTCTTAATGCTCATGGTAAAAATAAACACTGCCTTTACCAAGAATTGCATAGTATTGTATTGATTTTAACCTCTCTATCGTACCAAAAAATTGAACAAGTCCCATCACATGGCATCTGCCAGATGCTGTTATTTTTTTTAATAACTATTTATTTATAGCTTTTTTAAAAAAAAAAAAGTGTATTATCAATTAGGATTTATATAATTTAGTGCAGTTTTCATTTGAAATTTCTTGGGCTTTATGTATTTTTTTTTTCATTCATCTTCTGTTATATTTCTCCCCCTTCCACAATTTCTGGCTTTTCATCTGGCAACCCTCCCCCCACTTCATTGAAAAAAAGTGGAATTTTCAGAGAAATGCATGATAGGTTAAAAGACAAATTATAATATACTATTGATGATTACGCTGAGTGGCCACTTCATTTGGTACACTTATCCATATCATAGAATAGAGCACTTCTTTAGTAACGCCATCACTTGTTTGTTTGTACCATGTGATATATAGGTTACTGGACAAATATGTACAGATGCTGTACATGTGCAATCCAGCTCAAGAATGGGCAAGATGAAAGAGTTAAGTGAATTTGAATGTGACATGGTAATGAGTGCCAGATGTGCTGGTATGAGTATCTTGGAAACCCCAGCCATTCCGGGGTTTTCACGTATGAATCTGTTTTGAGTGTATTGAGATCAGTCCAGTAATCACCAACAGTGATCCTGTGGTCAGAAACAGTTCATTAATTCATGAGGAAGGTTAACAAGAACAAGACTCATGCCAGGTATAGAAAGGCTATGGTCATTAAAATAACCCAAAAAGGGGCATTTTAGAATGCACAACTCATCACACCTTATTATGGGTGGGTATTACAATCAGCAACTGAACTGAGTTCCATCTTGTCAACAAAAAACAAAATGGTACAGTTAAGGTTGATTGGCAAAGTGGTTAAGGTGGGCCCAGGAAAACTGGACAGGGATGATTGGAAAAATGTTGCCTAGTCTTATGAATCTTGGTTCCTGCTGTTTCACACTGATGGGAGGACCAGAATATGGTCCTTCCATAAAACAGCACAAGTCCATAAACCCATGCATCATCAATACAGGCTGGTGGTAGTGTAATGTTATGGGGAGTGTCTTCATGGTGCACATTGGATTGCTTGATACAAGTGGAGCAACGTTTGTATGCCACAGGTTATAAATAAAATTAAATTTTCTGTTTATACTCTGTAACAGCCACCATGAGTTAGCAGAGTTCATAAGATGCAAGAACCGCACCATATTTAACAGTCATTTGAGTTTAAACCATGTTTTGGGCATTTGAATTGACCATGGTTTGATTTGATTTCATTTTTTATGGTGCATAGACAACTTAAGGTATATGATGTGACAAGTCCAGGAGTTGACTATAGTTCAACACAGTCAGTATACCTTTGCATTTGATCACTTGGCTATGGTGTGTCTAACCAGCATGCCGTGCCACCAAGGCCAGACTTGTACTCATCTGCTTCCAGGAATATGAGAGTTAATTCAGCCTCCTGCAGTGGTCTCTCCAGCCACTAGATCTTAATCCACTTTTGCATGTGGATGGGGTAGAATGAGCTCTTCAAAGTAGGGATCGGTAAATAATCCAATTTGCAGAAACTCTGGTGAGGAAGCAGTTGAGTCAACATGGCTCAGCATCCCTGTGGCATGCTTCTAGCATTTCATTCATTCAGTCCATGCCACTACAAATCCAGACTCTTCTGAGAGCTTAAGGGGGAGGGATACTTGCTATTAGGGAGGGGTATACCTAATAAAGTAGTCACTCAGTATATTATCTGTAAATCACACCTCATCCATCCTTCAGAACGGATGGCATCTAAATTTTGTTTATTTTTACAAACAAACAATTAGTGTTGAAGTCCCACTAATTAATTCTGAAAAAAAAAAAAATTTCCCATGTGGTGTCTTTCATATGATAGACAAGTAGTTAGCCACTTATAACTTCATAGCTTATGGCTTCAAAATGAAAGCAGAAAATACTTTATTATATTGGTGTTAAATTTTAAAAAGCAGTATATGTCAGATACTGCAGGAACATCATAGGGTTAAACAAATAGCATCAACAAAAAGTAAATCTGTCATTTATGCCTACATGGGTAGCAGTTAGTGCCCTTCCACACCATGCAGAAAAGGTCTTATTTCAAATACCATCAAGACAGGAGCATGTGAAAATAAAAACTTATTTTTATGGCTTTTTTTCATATCATGGCCTAATTTGTTCATTAGTCTTGGGCAAGTGTTGTATTGAAATAAATACTTCAGAATAATAACCCACTTTAAAAAACATAGCAAATTTTTAATTATATACTTTTATTAACTAATTTAAAAATAATAAAATTATGTAATTTTATTATTCTTCAATGAATATTTCACAGTAATAACCATGGAATTCAGAATAATAGTGACATGCCAGTTCTGAAATATTCAATTTCAGAATTGATGAGTCATGAAATTTGATAAAATTTCCAGTCTTAAATGCCCTTTCTTTCTTTTTTTTTTTTTTTTCAGCATCATTTGTATACCTCCTTTTCATGTTTTGCTCTAGTACAGAGCCAGTTTTAGTTAATAAAAATGTGTAAGTTGGTTCTTGGATATATGTTGTATTGGCAAAGTTGTTTTTTTAAGTAAAAGTTAAAAAAACTGATTACCTCTTGCTTCAATATCTCTAAATTTAAAATAACAAAATTATTACTTATTTTTGTTATTATAATTTAAAACATCCATGTTTAAAAATGGTTACATGTAGATATCGCATAACCTTCATATGGGACTGTATTAAGATGGAACCTGTAGGTCAGGGGTCCCCAAACTATGGCCCACAAAAAAATTTTATACGGCCCACAGATATATCAATTAGATCATAAAATTTAATGTTTATATTAGATCACAATAAAATTTATGAAAAACACATTTTACAGATTATTTTAATATTCATCAGTTGATTAATATTGTTGATGCTTCTGTGTTATCAGCTTAGTCTTATTAGATATTAATTCTGTTATTTCCACTCAAGGCTATTCTTTGAAACATTGTTAAAATAATCCATTAAACTTGATCCTGTCATTAAATAGCAACAGGCGTTAGAAACAGTAATTAGGGATTTCCTACTCCCTTGCCAGCCTGCACAACAACCCTCATGTCCAGAGTATGGGAGCAAAGGTCATCCTAGGCTTCTACTACACAAGAATCCCAGATCCCGGATAAAACCTGGCACCAGCAGCATGGTCTGATGATTGGTATCGGTAAGATCCTGAACCAGCCTGCACATGAACCCTGATGGCCAGAGTATGGGAGCAAAGGTCACCCCCCCCTGGCTTCTACTATGCAAAAACCCTGGATCCAGGATAAAAACATGACACTATCCTATTGGTTAATGGAGTTAATCCTTCTGCTATAAATTAACTGCTGGCAGCCCATATGCATATAAAGTTTCTGGTAGCATAATCCCTCTGCTATAAATTAACTGCTGGCAGCCTGTATGCACATAAAATTTCAGGTAGCATCAGCAAGAGGAGGATGTTGGCAGGTATGAATTTAATCTCTTTGATAAACAGGAAATCTTAACTTATATTTCCTGTTTTCTATTGTAATAACAATTCAAAACTTAATACTTTAGAATCGTAATTTGCAAATTGTAATATTGCAGTTGTGTTATTGGTAATTGTAACTGTAATATCCTAAAATATTCAAATTTGTAGCCCTTTGTTCTCCCCACAGCATAGGCAACAGTAAGATACCTGAAACATCACCTTATTAAGCTATATTATAATTAATAATATAGTTTTACATTATAATTAATATAGTTTTATATTATTATAATGTAGTTTATTAGGCAAACAGCCTAATAAACTATATTATTAATTTCACATGATATAAGTGATATGAATATAATTTCAGTATTCACAAGTATTTTTTTTATTTCAGTGATCCCATAAAAATCATGCCGAAGTTGATACTGAGTATTGTGTTTTTAATGAGTGGTGGCTAATTAATTACTTTTTTTTTTTTGCACTGCTCAATGATACTTGCATATGTCTTATTTGCAGTTAAGCCTTGTTGGTGTTCAAGGAATATAATGTGAAATGTCACTACACCACAAAACATGCCTCAAATTACGATAAATTTCAAGGAGCTTTGCGGCAGAAAAAACTCCAAGAACTAACCCAAGCTTTTCAAAGTCAACAACAGAAGATTAGAACATTTACTCATCAAAATTTATCTACAATTAGAGCTAGTTTTAGAGCCTTCCAAATCATTGCCGAAGAAGGAAGGGCCTTTATGGATGGAAAATTTGTAAAATGAATTTGTTTGGCAATTTCAGAAGTATGTCCTGAGAAAGTAAAGAATTTTGTGTCTGTGAGTTTGTTCATCATCTGTAGCGAGAAGAATTGAAGATTTAGTAGCCGATGCTCAAAATCACCAATTTTCTAAAAGTTAGTGAATTCACACATTTTTCAATGGCAGTTGATGAGAGTGAAGATACAAGCCATACAGTTCAATTACTAATTTATATCTGAGGTGTAAATCAAAATTTTGCAGTAACTGAAGAGCTAATTGCATTAAAAAGCTTGAAAGATATAACAACAGGTGAAAAAATATTTTTGAGTGTGTCAGAAGCAATTGATGGCCTCAAATTCAATTGGGATTTATTATCAGCAGTTATAATGGATGGTGCTAAAAATATGGTTGGTACTAAAATTGGGTTCATGGGTTAGCTTCATAAATATCTTGAGAATAAAAATATTAAAAAACCAATGCAATTTCATTGTATAATTCACGAGCAGTCTTTGTGCAGAAAATTTTTGGGCGTAGATTCAGTCGTGTCAACTGTAATATCAACAGTAAATTTTATTCGCAAGACTGGGCTGAATCGTTGGCAATTCAAAAATTTTCTTGAAACAATTGAGGCTGAATACGGTGATTTGTTGTACCACACTGAAGTACAATGGTTGAGTCGTGGTAACTGTTGAAACGATTTTTTGAACTTAGGATCGAAACAGATCTATTTATGAACGAAAAATTGAAACCTGTTCCGGAACTGTCAGATCTCAAATGGTTGTGGAACCTTGCTTTTTTTTAACAGATATATGTGAACACCTCAATTTTCTTGATATGAAACTACAAGGACGAGACAAACTTGTCAATGAATTGATTATAATGTCAAAGCATTTGAAACAAAAGTGGAGTTATTTAAACTCCACTACTTCGGAATAATTTTTCACATTTTCCATATTGCAATAAATTTATCTAAAAATATGCCTAGTTGTATTTTTCCACTGAAAATTTTGTTCAAAACGTTTGTTGCAGGAAAATTTTAAAAATAATTCAAAGGTGTTTGAACTTTTTCAAAATCTGTTGACATACCCATCAATGATGTTGATGAGAATTTACAATTAGAGTTGGTAGATCTTTAATTTAATGATGCAAAGACAATATTTAAAAATGAATCTAATTCAATTTTATTCAACATTATATAAGTCAGATTATCCAAAAATTAAAAATTTTGCAAGAAAGGTTACATAAATTTTCTGAAGTACACGTATATGTGAGCAGATATTTTCAAAAATGAAATACGTAAAATCAAAAATACTCTTGTGTCTAAATGACCTGCATTTACATGACTTTAAGAACTGGAACTAGTATTTTAAAACTCTGCAACCACATTCATTGTGTTAATTATAATTTTGTTGTATTATTAACTGTATTTTTGTGATTAGTACAATAAATAAGTAACAATTAAAATTTTATATAAACAAACTGGTGTTATTTTTTATTACATATCCATCGATTTACTTTTGAATCTGTAGATATAGGTAGGTATAAATTTTGTTTCTCTGTATAACATTAAAGCTATGCAGAGAATATGGTTTTCAGAAATTAGAATTTTCTTTGGCCTGCCAGATATTTCAAAATTTCCTATGTGGCCTACTTCTCTAAAAGTTTGGGGGCCCCTGGTCTAGGTGATACCATAAAAGCTCTATCGGGTTTAAGCCAGGCAACTGGGGCAGACATACATAATTTGCAATACCCCCTCCTGTTATTTAATTACTAGAAAGTCCCTGCACAACTTAGAGCTGTACTTTGGGTCATTGTCTTGTTGTAATATAAAATTTGAAGAGGATTCTTCTGTTCTGTTCTGAATAGTGGACAATATAGTCAGGTAAAGGTGTCGAGCCATAAGCGTAGTGCGCTGTTAGGGGAATGAGAAGTTTTGCCAGTTCCTGTTTAAATATCTCCAGAATGGATTCTTAAATGGGGAAGCAGTTTTTTTTTTTTTTTTGTACATTCGTAGGAGTTGTGGAAGACTAGAATTCTCTGCCGCAGAGGATTGCTGGATAGACTGAAAAAAAAAATAATAAATAGATAAATAAAATGTTATACTAGAAGTTACTAGAGTACAACCTCATCCACCTATCTGTATTGTGTCCACATATTGCACATGTTCTCTCATCGGTTTGCCTGTTCTTCTAGAAAAATCCGGTTTTTCCACGGAGGAAAGAATCTTGGGGGTGGGGGGGGGCATTAATCTGAGCAGACATGATATTCTTCATTGAGTACAGACAGGCTGCAAGAAGGGCCCATGATACATCAAAATATGCTTTATTTTTCATTATTTTTTCAAAATATGTTTTATTTTATTGAAGTATGTTTTATTTTACTTGCTTGAAGAGATGGCAATTATAATTATACTAAACTAAATAAGGAACTGTGTGCCTGCACTTGAAACACTGTGTCCAAGTATGGAAACTATACCTATAAAAAGACATTGAGAAAAGGTGTAATAACAGTGACTAATGTCATGAACTACTCTGACAGCCTTTTTATCATCAGATACTTAAACATGGCATGACTGGCAACAGGTCAAGTGATACTGGCAAATAGGTGCCCTAGGACAGACTTTTGGATATGTGAGCTGTAGAACTTGATGACCAGTTACCACAGAATATTGACTTTTATAAGACGCTATGAGGGAACAATAAAATGAATGGAATTTAAAGTGAACAAAAGTGAAATTTTATCGGATTAAATATGCTATAACGAGGAAGGACACAAATTAAAACAAAAGGGGAAGACTTTTATAAACTGCATTCTGTATTTCATTTATTTATTTATTTTTTTTTTTGGCTGACTAGGAAAAGATTATACCTACTTGCTTTCACCTTTAAATGGCTAGTGGAGGGGAAAATAATGGCAAGGGCCTGTTGCTCTGAGAAGGATTTATTGCCATGGCTGTCTTTTCCATTAGGCATACCTAGGATCTATGAGCCTTGAATACAGGTATCTAAGGCCTATGAATATTAAAGGCCGGCCTTGTTTCTGTGAAATGGCCTAGCAACTCACATTATTGCAATCGTTTTTTTATTTTTCCCCATAAAAACCCGATATTACGAAACTTAGTTGCACTCTACAACCACATTCATTGCATTAATTATAAATTTATTGTATTACTAACTGTATTTTTGTGATTAGTACAATAAATAAATAATTAATTTTGTATTACTAGCTGTATTTTTGTGATTAGTACAATAAATAAGTAATAATTAAAATTTGGTATATTTTATATTACATATCCATCGATTTATTTTTGAATCTGTAGATACAGATAAGTATAAAATTTGTTTCTCTGCATAACATTAAAGTTATGCAGAAAATGTAGTTTTCACTAATTAGGAATTTTTTCCGGCCTGCCAAATATTCCAAAAATTCATATATGGCCCACATCTCTAAAAGTTTGGGGATCCCTGCTGTAGGTAACTGAATCCAGGTGCCATCTCTCAGGGGTAGCAAAATCAATAGTACTAATGGAATTTTTTCACAGAGTAGAGTGGCAGTAAAAATGAATGTGGTATTGCCTAATTTATATTCCTGGATGTCAATAAGAAAATGCCATTTTCCCATTTGCATTCTTGCATTAAATCATAGGGCATTCATGCAGTATTTAACAGATGCCACTTTTTAATTTTTTTTAAAATTTTGGTCGTAAAATCAGATCCTCCAGTATTTGATCCTTTTCCCACTGGTATTCTCTAGATGATACAGTATTTTCAATTTACTAGAGTTACGTGGTAAACATATCATGTAGCCTCCGACAGGCACCACACAACTGATTTTAGTTTTGGTTTTGGATTTAACAGGAGTGTATAAACATTGTTTCATCCAGCAAGTGTAATTTGTTCTCCCATGCTCTGTTAAGGATGCATGGAGTATGAATATCTGCACCAATGGCATATTATAATTTGTCTTTTTATCCATTGTGAAAATTTTTCTGCAAATCATTGTTTTTTTTTTTTTATTAAGGAGGAATATTCTGGACGAAAAGCCAAAAATTGAGCAACGTGGTGTCTAACAGAAGATAAGTGATAAAACACATACAGCTGAAATTTCAAACAATTGTGGAGTTCAATTATGTAAATCTTATAAAACACCAGTTTCAATTCAACAAAAAAAATAAAAATTTTATATATATAAAAACAGCTTTTTTTAGGCACCACAGGAGCTGCTGTTACATTTAGGGGCACAGATGGCTGTCTTCATAGCTGTTTGTGTATAGTGACACCTCTATCAGAATAACAAGAAAATTTGATCTGATTGAGATGTCTATTATGTACAACAATTACAAAAGGCAACATTGCAGCACTTTATTTTTTATTATACAGAAATATACGTAAAATGTAAATTCTGAAATAAAGCAAAAGTTTAGAAAACAAAATTTTTTAACTCAATGTGACTGGATGTGAAGAAATGGGTAACATTTTTTTAACTTGTCAATTTTTGTTCTATCATTTTATAGCTTGTCCAGTAATGTTTTTTGTGCACAAAATCAAAAAATCTATGTAATAATTTGCTTATGTCCTCCTGTCCAGAATGCTCTTTTAATTTCAGTAACTCAGACTTAAACACGCCTTTGATCTGATTCCTTTTGCAATAGGTTGTATTTAGCAGTAAGGAAAAAAAAAAAAAAAAATCCAAAAATTTTCTGACCAATTTTCAAATCCAGAGAATTGATTTAACTCCCAGTGAAACTAACTTTCCATTTACCTTGAAGAGAAGACAGTTTCTTAGTTTTTTTTTTTTTTATTACACTCAACAAATCTCAGGGTCAGACTTTCAACAAAGTTGTCATATTTTCTCATGGATGTAGCAGTTTCCAGGTCCAGATAATTTTTGTGTAATAATTATAAATTTTTTAAAGGATGATATAGTTATACATATAAAAATTATCAAAGTGCACTTTTACTTGAGTCCACCTCACTGACACCTTAGCTAACTAGCAGCAAAGGTAGCTAATGGAGGTTTTTGTAATTATTTCAACATTAATCTTTACTTCTTCTTTGAAACAGTTTTGCTGAAATATTCACCACGGGTGTTCTAGTGTGTGTGTGTATATATATATTCCTTTAAAACCCTACAAGCCATAGTACTATGGGGATTTATTTGAAAAATAAGACAAAATATAGGCTCCTCCGAAAAAACAATATTTTGTATAATACAAGAATATGCCACTATTAATGTGCATATCTACAGACAAAAAAAATTCTAGGGGGGGACAAAAAGATCTGAGAAAATAAGAAAAGAACACGTTCTCTTTATTAGATTTCAGCTAAAAAAAAAAGTGCTCCATTCTCTAACTAGAAAACCCACTCCTATATGCAGGCAGTTTGTTTGTGTAACTTAATTGATCCTATAGGAATAGCATTAAAAGAAATGACTTACAAAGGTGTTTATACTAAAAGGCATTTGTGGCCTCTCTCACTGTTTTTAAGTTTAGATTATTTATTGATTAAATGGCAACTAAGTATGTCATTATACTATGTGAATATATTTTAAAATGTATTTATTGAAGTGTTCCATATCTACACTTAAAATATTGGCAATGTTTCAAGGTTCTTCAGTCCTCTTTAGCAGAGGGAGATATTCACCTCTTTTGCATAGCCTAAATTGATATACTAACACTTCAGTAAATACATTCATGTGATATAACAATGTACTAAGTCCCCAAAATTTAGACTATTTGTTATCTGACCTTTTTGTTGTGTTTTAGCTGAAATTTTTGAATTTGATGTTAAAATTGGACTAGGTATTACCATTTTGATTTTATGATTTCTAAATTTAAATTTAGCCTAATCAACTGCTCTTTTTTGCATTGGGAAAGTCTTACCCTGCCTTCAGTTTAGCCTTAAAATGTCATCAGCATACTTCTAAAACATATATAAACCAATTTTATTTGAAGTAAAACATAACTGGACCAACTGATGATGTTACCAACAGCAAATTTTAAATAGTAAGTAATCAAAGAAGCTACTAGGTTTTTCATATCAACAAAGAAATACTGTTCAAGGCTTAGGCCTAAATGGATGTCAGATGAACAACTGGGGCAGATGTGGCACAGAAGGAAAAGTGCATGGGATGCATATAAATTTTCAGGTGTTACAGAAGCCTATGGTAGATAGAAATTATTCTGTAATCAAGTCACAAAGGAGCTAAGGCAGCTTATGAGAAGTCTCTGGCAAAGAATGAAAAGAAGAATAGCAAAGACTACTATGCTTATATTAACGGTAGAGGAGTTGAATTACATTGGGCCTCGATGTGTATGGGTTAAATGTTGATGACCCTGCTTAGGTTGCAAACAAATTGAATAGGTATTTTGCATCTATATTCACACATGAGGAATTCTTTAGGGTAAGGGATGCCAAATGTTTATCAAACTCTAACAAGGAGCTAAATGACTTTGTGATAACTGAAAGGAAAGTGGAGAAGAAATTGTTGAGGATGGACATAAAAAAGGCACCTGGGGCAGATGGAATCTATCCAATTATATTAAGGGAGGCAGCAAAGGAGGTAAGCAAACCCTTAGCTATAATTATAGAGCATCCTTAGATTCAGGGGAGATCCCTACAAACTGGAGAAGTGAAAATATATCCCCAATACATAAAGCGGAATCAAAAAGCAACATGAGTAGTTACAGACCTGTTAGCTTAACATCTGTTCCAGGGAAAATACTGTAATGGAATCACTGATTAGACCTACACTGCAATCAAAGCATGGATTTATCAAGGAAGCAGTCTCATCAAACCAATCCTATAAGTTACTATGATGACTAAGGAACTGGATGCAAAAAATAATTTTGCCATCATATACTTGGATTTCAGGAAGGATTTTGATTCTGTTGTACATAAAAGGCTGCTGTACAAACTGGAGCAATGTGGCATTAAGGGAAGGTTACTGCTATGGATAAAGGAATGGTTAAGTGGAAGAAGACAGAGAGTGGTTATCAATGGGTACTGCTCTTTGTGGACTAATGTTATTAGTGGAGCTCCGCCAGAGTTCAGTGGTGGATCCATTCTAAATTTGCAGATGACACAAAGGTTGGAGGGTGGTTGATGACAGTTAGGGTGAGCCACTATAATAAGTGGCGTCCGTAGCCGAGTGGGCAGGAGCGGGAGTGCAGTAGCACACGCTCTTTGAGTAGACCGGGGTTCAAGCCCCTGACTGCTGAATACGGTCGATCTGCCAACCTGCACTGGACCAGCATGGCAGATTATGGTCCATTTCCCTCAGCATGAATTGTTGAGGAGGCTTCCATCCTGCAGTGGGTTGATAATGGCTGCACTTTACTTTTTTTTTTACTATAATAAGTAAGAAAATTGGTCAATGGGCCGAGAAATGGCAGTTGAAGTTTAAAATTGACAAATGCAAGGTACTGCACATGGGTAGCAGTAACCTCAGAGTAACTTAACAACTGTGTTGTACTACACGCAGGGTAATGGAGAATGAAAAAGATCTGGGAATAATTGTGCAGTCAGACATGAAATTCTCTGACAGTGCAGACATGCTGCCAGGACAGCTCATGGGGTTTTGTCATTGATATACAGGAAAAACTTTGCTAGCAGGGATAAGGAAGTGATTTATCTCTTTGTATAAGGTCATTAGCATTAGTAGAGGCATATGATGCAAGAAAGCAAGCTTATTCAGCATCAGCCAAAAAAAAAAAAAAAAAAACCCCACTCCCATTTCACCCATCTGTTCGTTCGAAATACCTGTCCAGTTGGGCTTTAAATTTGTTTAGGCTATCAACTTCTACAACAAGTGATGGAAGTCGGTTCCACCAACCAACCACCCGCTGGCCAAAGGCAAATTTCCGCACATCTATCCGACATCCGTCCTTCCTCAATTTG